>NW_026947504.1:24677473-25189973 GCF_034190915.1 Cavia porcellus
TGTCACAAAAACCGTGTTTATCTGGTCATTTCAGTTCCGAGTTAGCATTTCTTTTGTCTAGTTTTTTGTATGTGTTCTATGTTTCCATTATAAATATGTATGGCATTATTTTGTAATCCACTCAGAACCAACATGTTACAAACCTGGCAAAAACTCAGGCCAAATTTGTGTGCTTTTAACCAGAGAACAGACTCAAAGACTACCAATAGAAACAGAAGTGGTCATTACTTCAAAATGCCTTTTACATGTGCGCAGTTCAAAGAGACACTTCATAAATCAGAATTCTCTCTTTTTTATGAATTAGAGTTCTTCTTCGTCACTTTCTTCCCTTGAAACTGATGAGGTTGTTTGTGTCTATGATAGATGTGCCAGATGGAAAGGTTTACTCATTAGAGGCAGCTGTTTTTGCAAATTACCTCACTACAGCATAATGACAGAGTTTCAACAGACTACTGAAGAAAATTCTTTTTCTTCCCAGTGAGATCATGAAAACTAGAAACAATTTCAATGAGATTTTTTATTTACTTTGGAAATGGTTCAGTTGGACACATGGGTGATAAGATGAGATATTTCCATACGTATTTCATTCAATATTTATATATAGCAGCATAAATATAAGATATAGATTTACAATTTGATTCCTTTCAACTAATGAATTCATTATATTTGGCGAATGATCTCATTAGTTTCTTAAGTATGAATAATTCTACTGGGGAAGATTTTTCCCTTTACGATATTCCATCTCAAATATATATACATATTTATATATATGCCTGACACATAATCAGAGATGTATCTTTCACATTGGCGCCTTACAATTTTAAGATTATTCCTGAGAGGCTTATAAGGGAGAACTCTCCCTCTCAAAATTTTCTTACCTAACAAAATCAATTTAATTCTACAGAGAAATTATCTCCATAAGGTACAATACGGCCTGCGGCATACTGGATTTGCACTATTGCATATAGAATTTTAACAATGATACATATGTCTATATATATGTATATATGATATTATAGTTTGTAAAGTGCTCCTATATATGTATCTCTGTGTATACATACAGATATCTATTGTCACTTTAACTTCATAACAAGTTTTTGAAATAAATTTCCATTTAACAGATTGAAAATTTCAAGTTCACTTTGATAGCTTATTAGGCTAATGAAGTTGTTAGGTACTGTAGTAACTCAGGAAAACTTTAGTCAATGTATAATTTACCTGGGGTCTTCCAATTTCAACCATAAAAGCTAGAAATACCCACTAGAAGTATAAACACACACACATGTACACACACACACATGTATATACATCTTCTGTGGGTATCTTGATAATCATGCTTATGATATTTTTCCATTTTTCTTTTTTTTTTTGGTATGGATATTGAACTCATGACATTGCGCTTGCCACGCAGACTCTTGTGTTGCTGAACTAAATCCCCAGCTTGTGTACGAATTTTCAGGATTATTGTCTCTCTTGTTTTCCATAACACCTCTATGGGTATCTGGGACTAATAGCACATAATTTAATGCAAGGCTTGACACTGAGTGGCTTACTGGGAAGATTTTCCAGGACTTCATCATGTCCAGTGAGATCTATGTACATGGCTCTACATGCTGAAACATGGGCACAAAGTCATTCAGGATTAAATTTTATTACCACAAGTCCAGTTATTGTTGTAAGGTAAAGTTAGACTCCATCTGCAGTGATTTTTAATGCTGGAATTCAGTAAGAGATTTTACAAACCATATATGAAGACATAAATTTATACAAACTCTGTTTAGAAGCTCACTTCTTAACATGTTTCTTATTGAGTGGCCTCCTCCCCAAGAGAAGGTATGCTGATACATGCACATATGCATGCATATGCACACATACATTTGTATGCTATAAATTAAACAGTTTTGTCTCTCCAATATTTGCAGGTTGAAACACTTATTCCCGACGTGCTATCTGGAGAAGGGATCTTTGGCAAATAACTAAGTCATGCGAGTGGACTCTCGATGGGCCTGGAGGCTTCTATAAGTCAGAACTACTGAGTGACTGCCTCTTCCTTCCATCTCCACCATCCAAGGGTCAATCCAGGAGAGGGTCAGTTCCTGAATTCAACTACACCGCCAAGCTGATCTCAGAGTTCTGGCCTCCAGAACAGTGAAAAATAAGTATTTGTTGTTTAACACACCCAATATTTTTATGGTATTCTTTTTTTAACTTGTCATTTTATTGTGTTAAACACAGTTTACATGAAATTGACCCACTGAACAAATTTTTAAGTGTACAATATAGTATTGTTCACCATAGTACAGTGCCATTCAGTAAATCTGTGAAATTTATCTTGCTTAACTGAAATGTTATACTCGGTGAAACCCATTTGCCTCTCCTTCAGCACCTGCAACCACCCTTCCACTCTTTGACTTACAAATCTGGCTACTTTAGATAAGTCCCCTAAGTAGACTGCTAAAGCGCTGGCTTTTATGCAACTGGCTTATTTCTCTGGGCATAATATCTTCAAACTTTATCCATTTTGTCACATATTGCAGAATCTCCTTCTGTTCAAAGCTGAATAGTATTCTATTCCATTGAGTGTAGATACCACATTTTATTTATCCACTCATTTGCTGATGAAAATAAGGTTACTTTATGATCTCAGCTATGAACACGCAAGTGCTATTTCATATTCTCATTTCACTTCTTCCATATAAATGCACAGAAATGGGACTGGGAGAATCACAGGAAAGTTCCATTTTTAATTTTTTGCAGAAACTCTGGACTATTTTCTATTCTCCTTATAGCAGCCTGAACTGACTAATCATAGATGATAGATAGATAGATAGATAGATAGATAGATAGACAGATAGATGAAATCACTAATTGATGGTTAGAATATATGAATGCATATGCACATGTATATGCAAACACATTGCAAATCATCAGATGACCAGTAGCTGAAAATAATAAGATTCTGTTGTTCTTTGACTCCTCCTTAATGAACCCGCAGCTTTGGGGCTCTTGTCTGAAGACGAAGATAGGTGCTGTGCTGAAAGTGTGGTAGCCCTGCTGCAGCTTGCTAGCTGGAGTAGGAGCACATCAGGAGGACCATCGGCTGGCTGAATCTAGACAAGCAACAGGACTGTCACAAAAATCAAGCGGACCTCCACAAGGCACAAAGGCTCCCGCCGGATCAGGAGATGTTACATCGCCAAATTTCTGCTCATTTCCAAATACTGCCTGAGGAATGTGTCTCCCTCTTCCCATATTTTTAAATTCTCTGGAAATATAATGTCAGAGGTAATGGTGCTGAGTTAGAGCCACACCTGTTTTCAGGATCAGCAGAAACGGAAGTAGAAAGAGTGAAAGTCGGTTTCCACAGTCAACAGTGAGAAGGACGGAAAACAGGAGTCATCCCTGCCATACTGGCCAGTGTCATTGCTGGGACTGTGAGTAATTCAGAGAGGCTTCACCTTCATCTGCACTATGGAGTTTGAAAGCCAACTTTCCAAATTTAAACCAACTTTACTTCCATAACTCCCAATACTTTATGTTCTTTCCTTAGCTTATTTATTCAGAAAGCAAAGTGTCCCTTTTCTTGGTTCCCAAATCTCCTAAAAGAGTTTTGTGGGCAAAAGTTGAGGCTTAGGGGATCCCTCTGGAGACTTTTAGCAATGTTTGTGCTAAGCATTATGTTTAGGCACAAACTGCAAAGCCAGCAGGGTGAAATGTGGCTTCCAGGAAATGCAGACATGGCTGAAAAGTGTGGGAAGAGCTCTCAAAGGCTGGCGAGGGCAGATGTGGAGACCAGAGTGAGGCTACAAGGGGGCTAAAGCTGACGTACTTCCTTTAATTGAGTGGGAGTTTTTGCTAGTTTAACTTGTCTTGATTACAGATAGAAAATTGCTCAAAATTCCAAGAATCCTTACACAAATTTAATTTGCTTTTGAATATTTAGCGTAGATTCTTCCTGAATAATGCACAGTATCTTATCCTTTGCTTCTTTAGTTCCCTAAGAGGCGCCAGTGTGTCCAGCAAGCTTTTTTCTTCTCCTTCCTCCTCTTTTCCTTCTCCTCCTCCTCTATCTCCTGCTCCTCGTCTTTCTCTTTCTCCTTTTTCTTGTTCTTGCCTGTTTATCTGCATTTGCAATGTGGTTTTCTTAGATTATTTTTTGGGAAGTAGTTCACTATCTTCCTTAATGTTTCAGTTTTGTCATTGGCAAAGTCAGCTACCTCTCACCTCATCCATCTTCTGAGTTGTTAATAAATATACCAGAGAACAGTGGTCCTGGTATTGATTGATCCCAGGGGAACTTCCCTATTAATCATTTCAGTCTTTAGGTTATCCATTTATTCTAACTCTTTTTGTTTTCCTCACTAATTAGGATGCTTCTATGTGCAGATTTTAAATATTTGTACCATAATAGTTTATTTTTTATGCTTTTAGCATTTTTTGTGAACCAGGGCCTCCATTATTGACATGTGTCTTGGAGTTTGAAGCTGTTCCTGTGCATGGTGAGTGGCTGGCCTCCTTCCTCTCACGGTCTAGGATCTATCTTTGCTTTACCTAGAAGCCACACAGGTGTCAGGGTCTGTCCCAGGAAAGAATAATTAGCATATCTATTAACTTGAGTCCTATTAGTACCTCCAGCGTTGACTGTAATTACTGGAAGACTATCACTGAGCTCCACTCAATGGAAGTGACTGTTAGTAGATGACACTGTATTTGATGTGATGTACATCATATACGCTGAGGACTTGGCTTCCGTCAACTTTCATATAAGCACACTTGATAAAAGAGCTACAATTTATAAATTAAAAATATCTACAAATGATAGAGATACCAAAGCATAAGATTAGAGCAATTATTGCTGCTATTTTTGATAAGTCACAATGTTGAACTTACACATGAAATGCTTTAGTTTTTAAAACCTTTACTAAAGTGATTCAATTTGTCCTCTTTAAGAAGTCACACACCTAGTATTACTGATAGAAATGTACAGAATTTCCAAATTAAAGAAATACAGACTAAAGAAAATATTTTAAACCACTTTTTTCTTCATCACATTTAGAGATTATGAAAATGCTTTTGCTATTACCTGAAACTTTGTTGCCGGTTTGCACAATAGGGTTCATGTTTTGATGATGCTGTGTTTTATCTGCCTGCTGGGCCCGGTGTGACAGAGGTGTGAGGTCTTGGTGGCCCTAAAGACAGTCAGACTTAAGGTTGTTCTTGCTTCCTTCTGGAACATAACATCCCTTTGAAAGGGGGCCCTTAACCCATGTATGTTTGCTGTTCTGATTTATAATCTGAAGATTTTTTAGCCACTACCTGAATCATGTTGGACATTTAAAAAGAGTATTAAAGCGCCCTTTCTATCCCAGTATGCCCACTTTATGAAACTACCTGGCAGGTACCTGAAGCTTACACTGCTCTCAAATCAATATTGTTCATTATTATGTTGATAATAGTAATAAAATCATCATATTTTGAAGCTTCTGGGATAAACCACTGCATGTGATTTCAATGTTTCTAGCATCAATCTTACAAAGTATTGTTACTTCTAACCCTTGTTCTTGAGTATAATGAGGCACAAGAAAGTTTAAAAACTTGTCCAAAGTTAGCCCTTGGATGGGACAGAGCCTGAGTCATTGGTTAGTTTAATTCTGAGTTTTTCTACTAACTTGATAAGCTACCAAACCAGCTGGGGGCTTCTGAAGAAATACCAACAAGAACATACGAGTTACAACAAACAATAATATTTACTTTCTTTCTAAATGTATGATTAGAGGAGTTTGACATTTTTCAGAGAAATCTTTCTAAAACATTTCACTTCCCCTATTGTGTCAATACCAGGTAGTCCTGCGGGCCAGGCAGGGGCAGCCTCACATTTGCTGGAGAAACCCAAGCTTTGGCACAGGCCAAATCTGGGCTTTGAAGCCGAGCTTACTGACTTCTCAGTTGTGCAACCCTGACCAAGAATTAAACCCCTTGGAACTTCAATCCACTTCTCTGTGGAAACTGGAGACAACACCAGCAACTGCATGCACTACTCTGCCAGTGAAGTGAGATGATGAATGTCAGGCCCAAGATGAAAATAACAATTACTCTCCATTATGGTGAGTCTGAGCTAAGGGTGATTATTTCCATTTGTTTTATGGATTCTTTTGTTTTGAGGAAGCAGTACAAAGAATGGGCTTAAGTGTCTGCTAACAGAATCAGTCAGTTACTGAAATAGACAGTCGCTGACTTTTGCACACCACCTGCCGCATGAGAAGAGCAACCAGCGGAAGACAGGAGTGACCTGCTCTGCAGCCTCCATGTCTTCTTTTCCTCCTGCAGCCTGATCTGCACAAAATGAGCAGAGAAATTGCATCCTAGACTTTTGGAGTCTTGGTCTCCCCCAAATCTATGCTAACACTTTTGGGACCAGAGCCTTCTCAAAGACAGAGATGCCACAGGGGCACAGGACTGTGGGGACCTGACAAGACATCTCATAACAACTGATATTCAAGCTTGGCGTGCATTTCTGGGCATACTGGGTTACAGTCCACTCCTGCTGCCTGAAGAAGGGACGGTATCACTGCTCAAGAAGACACACCTCTAATCCCAACATTTCTATGATCTGTCTGTGTGGTCCGAGGTAAGTAAATGTGCCTCACTTTCCTCTCTTCAGCAAGCCCATATCACCGTGCTGTGAAGTGAACAGAGAGTAATCCAAAAAACACTCTGTAAAGTGTAGGTTGCTGAATCTATGCGTACCTTTAAATCCTTCCTGCTCTACCAGATCTCCTAACTACGTGGAGAAGTAGAAAATTATTATGATGATGATATCCTCAATGGCTTTACAAACTAGGGGATAGTGGCAAGAGAAATGCAGTGATTGTCTCAGTGTTGCCTGGCAAGCTGACATGGGATGGTTCAAGGGCAGCCCTTTTCTAACCCTGGAGGCTACACATGCCTCCCCAGGGGGCAGAGCTGTGCCTAGCACTGCAGTAGCACACTGAGTGTCCTGGGTGGCTCCATGGGAATCTTCCCAGAGCGAGTGGGTCTTCTGCGCTCAGTGGGAGCTGTCACAGACAGATGTTGACAACTCTCCTGTCTCACTCTGTACCCTCACTTGTTTTTTCCATTAACAACAATGAACCTGGGAATGGTCCTCAAACCCCTGCCTTCTCTGCAAGTGCTGCTCCTTCTCAGTTTCCCTCTTTTGTGCATGCATCAAGCAAGATTTCAAGTCTCTTGTGCCTTTGTTTCTCCATCACTCTCAAAACAAGCTACACCTACTTTGTGTGCGTATGCATTTTCATCTAATAAGATTTTTTTTAATAGGCAGAGTCTCACTATGCAGTTGAGGCTGGCCTTGAACTCACTGTGTAGCCCAGGCTTGACTGGAACGCTCAGTGATCCTCCTGTCTCAGCTGCCCTAGAGCAAGGATTACAAAATTTAATTTTTAGAGCAGTTTAAAGTTCACAAAAAAAACAGAGTAGAAATTACAGAGAATTTATATATGCTCCTTGTCTCTGCAAACCTGCCATTTTTTTTAAACAATACTAACAATGCAACTTTCCTACATTTTCATATATGAAACACTGCTTCTCAGTTGGACTGCCATAACACAATAAAGAATCCATACCAATAGCTGTGATACTGTACATTGCTGTTCTAATCAGATATTTTATTGGAAGCCATGTACCTCTTAAAGCCAACATTTCATTTGCCTCCACCTTATAGAAACTGCTGCTGGGGTATTAAGTAGCCCTGAAGTTAGTGGTCTTTCCCAAATTCCTTCTTAAATTCAAAACAAGAAGAGACAAAGACAGAAACAGACACACACACACACACACACACACACACACACACACACACAGAGAGAGAGAGAGAGAGAGAGAGAGAGAGAGAGAGAGAGAGAGAGAGAGAGAGAGAGAGAGAGAGAGAGAGAGAGAGAGAGAGAGAGAGAGAGATCACAGTCATTTCCAGCCATTTGTGTTAAAATACAAAAGAAAACACACATTCAAAAATGGTATGCCAGGCAGCCTGCATTAATATTTATCTTGGCATTAATATTGATAAGCAAGTACTTTGTAGCTGAGCCTTGTAGCCTCCCCCGATGTCCTCAAGCTCCCTGTTATTCAAGCTGGTGGCCATTAGCTCACGTCTCTCTCTGTACCCAGAGCCTCCAAGAGGCTTGGCCAGCCTCCAACTCACTTATGCTTAAATGGACACTCGAGCTCCGACAGACACACAGCTAAATAGAGGCCAATAATTCAATACAGTAGGACTGCACTGGGGCTGCTAGTAAATCCATCAAGCAGTAAATATCATCTGAAGCCAATGCAAGCTTTTATCTCTCCAATTTTTTGTATGTCTGAGCGAAGCCCCAGCATTCAGCGAATCGTGTAATTTATTCTGCAATGCCAAGCCTGGGCTGTCTCAGACATCATATTGACTTTTTTTTTCCATCTGTCAGGGGCAGTCAGCAGCTCTGCTATTGTGAGAGCGCATCACATTACATCTATTTATTTATTTATTTCCGCTGCTTCTTTGTAGCATGATTGGGCAGGAACACATTATCTCAGATCAACGAATCCTAAGAAAAGCATCTGAACATCATTACGACAGCATGTTAAACATTTGTCCTACCCAGTTTGTTAAATCAGTGAATGTATTTCCAGCAAATACTTGTAATTGTTCATAAAGGGCTCCCTACTGCAGGGTTTTACTAAACTGAAAATATGGCCTGTTATTTTCTCCAGCTCTTTAGGTCAACAGTGATGCCAATGTATTATAAATAATGTTGAACAGTTGGTGTATTGACTTCACGTGCATACGTGTATGCACGCCTACCAGTATCTCTGAATGCTACACACGTATTTTGTGCACATGGAAATGATTATGTAGGTCAGTATTATATAAAATACTCTATGTTAACTTCCTGTTAATTCACTTATGATTTATAAAGGTTGAAACATAGCTTGCTTCTTAATCAGTCTAAATTTAGAGTAGGAACAAAGCTCTTTGGGTTACTATTTCAGTCTTCTTGAAAACTAAGTAAAATTTTAAAATTTATTTCTTATGCTTGACTCTTTCAGTTTCCTCCTTGAAACTGAACAACTGGGGAAAGCAAAAACAGGAAGATGGATTTTCCCCAAGTTTCTGCATTTGGAAGGAGCTCTGAGACTGCCAGGACCAGAGCCAGCCACCACGCATTCCTTGTCTGGATGGCAGCGCCCAGCACGGCTGTCCCCCCACTGGAACACTCCTACAACCTCTGGCCCTTCTGGAAAGCCAGTCTCTGTCCTTCCAACATTCTGCATGGCTCTGAGTTCCATGTGGATGTGATTAGGGTGTTCCACTCTAGATACTTACATTACAGAAAAAAATGTGGACATTTCCTGAGCATCTGTAAGTAAATATGCATCAGAAGTACAGCTCTTAGAAGCACCAATGGAAACTGTGCAGATATGGAGTCACCTCAGGGTCACTTGTGTTGTTTGACAAGTTCTTCTTAAAAACATTTAGACAAAAAGAACAGATCATATATATACATATGGTCACAGATATTTTAGAAGCAGCAGAGTCAGCATTGTCATAGGGACCCAATTTCTTTACAAGTATGATTAATATTTTTTGTAATAACACCCCATTCCTTTGGAACACTTGGTATTTTTGGAAAAAAATGCTTGTTGGTGGCCTATGACAGAAAATATCTTCCTGTGGACTCACTGTGAAAAATAACTTTGTATTTCATATTTCATTATTAATGTTCATACCTCAGAATATATTGATTGGATTCCCAAAGCCTCGTATGACCAAGACAATCTGGGTGAACATGAGTTTTATTCTAGGACTGGATAGAATCGTTGCTCACATGCTGGGTATATGGTTAGGTGCTGTCTCCTCCTCCACATGGTAGACAGCATCAATGCACACGTACTGTTACCATTTATTAACCTTCAGTTAGAAACTCCTGTGCTGCACATGCTGTTTTTAGTATTCCAAAGAGCAGTCACACTGTCTTTCTAAAGAAACACATTAAAAGGCAGCTCACTGAGGCATTTTCTAACACCTGAGAGCAATTAATGTAAGCAGAGACAGGAAACATCATCAATTATTTAAAATAAAATGAATATGTAATGTTGACCTTCTCCAACTGCCATCCGTTTAATAGTTACACCTGAATAAACTCAGGGGAACACAAAATCCACAAGACACTTCACACTGCAACCTACAGCGAGGTGGGTGCAGGTCAAAGAGAGAGAGAGCTTGGCTGTCTTAGGTTCAGCTCTGAGAGAGAGGGAGGGAAGCCCCTGACAGCTGATCTGGAGAGATGGGGCCTCCAGATACGAGAGTGGCCAACTGAAGGTGTCACCATAGCTGCTGAGTGCCTGCACTGGAAATGCAGGCTCTTCAAGACACTATTGTGTGTCCTCATCAACCTGATTCTTTGGATCTGGCATTGCACAACTTCTGCCTTTTCCCCCAAATCAAAATGACCGTGACAAGTAAATGTTTTGAATGCATTCGGAACATGAAGGCAGCCAGGATTCCACAACTAAAGACACTAACAAAAGATTCCCGAAACTATTTCAGGAGGTGGTAAGAACAAAGTGCCAAGTGTGTTCCCAGTAAGAAGGAACACTTTGCCAGGGGAGCAGGGGTGGAGTTAGTCCCAACATGTCTTTCCTTATAATGTACTTTAAACAATTCAAACTTTCACTATTTTTTCAATCACACCTTATGACCTGGGACCAGCAGCTTCATGTATGAACTCTCCCTGCACACAGTCTTTCACATATCTTTACTTGATTTCAATTTCTTAATTTATTGTCTCTGCATTCTGAAGAGGAGAGCTGGATTCCTATCATTACATTTGTGAATATATCTCTCTTGTGTTGTATCCATTACATCAGTTTATTTATTCATATAAAATAATGAGCCTTTTTTTTCCTAAGAGTTATCCTTCCGAATCTTGTGGGAAAAGTAAGCTTAGGTCATGTTTGTTTCAAAGCCCAGAGAGACATGTTTCCACAGCTCTAACAGTCAGTTACTGAAGTTAAATGAATCATCTCCTTTTTGAGCAGAGGGCTTCTCTATAAATATGAAGCTTGCACGTTATCTCGGGCAGTGTCTCTACTAGAGGTTGGAGGCGAGCATATCAAAGGAGCGTGGAGTTTATTACCTGACATAATTGCTGAGCATGACATATGGTTTGAGCCAGGATTTGGCGCAGCCATGGCCAAAGATTCTCAAAGCAAAGCCTATTACACACAAAGTACAAAAAGTCCTTTGTGGCTGCTGAAGCTAAACAAGGCTTGAAATGCTGCTATCTATTTTCTCCCTGACTTGAGTTAGTGATGCTAAGGAAACCTACAGAGGTCTCGTGCAGAATGACCCATACTTCCTAAGAGGTCCTCCTCTGAGGTTCCTTCCACAGACGTTCTGTGAGTGGGCTAATGGCTCTCATGTCTCATGACTACAAAGTTGAAGTTGCTTATTTGTTTCCACGACTGGAGCCCTCACAGAGCTATTCTCAGGCTGTTACTGAGATTTTCCCCAACTTTCTATCATAGAGCTTTTATTTTTTTAGAAGGCTGTCCATTTAAGTTGGCACAAAGTCTAATTACAAACAGATTTCATTTGAGAAGCTTATACAAAAGACAAGGGGAATCATTTGCTAATCCTAATTATAAAGAAGACAGCAATCCATTCTTTATGTACATCTTCATAATCCTATGGCTAAAAGAAGCTTTGTCCCTTGTAGCATGGCATTATACATCTCCAACTTTAATGTGAACATATGTCTTCTGGGGATGAGCTAGCATGAAGAACGCTTTCTCAGCTCCCTTCTTTATCTCTACCATTATCAGAGTTCCTCTCTGATAAAGACATGGTGCCAGGCTTAATGCATCTATGCCACACAGCAGACCTGGGGTGAGGTAATCAAAAGTCCTAAGACAGAATGCAATTATCTTTTCCACACAGAAATTTCTCACTATTAGCTGCAGAACAAAGAAGGAAAGGACACCATCATCATTGTGCGGAGTTGGGGTGGGCACAGGGTAGGCCCTAGACATGACTTCAGGGTGTGTAATAGATTCCTGGGAATCACAAATTCAGTTCTCTCAGTGGTAAATATACTACAGTATTCATATTGGGCATGATTAATTAAGAAGAAAGATAAAATTCTGGGTTATTTTGACTGGGGAATGGCAAGTGAATGTAGTTTAAATATGCTAGCAACATAAAATTTATGATGCTGAGAAACTGAGGAATTTTGTTCAGGCTAAACAAACCAGGAAGATGTACCCTTATTCAAAAACTAAAGTTTAAGATAATATTCTCTCATAGATCCTGCATTGCTGACAGTTGCAGAATCTAGAAAACATGAAACTGGAGAGATAAAGAGAGCCCCAGGTCATGGGTTCAGAAGCAAAATTTTAAAGTGTGCATTAAATGAAAATACACTTCTATGATTGTGGAAATCTCTGCAGAACGCAAAAATATAGTCACTGAGATTGGGGCTTTGGGTCAGTGTAGAAGTACTTTCAATGGGGAAACTGAGATTTTTGTTTGTGATAGTCATGTAGACATGACTCTGAAAGGCAGATGGTGTGGGTAGGAACAATCAAGAGTGGGTCAGTAGTAAGGGGCAGATATCATCCTCCCTCAGATCAGGGACGAGTTTCTAGAAGTTGTCATCTAAAATCTGTAACACTCAGTGTAGTGGTTTAGCTTGGTTTTGATACGATTAAAACTAGATGGTGGGACAAAGGAGAGGTGGATCACAGAGATGGGGTCAGAGTCATTTGTGGAAACTTTGTGGAGGAGCCATTGTATAAATAATGACCCTGCCTTAGGTTTGAGCATCCAATGGTATATTTCATTGTGTTTTATGGAAAATTCTTCTCTATCATAAGCTTTGCTTCATAACTATATATACATTTCATCTTTCAAAAAATGCTGTTCGATTTGGAAAAGGTGTCCAGGTTCTTCAACAAGACTGCCATGTAAGGGGTCACACTCTTAGACACAGATGTGCAACATCACTTTGACAGGATAAAGGTCTCTGGCAGCAGAGAGATCAGAGGAAAAAAAGAAAAAACATGAAAACATTCAGTTCCCAAATGAAAGAGCTTTAGAGGTTGTGAGTTCTTATTTTTCCATTTTCTTTCAGTGGTTTGAAAACTGCAGGGCTGTGTTCTGTTTTTCCATCAGCTTTCCCACCAGTTTTAAATTATGCAAGCTAAACTACTTCTTACAGTGCTCGTAAATAGGATGAGAAATTGCATGTTTCAGAATTCAGGTATTAAACACAAAGCTACATGATCTCAAGACCACAACTAGCAATATGTTAGTGGATAAGGGCTTACTGTGTATTATTGGTACTTGTGGCAAGTATGGTTATACACATTCTTTTCAATCTTGTATTAAGCACCTATGGTTAGCTCTCTTTTGAAATATAATTTAGTCAATGTCAGTTAGTGATGCTGTTTTATAATGTTTTCAGTGAGCTGCCTCCTCTATATATATAGTATTTCAAGAGAGGGGGAAACAGATAGGAAAAGACATGAGGAGAGATAGCAGCTGTGTTGGAAGAGTTTAAAGGAAGTAAGGCTAGAGAGAGCCCTTTCCCATCCTTGTCATGGTCCAGGAAGCTTTTATTTTTAATCTCATGGAAACATGATGGGAATTCTGCAAGTTAACTCCAATCTGTACCACTTCCAGTGCAACCCATGGAAAACATAAAGACATTAGAGCATATTAGTACTTATGGGGAGCCAAGGGGTCCTAAGTTTGGCCAAGATTAAAGTTCTTCAGAACAAAGGCCTTGACCCAGGCCTAACAAATTTTATTAATTCCTGAAGAAGGGAGTGGCTTGAGGATGACTGACTGTGAGAATGGCGGCAGATTTGTGAGCACTGTGAGCTGGTGTATGTACAAGGCCTTAAAGCATCTCTGCAATATGCAGAAAGAAGGATATGCAGAAAGACCAATCTGCATAACACAACTGAGAAATTAAGTTTAGGGGGTGGTGCTTCAGCTCTGCCATGCAAACTTTTCTGCGCTGGAAAGTCATAGCATCTTATCCAGAGATACGAACCCAGCTGACAGCCCTGGAGCCATGACTTAATCTTGTGTGGCTCAACCAGGTTTTGGAAGTCACATGGAAACAGTGACCATCACCTAGCTTCAAAGGTTATGCGTCAGCACCTCAGCAAGCCCTGTTTACATTGCTTAGATCCAGTTGAAGGGAAAAGGAAATAGCTTAGCCAGTTCTGCACACATCAGTACATGGAGAGAAGGCCAGGTTTAAACAAAGTGGAGGTAACTGCTCTTTGTTCAAGGAGAGTCATCCCAGTGATCCTCCACATAAGGCCTCAGACTGAGAGAACGGATGATTAGGGAATGTGTCACCAGGTGACGTTCGAATCAGACTTTTCTCTTTGTAATGGCCTCGTGAAGTATTAAAATCATTTCAAGTCTGGGCTGAGATGAATGTTCTTATGTTGATGGGACTTAGTCGTGGATCGAAGAGAGGGGCTTAAGGAGCAAGAAAGGTGCGCAGATTTCTGGCTTGATTAGAAAGATGCACGGAACCGTTATCCACTCCAATAGAAAGCTAAAGGGAGGCTTTTGAAGAAAGTTCATGACTTTGGTTTTGTATGTGATAGATAGCTTTGGGTCTCTAAATGGAGATGCCAAGGGGGCAGTTGGAAAAATAATGAAGAATATCAATCTCCATAATACACAAAGCTGCACACCATAAAACCAGCTAGAAAAAGAAAGATTCTTCAAAAGACAAAAATTGTAATATTGTATTTGACAAATACCGTGGGAGCTTTCAAATGCATATCAGGACTCCTTTCGAACAGCTCCTTTGAAGTTTGCTAATGTTCAGGTCCACCCTTCTCTCCCTAATTTATTTCACCAGAATCCTCTCCTCAACTTGGGTCTTGATTTTATCTGATAAAGGCAGCCTGTGATTTCGAAAAAAAGGAGATGTGATGGTTGTCAGACTTCTGGTTGCTGAATGTCTCCTTTTATTTCCTCACAGGACAGACATATGAAACTCTGATTTTAAACTCTAACTCTGGCTTTATTTTTCCCTCAATAAACAAATAAATTCTAAAGTCCAAAAGTGATAGAAAATTTGTAAATCACTTGCTTGCAGAGGGTAATTGAAACTGAGATCATGAATGAAATTGTCTAAAATAGGTCAAAACAGTAAGAAGAAATGCTCAACGGAAAGCCTATGGTTTACAACTTTTAACCCATACTGTCTAAATGTTCCAGTAATCGCATAGATTATAATGTATTCTAGTGCCTAGCACTATATGATGTGAGCAAATACCCTATCTATATATTTTTAAAAGTATCAAACTGCCCATGTGTATTATTAAAATACTTTTTTTATACTTTCATTGTTTTCTGTTTCAGTGATGATGGTGAAACATTCAGCTACCATTGGATCTTTTCAAAAGAAGTGTTTAAATATTAGTAGCTACAAAGATCCTATTTCATATAATAGCTCCTAACAAATTAAACAATTGACAGCAAATAGGTATCTTTTTTCCTACTCTGCTGAAACTGTCTTTCTAAAACAGAAACAGAGAGCATGGATAATCTGAAAATTAGATAATCCATTACAGTATAATCAAGAAATGATTGTATAAGCAAATACCAAGGATTTTATACATCATTACCCATTAAATGTCTTATTCTTTGGGCTCTTCAATGCATGCATTCTCCTCTGTATACATACTCACAGAAAGATGAAGATTCCCTTGAGAATTCTGTAAACTAATTTTCATTACCTCGAAGCAAGAAAGCCTCACTGGCCACAAAGGTTCTATGCATGGCAGCTACAGCCACCAAAAAGACCCCTGTCATAAGGGATAAAATCCCCCTGCTAAAATCGAACTGTGTGATTTGGGTCTTTACATTTTTGTACTTGCACTTTCACATGTCAAATGATGAATTTTATCTACAGATCCCTGTAGACCTTTCCAGGTTGGATGTTACTCAATTCTAACATTCAAATATGGAAGCTGTTTGGAACATTTTCATAGTTCCTGGCTATTTTAGACACCTCGCTACCCTCTTTTAACCTCATGGTTAGATATGTTGACTACATTATGTCCCTAGCATGTTCACAGTCATATTGCTTGATATAAATTACTAGTTTAGAAAATAAATTGTGATATTAGAATTTTAAGATAACTGAATAATAATCACAGCTACTCCTCTTTGATCTAGTCTGACATCATCTGTTTATTCTTTTTTCTGGCTCTATTCTTTCTATATTGCCTCAATTTTTAAAAAATTGACTATATTACTCAAAAACCTCAAATAACATTTCAACTTGACAGAATAAAATGACAAACTCCTTAGTGTATCATTTCAATTTCTCTAATTCCAACTTTTATGGATAAACTGGGATCTTTGAAAGTCCCCAAATATGTCCCCGAGCAGTGTGCTTTCAGTTTTCCTGGGAACATTTTTCTGCTTCTTTTCCACACGCAAAGCTCTACCTGTTCTTCCAGGTTGATCCCCAACATTGCCTATCCCTGAACCTTCTCTTACCACCGTACACATTTAGCTTGCTATCTATGGCTGGTTTCCACTTACTTTATGTGTTCATCACAGTCTGAAATGTCTTATTTTCATTGTACCGTGACTGTCTCTTCCAGTAGACTATGAGATTTTGCACACAAGATTGATGTCTTGTTTATCTTTGAAGCCTCAACACATAAAACAGAAATTCAGTGAAGAAAATGCATTGAATTAGTTCAGGATCCCCAAGTGAAGATTTGAGGACAGGCTGGAATTTCAGTATCATTTGTAACAAGTACTGTAGAAAAACTAAAGCATGAGTCTTTCTTGAGGTACTTAATGCCTATTATTTTGAGGAAGATATGCTATTTTTTTCACCTATAAGTTATTTTAAGAGAATGATTGTGTTATGTAATGGTGTGTGATTCTTCTCTAATTTTGGGCACACAATGTGATTGCATTTCTTAGCTCCTGTTTATGTAAGTGGGGTCATGTGACTTAGCCTGGACAATGATTTATGAAAGATAGTGATATATTTTGCTTCTTACTTAAATATTTAATTGTTGATACAAAGGCTCTAAAGCTTTCTTCCCCTTATAACACCTAGAGGCCTTCAAGATGATCATTTCAAAGACTGGGACATTGAGTAAGTAATATAACCTCCAAGAGGTTTCATTTCTTTCATGAGGGTAGTTTCTCAATATTTCATTTTTTTGGTTGCTAGTATGAAGGGTGTGGCTCTTTATTTCTCTCTGTTATTTTGTTATTAGTGTATAGGAATGCTATTCATTTTTGAGTATTGATTTTGTATCCAGCTAAATTGCTGAGTTCATTTATTATATCTAAGAGTCTTTCAATGGAGTTGTAGGGTCTTCTATGTAGAATATTATGTCATCTGTAAATAATGGTAATTTAACTTCCTCTTTTCCTATCATTACTGCTTTTATTTCTCTCTCTTGTCCGATTGCTCTGGTTAGTGTTTCCAGTTCTATGTTGAACAGGAACAGTGATAAGGGACATCCTTGTCTTGTGCCCCATTTTAAGGTAGAGGCATTAGTTTTTGGCCATGCAATATGATGCTACCTGTTGGTTGTCATAGATGGCCTTTACCATATTGAGATAAAGACCATGGATTCCAATTTTCTGTAAGGTTCTTATCATGAATGAATGTTGGACCTTATGAAAAGCTTTTTCTGCATCTATAGAAATGATGATGTGATTCTGACTGTTGGCTCAATTGATATGGTGGATTACATTTATTGATTTACGTACATTGAACCATCCCTGCATGCCTGGGATGAACCCCACTTGGTCGTGGTGTATAATCATCTTGATGATTTGCTGCATCCTGTTTGCCAATATTTTATTGAGGATTTTTGCATTACATAGATTGGCCTGTAGTTCTCTTTTTTAGTTGGGTCTTTCTCAGGTTTTGGTACTAGAGTAGTATATGCTTCCCTTTCGATTTCATTGGAGAGTTTGAGGAGTTTCAGCAGTAAGTCTTTGTATTTCTTGTGGAATTCCACAGTGAATCCATCTGGGCCTGGGCTCTTCTTTGTAGTTAAGCACTTAATTACATTTTTAAGTTCATTAGTGGAAATTGGGTTATTCAGCACTTTTGCATCTTCTTGACCCAGCTTTGGAATGTCTTAATGTTTCTGGAAATCTGTCCATTTCCTCTGTATTATTGGACATATGAGAATAGAGGTTTTTGAAATAGGTGCTGATGATCTTCTGTATTTCCAGAGTCTCTAGTGATTTCACCTTTTTCATTCCTTATTGCATGAATTGGAGCTTTTTCTTTCCTTTTTAAAATAACGTTGGCTAGGGACTTATCAATTTTATTTATTCTTTCATAGAACCAAACCTTTGATTCACTGATTTTTTTCTTAGTTTCTATTACACTAGTTTCTGCATTTATTTTTATAATTTCCTCCCTTCTTTTGGCTTTGGGCTTGACTTGTTCTTCTTTTTCTATATGTTTGAGGTGAAGCATCAGGTTGTTTATTTGTATTCATTCTTTTTGCCTGATGTGGGAAATCAGTGCAATAAATTTCCCTCTGAGAACTGCTTTCATTGCATCCCACAGATTTCAGTAAATTGTATTTGTATTTTGGTTTGCTTGTAGGTATTGTTTAATTTCTTCTTTAATTTCCCCTGTGACCCACTGATTTTTAAAGTGCGTTACTCAATTTCCATGTGTTTGTGGGATTTTTGCAGTTTCTTTTATTATTAATTTCTAGTTTCATGGTGCTATGATCTGATAACATGCATGGTATAATTTCAACTCATTTGTACTTATTTAAATATGTTCTGTGGGCTAATATATGGTGTATTTTAGAGAATGTCCCAAGTACTGCTGAGAAGAATGCATGTTCTAATGTTTGATGGAACAGTCTGTATATGTCTATCAAGTCCATTTGTTCAAAGATGTGATTCAGTTCTGTTATTTCTTTGCTGACTTTCTGTCTGGGTGATCTGTCCCTTGGTGTCAATGGTGTGTTAAGGTCTCCTGTTACATTGTGTTATTGCTAATTTGATTTTTCATTTCTCTTAATACTTGCTTTGTATAACTGAGTGCTCTGGAATTTGGTGCATATATATTTAAGATTGTTATCTCTTCCTCTTGAACTTTTCCCCTAACAAGTATGTAGTGACCTTCTTTATCTCTTCTGATCATTCTTGGTTTGAAGTTCACATTGTCTTCAAACAGAATAGCTACCCCCACTTTTTGGGGGGTTCCTGTTGCATGAAGTATTGTTTTCCATCCTTTGACTTTCAGTCTGTGAGTTTCCTTTTCAGTTAGATGGGTTTCTTTTAGGCAGCATATGCTTGGATGTTGTTTCTTGATCCATTTTTGCCAGTCTGTTTCTTTTAATTGGTGAATTGAGACCATTTATATTAATGGTTATAACTGTTATATATTGGCTTATTGTTGACATGTTATCTTTCTGATGTTGCATCTTTATCTTCTCATTCTGTTTAATTGTCTGCCTCGCTTAGTGATTTTTATCTATATGTTTCCAAACGTCTTCCAGTATTCTTTGCAGGGTTGGCTTGGTGATCATGATGTTCTTCAGCTGTTCTTTATCATGGAAATATCTTATTTCTCCATCCATTTTGAAGGACAGTTTTTCAGGGTACATCTATCTAGGATGGAAATCGTTTTCCTTTAGTATCTGAAACACTTCACTCCATGCTCTTCTTGACTTTATAGTTTGTGCTGAGAAGTCTGCTGTGATTCTGATAGGTTTTTCTTTACAGTAACCTGTCTTTTCTCTCTGTCACCTTTTAATATTCTATCCTTATGTTGCATTTCTGGAATGGTGATTGTTATATGTCTGGGTGTAGTGCTATTTTGGTTATGGCTATTTGGAGTTCTATATGCGTCACTGACCCTGGTGTCAGTTTCCATTCTCATGTCTGGGAAATTTTCAGCTGTTACTTTCTGTAAATAGCCTCTTGATATCATTTGTGTTATCACCTTCTTTTTCATTTATCCCTATCAGTTTTATGTTGTTTTTCTTTGCATCATCTTATAGCTGTTGAATTTTTATTTCCTGATTCCTTGTTATTTTTGAAAGATCTTTCCTTTCCTGTTCACTAGCTTCAATCCTGTCTTCCAGGTCTGAAATTCTATTTTCACTTTCATTGAGGTGGTTTTTGTATAATTTGTTTTTCCTTTCCTTTTTTCTGGTACCAGGGATCGAACTCACGACTGCCTGCTTGCAAGGCAGGTGCTTATGCCGCTGAGCTAAATCCCCAGCCCCGTGGAGGTGGTTTTTACAACTTTCAATAGAATTTTTGACTTCTTGTATATCTCTTTGTATCTACTTCATGTATTCTGTGTGTTTCTTATGTTGTTCATCCAGGGATTCTATCTTTTTGTTTTGTTCCTCTAATGTTTAAACTGTGTCTTCTTTAGATGTGTTCAGCATCTCTTTCATTACTTTTATCATTTCTTCTTTTACCCGGGAGATTCCTTTAAAGCTTCCCAGAATTGCTTCTCTATTTTAGTTGCTATTATTTCAGATATATCAGTTGTGAGGCATATATTTTTTTTTCATGTATATGGCTCCTAGGCTTTCTTGGGATGGGCTGGAGGTTTAAGATTGCATTTTAGTCTTTCATTTTGTCATTTTTCTATAATTCCGTGTTTCAAGTGTTATTCCAAGATTTCTCCTGGATCTGTTGAAAATCATCTCCTGTGCCCTCAGCCCCTGGGACTGAATGGAGTTGCTAAGCATGTTCCAGTCTGGCCCCCAGGACCTCCTGTGTTACCTCCAGTAATTCAGGAAGCTGGCCTGCACCTAACCACTGTGGAGGATGGTCCAGAGCTTTCCCCAGGCAAGAACCAATGCACAGGAACTCACTTCATGTGCTCTCAACTCTCCTTTTTTAAGAAGGCCACTGGTATAATCTAGTCGGACTGCAAAACCTCCCAAGCCTAGTCTAGTGTGGCTGGAAGCTCAGTGCATCCTTGACCACTGAAGTGATGATCTTAAAGTCTCCCTGGGCTCAGGGTGGTGAACAGGAACTCATTGCCTGTGGGAGCCCAGTTCCCTCCTCTGGCAGTACAGTTCCCCAGATTGAAAGAAGATCACTGGGCATGGGCCAAGCAGGCCTGAAACCTGCAGAGCCCAGTCTAGTGTGGTAGGCAGCTGGGCTTGTCCTTGACCACTGGGAGAAATTATCTTAAACTCTCCCGGGAATGGTGTGCAGGAACTCACCTAGTAAGGCAACACAGTTTCCTCCTCCAGCAGCACAGTTCCCTGGATTAGAGTTGTTCTGAACCCTATGAATGCTGGTCAACTGGAAACTGCAATTATTTTCAATTTGAGGAATTCCTGCACACCCTGGCCCAGAGCACCAGCACTCCTCTCCCAGTCTAGGCCGTGGCCAGGCTGCAGGTGGCCATGGGCTCAGCTCCAAAAGTTAATTTTTTGAAAGAATAAACAAAATCAATAAACACTTAGTCAACCTTATCAAAAAAGGAAAGAAAAAGCTCAAATTCATACAATGAGGAATGAAAAGGGTGAAATCATTACAGATCCTTTGGAAATTCAGAAGATCATCAATACCCCTTTGAAAATCTTTAGTTGCATATGATGGGAAACACAGAAGAAATTAACAGATTCCTAGAATTATATTAATTACAAAGTTTAATCCAGAAGATAGGAAATTTTTTGAATAACCCAGTATCAGTTAATGAAATTGAAAATGCAATTAAAAACTTGCCAACAAAGAAAAGCCTAGATCCTGATGGATTTACAACTGAGTTGAACAAGAAATATAGAGATTTAATGCAAATATTCACCAAAACCTTTAATGAATTTTGAGGGAAGTAATCCTCCTTAACTCTTTCCTGGAGGCAAGTATGACTCTGATATCAGAACCAGAGAAAGACCCAAAAAAAGAACTCAAGGCCAAACTCCCTAGTAAACATGATTCAAAAATTGTCAGTAACATACCAGCACACAAAAAGAACCAAATCTTCAGGAAGATTACATACCATGACCAAGTGGGATGTACCTTGCATTCCTGAGATGAATGCAAGGATGATTTGACATATGCAAATCGATAAATGGCATGCACCATAGCCAAAGTGCCAAAGACAAAAATAACATTATAATCTCAATAGATGCAGAAAAAGCTTATTGATAAAGGTCACCACTCATTCATGCTAAAAAGATCTAGAAAAAACTGGCATATATAATATTTATCTCAATCTGATAAAGGGCATCTATGACAAACCAACAGCTAGCATCATAATAAATGGACAAAAACTGAAAACTTCCACTCTAAAATCAGGAACAAGACAAGGATGTTTACTATCACTACTCCTATTCAGTATAGTTCTGGAAATGTTATCCATAGCAATTAGACAATAGAGAGAAATAAAAGGAATAAGGATAGGAAAGGAAGTTGTGTAATTATCATTATTTGCAAATGATATGGTACTCTACTTAGAAGACCCCAAAATTACCTCAAATCACAACTAGAGTTAATAATCAAATTCAGTATTATAGCTGGATACAAAGTCAACATTCAAAAGCCATTAGCATTCCTATAGGCAAACAACAAACTGACTGAGAGAAATTAAGGAAACAATACCTTTTACTATAGCATCCAAAAAATGAAATACTTAGACACAATCTAATAAATGATGTAAAAGATTTATATATTGAAAACAATAGTACTCTGAAAAAGGAAATTGAGGAGCAAATCAGAAAATGGAAAGGTATCCCTTGCTCACAGATAGGAAGAACCAACTTTGTGAAAATAACCATATTCCCAAAACTGTTACATAGCTTTAGTGCAATCCCAATAAATATAACATCCGCATACCTTACAGATCTACAGAAAATGTCCCTAAAACACATTTGGAAACAGAAGAGACCTAGAATAGCAAAGACAGTCCTGGGCAACAAAGGCAAGTCAGGAGGCATCATGATCCCTGATTTAAAATCATGCTACAAAGCTACTGTGATAAAATCAGTATGGTACTGACAAAAAAGAACAGACCTGAGTGTCAGTGGAGCAAATTAGAAGATGCAGATGCAACAACAAAGACACTCAGCCATGTTATCTTTGACAGTGGGGACAAAACATGTTCACTGGAAGAAAGATAGCCTCTTTAATAAATTGACTTTCCACATGTCGAAGACTAAAACCACACACATGTCTATCACGAAGCACAAAACTAAAGTCAAAATGGGTCAAAGATCTAAATATTAAAACAGAAACACTAAGACTACTGGAAGACAAAGTAGGGATAAATCTTGAAGACATAGGTTTAGGCAGAGAATTCATGAGCAAAACTCAAGCTGCACAGAAAGTACTTCAAAGAATCAACAATTAAGATCTCATCTTATTAAAACATTTTTGCATATCAAAATAAAAATCATCAATAGAGTGATGAAACAATACACAGAGTGGGAAAAAATTTTCACTATGTCTCAGACAAAGGACTTGTATCTAGAATATATAAAGAATTGAAAAAAATCAATTTCCCCAAATTTAAAGACCGAATCCAAAAATGAGCATGAGATGAATGCATACTTCTTGGATATAGAAATACAAGTGGCAAATAAATATATCAAGAAATGTTCAGCATCATTGCTCATTTAAGAACTGTAAATTAAAATGTCACTGAGATTCCATCTCACTCCAGAAAGAATGGCTATCTTCAAGAAATCAACTAATAACAAATGTTGGCAAAGCTGTGGGGAAGAAGGAACACTTCTCCACTATTGTTGAGAGTGTAGACTGGTACAGGCACTATGGAAATCAGTGTGGAGATTCCTTAAAAATTCAGGATTGGAGGTACCATTCAATCCAGCTATTCCCCTTCTGAGTGTTTTCCCAGAAGTACTGAAAACCTCATACCACAGCAATGTATGCAGACCCATGTTTATAGCAGCATAATAGCTAGATCTTGAAAACAACCCAAATACTCATCAACCAAGGAATGGACCAAAAAAAGGTGTATTTTCATACAATGTACTACTCAGTGGTAAAGAAGGTAAATTAATGTAACCCGAGACCATACCTGTAAGTGAAATGAATCAGACTTGCATATGTAAACATTGCATTGACTCCCTAGTATAAGAAAAACTGAATAAATAAAGTCCAAAATTGTGAGAGTTAGGAAGGAAGATACTACTCAGAAGGAAAGGACAACTGGGATGTGGAAAAGGAGAAAAGAAAGAAGCACAAACATTATTCATATACATATATGTGTATATATGAATGGTAATTATACGGTATCCTGTTGGCTTATCAAAAAGAATGGTTTGTGCTCTCATTTTTGATCATTTTTCATGACTATGTCTTGTACTCTGAGCAACTACTTTGAAGATAACAATATGCAATGTATTAACCACTGTTAATCTATTATTTTGTTTTGAAATTCTGTATCACTGTTGTCATTCTTTTTGTTTTAAATTTAAAAAAGAAAGTACACATGTAAAGTGATGTTTAACTTGGTT
This sequence comes from Cavia porcellus, assembly GCF_034190915.1. Classification (NCBI taxonomy): domain Eukaryota; kingdom Metazoa; phylum Chordata; class Mammalia; order Rodentia; family Caviidae; genus Cavia; species Cavia porcellus. The sequence goes on from NW_026947504.1 coordinate 24,702,008, forward strand.
CAATTGCAAATGGAACATGGAAAGCTAATATCAAATTTTGCTTGTTTGCTTGAGACAGGGACTCAGAATGAACTTTATGCTGGACTTGACCTCACTTTGTAGCCCTAGTGGGCTTCAAATTTGTGGTACCTCTCCTGCCTCAGTCTCCTGAGAACTGTTATTATAGGCATGGGCCACCGTGCTATCTGATTGGGCATTTTCTTTTACTGTTTTAAAAATGGGAAAAAGATTTCTTTCCTCTGCCATCATTACAGGCAAACTACCTTTAGAGACTTTTGAAAATTTTGTTTATGGAAGATGCAAAGGAAGGTCATCCCTAGTAACAAATTCCTAGCCAAGATTTACAATGGTATTTATTGCATGTGGCCTGCTAGATGCATTGACCCTCTTTATAAAATGATGTCAGTGTGTGTATGCTTCTCTCTCTTTCCTTCCTCTGCATATCGCAAGTATGGGAAGTTTCTGTGCTTCATGAGAGTATGGGGACATTACTAATATAAAGCTATTTTTATAAAAAATTCAAAACCTCCATGAATTCTAAATTGAACATTATTAACTACATACTGTTTCATGTTTCCTGTTTAAATGAAGTAACTAAAGCACCACTGTGGTAGCAGCTACGGTGATGAATAGTGATGATAGATTTACAGAGAAGAAATTTTATTTTCTTCAGTGCTTGGTGGCTCGGTCATACTGCTGTGGACCCCACACACATCGGGCAGTACTATGCTGTCAGAGGAGGTCTGCTCATGCAATAGCAGCTGCGAAGCAAGGATAGAGATGCTAAGGACCAGGTTCTCAACCAGAGCACATCCCTGTGCCCTGTGTCTTTCCGCGAAGCGCCCTTAAGGACTCCACTATGAATGGCATCACACTATGAACCAAGTCTTTAACACACTGCCTTTCCAACACATTTCATGACCAAACTACCACAACTGTGTAATGACTGGTTTACAGATTGATAGAGTAAACAGGTAGAGATAAATATTTGAGATAATCCTTCTAGATTTAAGTCTTAGCAATGGGCCCTTATTTCTGAAATGTCACTGAACTTACACCATTTGCAACTTCTAAACAGAGATTTTGGATCTTGTCATGCGTAACAAAGAGCCCTTAATTCACCTATTCTCACATTGGTACCTTATCCCTGCTGAAGTGGGCTTTATTATTTACAAGCTAAAATGAATGCATGAAAGCTCCAAACTGTGCTGTGATGCACTAGATTTGATGAAATCACATTGTTCTAAACCAACAAGAGTTTACATGACCAAAATCTCAAGCATGGATATTTCATTTAATATGTTCTCATAGTGTGTTATTGACCAACATTGGACAGAAATCCTTGAGATGCAAACGATTTTGTTCTTATGTCCTGAACTGACAGCAGATAGAACCTGCCATTTACAAGCAACCACACACACACATACAGATGGATGCACCACAGCTCTCCTGTATGAGGCGATTGTTAGGGAAAGTCCTTATTATTTTTAACCAATAAACACTAGAAGTACAAGGTTTGAAAAAATTAAGTTTTTCACTTATTCATTTACTTTCAAAATGACAAGACTTCATTCTTAGAGCCTATATTTCAGCTGTAGCCAAAAAACTGAATTTGTTAAAACAGAGTTCTACCATAGATTTTCAACCACAGCTTCTTTCAAGTTAAGAAAGAAAATAAAGCTTTAGGGCATTATACTAGAAAAGGAATTATATAGTCAACTTATAGTTATATGCCTAAATCTGAAAAGCAATTTGAAAATTTTCATAGTCAGCAGATTTAGGTTGATCTTCAATATGAGGTGGGGGAGATGAGAGGAGAAAGGGATATTAAAATAATTGGGATTTGTCTCCCATGACAAAGGTAATTATGTTCTTCACACAAGTACTAATAATAAAACCTTAGAAAAAATAGTTTTTAAAAGCTATAATTCCTTATTTTTAAATCCATCATTTAGGGGAGTGAAAAACAAGTCCAATGAAACAAAATAAAATAATGATTTTATTATCCACAATTTTATTATCCATTGTGGATTTTCAGTCCACAATGATTAAAACAAAGGAACAACAGCAAACAGCGAATGGTAATAAGCCCAAGATTCTGTTCACAATACCATTTTTAATGCTTTGAATGAGTTTAAAATTGCTCAAATGAAAAAAAATCAATAGAAATTTAAATGACTTATGGAATGCAAGAATCATATAGACAATATGATAACATTTGTTAGTGCATGGATTAGATGGTCACTGGCATGTTAGGAGAGGGATCCCTGAAAACCAATGCTACTGAGCATTGCCAGGACAGTACTGTCACCAAAGTCAGTATGCTAGAAATCCCTCTGCTAGAGACACTGTTAGTTAGGCTGCCTTCAGCTGAAGTAACAAAATCTCCAACTCAGAGCTGACGCATATTCGGCTTGGTATGTTTCATAAACATGGAATTAGAAGGTAAACAGCCCAGAAGTGATGTCGTAGCATACTGATGCAATTAGGACACAGAGCTTATAACATTCTGCCCTAGCATGGCTAGCCTGTGTCTTCTGATCCTTAAATACAAGGTGGCTTCTGTATTTTTACATGTGTAGGCACCGAGTCCTTACTCCATGCAGAAAGAAAGAAAGAAGAGCGCTTTTAAAAAAGCTGCATTGTTTGCATTTAACAGGGCTCTCTCTCTCTCTCTCTCTCTCTCTCTCTCTCTCTCTCTCTCTCTCTCTCAACAAATACCTACTCTGGAGCTGCCGCAGATACTTACTTGGGTGAGACTGTGGTCCCTGTCTGTCCCTAGTTGCAACAGAATCTGGGAAGATGACTGCATTGGTCCCTCAGCCTGCTCAGTAGAGGAAAGAAAAGGAAAGGGAAGTAAGTCATTAATGGCTTTTGATGAACCAATCCATAGTATCCATCACAATTAAATACTCTTCTTAAGACAACTTTTATTCCTGTCGCTGACTACTCCTGTCAATGGCTCCCCTCATGGGAACTTTTGTTAAGTGCAGATTTGTGGAAGACACTTTATCTAGTGACAGATCTTCTCTACTTAAATCAGTTAGAAACATAGCTATTGTAATACTCTTACTTGGATACCTCTGCTATTGCCACATCAGGGATTGTTGAATGAAATGCTGATAAACATACCAAGGTCCTTCCAAGGCTATGTTCATTCCTAGCAGTGCTGCAGCCTGAAATGCTTGGGTGGAGAAAGTGATTCTTCAGACCACAGAGTCAGTGTTTCTCATGATGAAGTAGGGCAGTGTGGTTTTTTTTTCCTCCACCCCTTTTGCAGAGTGTTGCACTAAAGGCCTGCCAACCATAGGAGAGAAACCTACTAGTAAGCCGTCTACCCATCGCTGACCTCTTTTATTGTACAGACCCAGTAAAGCTTTGAGACTAAGGATTTGATTAAACCTTTAGCTAAGGGCACTCCAACTCCACATTCCTGTCTAGGGAAAGTGTATATCCTATCCTCCCCTTGCCTTCCTGCTGACTTAGGCTGAATTACATACAAGCTGAGAGGACTCTGACTTATCTCATTCACTACCTTACAGTAGTGAATATTTGGTAACTTTTTGGCTGCCACATACTTTCCAATTTGAAGCAGTGCCACAATGTCTAAGGTCTATTGAATTAAGATCTCTACTGACGAAAAATGGAGTTGAATTCTGGGGTAGTGTTTAAAATGCTACACCACAAGTCATACACCACGGCATGAACCCAGTAAAGCCCAGCTTGTGTGCTGCTGGGGTTCAGTTGGCGTCTAGTCCTGGAGCAGAGGCTCTCGCCTTTTCCACATAAGGCACCTGGAAAGTGACTGTGTGGCCTTGGTCAGCAACTGGGTGCTCTCGGAAGGGATTTTTCTGTTTTGAGTGAATAACGTAAAGGCACAGAGCTGGCTTCAGTTCATCCAGATCTTAGTGTTAGTGTCCACTGGGGAGAGCACTCAGGGGCGCTCAGGCTTCTCCCAGTCTGCCGTCCCCAGATCAGTCTGTCCTGGCTGCGGTGCTCCTTCTGGTAAGATGATGCCAATGCTTCCTGCCTCTTCCTCTTCCTCCTCCACACCCGCCCCCGGGCCTGTCATCGTCCAGAGCTGTCTCCTGCCCCGCATCCCATTGTGCACTCCTGGCATTCTCAGGGACTCTCTCTTCTCTTAAGGTTACCAGCTCTTGACAGCTTTGAGTCTTGTTTACAAGAGCTCTGGCTGGTAATTGAGCGAAGAAAAGCCTGGACTGCTAGCTTTATCCCTCTTCCTCTCGGGCCTGTCCTTGTCTTCCTGGCCATTCCAGAACTAGGAGGAAGACTTGTCTGGAAAGAAAGGGAAGGCTGTCTTTCTGTGCCAGCCCTGCAATTTCCAAATCAGAAAATTATTTGTTTTCCCTCCCACACTTCCTCTACCTTAGAAATTCTGAGTAAGAAATATCTGTGCTTTGCGCACATTCTTTTTGGAAAATGTAACAAGGAAGTTTCATCTGATGTCTCTGTCAAGATTAAAGCATGTTATTAACAGCAAAGATTTTTGTTTTTGAGAGTTGGTTAGAAAACGTTTGTCCCAGGTTTGACTACACAGGTTGAGCATGTCTTAGCTGAAATGCTAAGGAACAGAAGTGTCTCAGATTCTGGAATTTTCTGGATTTTGGAGTACTTGAATATGCATAAAGAAATATCTTAAGCATGGGAGCTAATTCTAAACATGAAATTTATTTATGTTTCGTATACATATTATACACACATAGCCTGGAAGTAATTTTATACAATATTTTTTTAGTGCACCTGTGTTTTTACTACATCTCATCATTTAAGATCAGGTGTAGAATTTTCCACTTTTAGCAACATGTTGACACTGAATGTTTCAGACTTTGGAGCATTTTGAAATTTGAATTTTCAGATTTAGGATGCTCAATTTGTAGTATCTTAGGCATTGTGGCACAAAAAGAGCTGTACTATTTCAAAATTATTTTATTTTTATACACCTGCACCCCCATGACAGACATGAAACATATATTCCATAAAAATAAAGTTAATTTGGAATAAGAAAAATAAGCTTAAGGGAAAATATACATGAGCACAAAATTAGTACACAAATTGTATCCTAAGAAATCCTGTACATATACTATCAGAAGCCCACAAGCTTGGCAAGCCACCCTTCTAGAAAAAGCATAGGATGACATGTTTATTAACTCCATCAATTTAAAGATTCAGGTAATATCTGCTTCTATAGAGGAATGGGCAACTTGTTTACTTTTTCCCTACAGCTAGATTCATATCCACAAGATTGCATGAGCATTTTTCTTCTCTGTAGTCTAGCCATATAAATTGTATTACCATTCAATAGTAGTATCTAGAAATAACTTTAAAATTATGATTTTACATTTGTTGTTTCAGTGTCCATTTATATGACTAAGACATTCAATCTCTTTGGCTAGATTTTTTTTTCAGATTTTAGAACTTATAATAGATTGAACGTAGTTTTTTTCCTCTTAGAATCCCAAACTTAAAATTATTTGGAAATTGTAGATATTTTTATTGCCTTGTATTTTAGAATCTGTTGGTTAAAATTTAAAAGTGGCTTGACTATTAGAAACCAAGTTGTTTTTGAGAAGATTACACTTTTGTCCAAATTCAGTGAAAGTTGTTACAAGACCCTGATCTAGAGCCACACGGTATTATTAGTGCCTCAGAAGTGATTGCATTCTGAGAGTAACTGTGCACACCAGGGCAGGCACAGAGGCAGAAAGTCCTGCAAAGGAATTCTATGGGGAACAGGACAAATCTTACTCTTTGTTTTTTTTTTTTTAATTTAGTTAAAGAAAGACTAAACAAAACAGAAAATAGGTAGAAATAATACATACATTCAGAGAAAAAAAATAAACAGTAAGAAATCACTAGTTGATGTTTACATATTGTCATTTTACAATCAGTTGTTCAAGATACAAAAATGGAACATGTAAAGTGGGAATTCAAACAGCGAGATGGCAAACAGTTCTGTTCAACTGTCCAACAAAAACTTAGTAACATGGTTGTCAATCCTATACACTTAAACATACATGCAGTTATCCATATCTTCATTTGTGTTTAGATTAAACAAACTAAAGCAGGTTAAAATTATTCTGAACAAAGAATAGTATTGCTGGATTTCACATCATGACATTCTGTGGTCAGCACTGGGTACTGTAGTGTCTTTTTTTTTTTAATTTAACTTAAAGACTAAACAAAACAGAAAATGGGTAGAAATAATACATAATTTCAAAGAAAAAATAAACAGTAAGAAATCACTAGTTGATGATTACATATTGTCTTCTTACAAATAGTTATTCAAGATACTAAAGTGGAGCTTATAAAATGGGGATTCAAACAGTGAGATTGCAACCAGTTCTGTTCAACTATCCAACGAAAACTTAGATACATTGTTATCAATCTTATACACTTAAAGATACATGAAGTTATTCATCTCTTTAATTATGTTGAGATTGAATAAACCCAAGCAGGCTAACATCACTCTGAACAAAGAATAATACTATTGCTGGGTTTCACATTATGACACTCTAGGATCAGCACTGGGTATTTTAGTGTCTCTTTTTCTTCAAAGTATCTGTTCATTTCACCATGTGTCATATAATCAGTTCTCATAAACTGTTTATAGATTCTACACATGCATGAGTCTTAACATGTATTTCTATCCTTTCTATATTAGAGGGAGAAACAAAACAAAGCAAGGCAAAACAAAACATAATCCTATAAACACATGAAACAAAATAAACATATAAGACCATTGTACAAATCATGCTACCCACAGTTCCTATGTTGTCTCTTGTTATCTCCAATAGAATTGGCTATATCATCAGATATAGTATAATTGAATGTCAGTACATAACAGTATTAATTTGTATATAGTATAGAACTTCAAAACCCAGCAGTTATCAAACCAGAATGTGTATCGTTGAGTCTTGTCATCTTCAGTTGCCTATACTCTCAGACTTGATATTATCAATCATATCAGTTTTGAAAAAAATCTTCTCTGACTCATTTCTGTTATGCTCTTTTTTTGTTATCAGTTGTCTGCTTATCTTCTTCACTCTGTTTTCTGCTCCATTCATTGAGGCCTCTCTGCCACTGTTCCTGGAGTCCTAGTACTTTTTTCTCTCTCTCTAGAATGCTCTGGAGTATTCTCTGTAGAGTTGGACTGGTGGTTGCAAATTCCCAAGTTCCTCTTTGTCTTGGAAGCATCTTGTTTCTCCATTAATTTCTAGAGACAGTTTAGCAGGATATATCAATCTGAGATGGAGGTTATTTTCTTTCAGGGCTTGGAATATTTTGCTCCAGGCTCTTCTTGACTTGATGGTTTGTGTCAAGAAGTCTGCCGCTATTCTGATGGGCCTTTCTCTGTAGTTATCTGTTTCTTGTCTCTAACAGGTTTTAATATTCTGTTCTTATATTAAATTTCTGGGATCTTGATTATTATATGCCTGGGTGTAGCTCTGTTTTGGTTGTAGGTGGCTGGAGTTCTGTATGCCTCATATATCAGAATATCATTTGCTTTTCCTATGTTTGGGAAATTTTCCTTAATTATTTCTGTGAATAAACTTTGTAGTTCCTTTGTTTGTACCCCGGCTTTTCATTCACGTTCTTTATTCTCAAGTTATAGATTCTTTTGTCATCTTCTAGAGCCTTTGTATTGTTACTGCTTGTTTCCTTGCTATTTTTAAAAAGATTTCCCTTACATATTCTCACATTGCAAAATTGTTCTCCAGTTTGGATAATCTATCCTTAGTTTCTTTCAAGCTGATTTGCCATCTTTCCATAGAGTTTTTAATTTCCTGGTGATCTCTTTGAATCTGCTTCACGTATTCTATATTTTTTTTTATATTCTTCACCAAATGGTTCTCGCCTGTGTTTGAGTTCCTCCCTTCTTTTGTCTCTGTCTGCTTGAGGGGTGCTTAGTATCTCTTTTGTTAATCTTTATATATCTTGCCTTATTTGGCTAAATATCTCACTTTTGAACTCATCGATGAGGTCCTCAATATATCTCTTTATGTCCACTGGTGCTGTGTCTGATATTGCATGTTTGCTTTTCTCATTCTCCTTTGTATTTACTTGTCCTGGGTCAATGTTCTCAGGGTTGGGGCCTGGGGACTTTTTGTTGTTGCTTCCTCTTCCCATCTTTTTTTGCTTCTTCCAGGGGGCCCCAGTTTCTTTCTTTGTTGGTTACAATTCTTCTGAAGCACACTGGCTAGATGACCCTTCACACTGCAGTGTGCTAGTGAGATACAGACAGGGATAGCATATGCTGGCCCCTTCCCTCCAGATCAGTCAAGCTGCTGAGGCCTGCAGTACTGTATTACTTGGCGACACCTCCTCTCCAGACTAGGCAAACCTCCAGGGCCCCACTGGGCCAGTGTGGTTAGTGTGTGCCACTGCAGTAGGGACTTGACCTCAGATAACCTACTGGGTCTCAGGCAGGTCACATGACCCAGGTCTAGCTCACTCCACCAATCCTGTTTGGGAAGGGAAGAATTCACTGAAGTCACTGCTGCCCCTTGTACTTGCCAGTCCTGCCCAGTCCCAGAATGTCATCTGCTGGAGCCACCATATTTATGGAATGACTCCACTCCCGTGACTCTCCACAGGATGATGTAGGATCCCCGCCAACTCAGCTCTCTGTTCTGCTCACTGACCCCTGAACTCAGTGTAACTGTGCCTCTAGTGAGTCGAAGTGGCGGGCCCTTGAACAGCTCAGCCAGTTGTGGCGGAACCTTGGATGGTCAGCAAGTTGCCTTAATTTCTTCTTGGGATGAGAGAATTCATCTCCCTCTGTTTGGGGCTCCCCACTCTGTATTATGTTGAATTCTAAGTTGACTATCTCAGGGAGCTTCTGTAGCCAGTTGTTATCTATCCACCATCTTTGCTCGGAAGCAAACCTTACTCTTTGAGTCTACGTGACTTTATTTGTCATGAGGACATTAAAGCATACCTCAGAGAGCTGTGAGGTTATCACAAATCTGAATTAAATAACATATTTTAAAATTATGGTCTATCATTCATGGCATAGAGTAGGGCCTCTTTGGCAGTTCAGTGTTTACCTCAGTAAGTTTATTTATTCCTATCAATGTGGTTGTATTATGGAGTGGTTATAATGTAAATGCAAACATAATAAGACAAACCAAACCCTGAAACTTTCTTGTGACTACTATCATCAAATTTGTATAGAAAATACTCAGGTGTGATATCATTGTTAATTTCTTCCATGAAAAATGTGAACTGGCAACATCAGTGGGATAAAAATCTTTGTTGAATAATAAAGAAAATACACATTTTTGCATAAAATAGTGCTGCTTTATTCAATTCTTTTTTTCACTTTTTAAAAAAATTCCAATTCTTTGTGGGCTTCAGATGTGCAGTATAACATGAGGTAGTGTCCCTGGTTACTCTTTTCTCTTTCTCTGTTTTCCTGCTTCCTTCTTTCATATCTGCATGTGTATGATAAGCACCAGAGTAACTTCAACAGTTTAGAGAATCCTAGTGAGATCCTCGAGAGAAAAATGAATATCCACAGTGACTGCAGCTACAATTCATTAAGAAATTCTTGTCTTGGGGCTGGGGATTTAGCTCAGTGGCATAAGCAACTGCCTTGCAAGCAGGAGATTGTGAGTTCAATCCCCAGTACCAATAAAAAAGAAAAAGATAAAAAAAGAGAAAGAAATTCTTGTGTCTATCAGCTGTGGACCAGTAGATCACAACCCTGACTGAGCATAAGAATCACCAGGGGACCTTTTAAGGAACACAGGTGCCTGTGTCCTACCCCTGAAGATTCTTATAATGTGTTCTGGGGTCTAGATAATTTCAATTCCAAAAGTTCTTCAGGTAATATTTACTCTGTAACCAAAGTCAGAACCCAGTACATAAATGTTTGTAGTTGATTTTTCTCTTTTATAACTTGTGTCTCCCTGATCATTGAAGGAAAACTACCCACCCCTTTCAGAAGTCATTCCAGACATCCCTCCCAGGAGAACTGGGTTAGGCCCTGTGCTATTTCCTTTCCTATGATTCTTCATTCTGCTTTAATTTACTGCATTCATTGTAGTCATTCACTCAAACCCACTAGATGATAAGCATCATGGAGGCAAAGACACAGCTGTACCTGTCACCATTACCTATCATTGCATATAGGAGGATGTTTCCATGATCCTGTGATTTTATCTCACAGGGATCAAAATATTTACCCATATCTTTAAGTATTTAAGTGTGAGCACACTGAAAAGGATATCAAGGAGTGTGAGGACAAGAGTGATGAAGGAAAGGAAAAAGAAAAGCTGTGGTAGCAAGAAGAGACAAGGTGGCAAGAGCCATGAAGACCATGGTGTTTGGCTTAAACAAATGGAGACCTAGCATGAGTTATTCACCAATTTCATGCATTAGGAACTGTGCTTTATACTCTGAAGAATGAACACCACACAGAGTCTCAAGAATGGTTGAGATAATGTCTCAGTTTGTAGTGAGTTAGGATAGAAAGAAGTTGGTGAATTTGTCATTACCTACCTAGGTATCTCTCAATATGTTGATTTAGAACCTTAACTAAATCCGTTCCCTTATGCAAAGGAGTCAGCTAGGACAGTATCGTTTTGGCTTATTGGAAACTGTGTTAATCTATTTGCAAGTCAATCATTGACTCTAGCTTATCAAGAGACTGAATTTTCCACCTCTCAGTTTACCCATTTATGGAATAGTAATATGTGTAGTCTAGCTGTGCGAATCTAATTCACTGTTGGCAGAATACTCATAGAACTTCTGACAGATTCGTTTTAAAAATGAATAACATTTTACAGATTTGATATCAATTTAGCACATACTCACTTAACACTTCAATTATATTAATCAAAATGAAGGTTTTCACATGACAACTTCAAATCAACAGTCTCAGTATTTGAACCTATTTTACCCTCTTCTTTAAAGCATAGATTTTGGTAATTGAGTAGCTGTAAAATAAAACTCAAGAGCTCTGGAGATCTTTTTTAAATTCAGGTTTTTTTTCTGCAAATGAGAAAGTTATTTCTATTGTATTCATAGAGAAGAATGACCCTGTTACTCATTTTCAGCACTTTGCTGTCGGTCACTGCTTTGTATTAGTTCTATGTGTTTTGTGAACCAACTTCAAAATCAAGAGCTGTCACAAAATTTATATTGTACCTCTTTACTGGAGTGAAATTGTGAAGTTCTTTCGTATTCTTTATAAAGTTATACCCACTCCCTACATCCTCAAACATTAGATTTTCTCTTCCACCCTATATAATTTCCTTATTTTTTAAAATTTTATTTAAGGAGAAAAAGAAAAAAACAGAAAAAGGGTACAAGTTATACAGAATATCAGAAAAAATAAACAGTAGGAAATCACTAGTTAGTAGATTACATATTGTCATCTTAGAAATACTTGTTCAAGTTACAAAATTAAAGCACATAAAGTGGACTTTCAAACAGTGAGACTGCAAACAGTTCTATTCAATGATCCAACAAAACTCAGTAATATGGTTCTCTATCTTATACACTTAAATATACATGCAGTTATATCCTTTAGAGCACTTTCTTTTCCTGTCTTTTGTACAATGACAATTATACATTTTGGGTTTTATTATTCCCACAGTTCTTATTACTTTTTTTTTAAGAGAGTAAAACCAAATGTGACATAACAGAACAGAGTCAGTCAAATCAAAAGGATGGACATAATAGATAATGTAAAAGCATAATATAAGGTGATCAACAATGGTTACCATACTGCCTCTTACTATCTTAAAAAGAATTGCCTATATCATCAATTATAATAAAATTGAACAAAAAGAATAAAACCAAAACATTGGAGACATTACAGGACTTCAAAAGAAGATAATAGTCAACCAGAATGGGCATCATAAAGAATCTTATTGTCTTCACAGTTGTTGCCTATACTTTTGAACTTGGTACTATCAAGCAAAGCAGAATAGGGGAAAATCAGTCAAAACAAGATGGTGAAAGCAATCTGTGAATAGCTTTTGTAGTTCATTTGTTTGTGTCCCTACTTTTTCTTTTATGTTCTTAATTCTTAAGTTATAGATCCTCTTATCATCTTCTAGCCTTTGTATTATTGCTGTTTGTTTTCTTGTTATTTTTAAGAAGTTTTTCATTTCATGCTCCCACATTACAAATCTGCCCTCCAGTTCAGATAATCTATCCTTAGTTTCTTTCAACCTGTTATGCCAGCTTTTGATAGAGTTTTTAGTTTCCTGGTAATCTCTTTGAACCTGATTCATGTATTCTATATTTTCTCTATCAAACAATTCTCCAATTTTTTCTGTTCTTCCATTCCACCATCTGTTTTTTCTTGGGCGGTGCTTAGCATTTCTCTAACTATTCTACTTATATCTTGCTTTATTTCATTAAATACTTCACTTTTGAACTCATCTATGAGGCTTCGGAGATATCGCTTTATGTCTATTGGTGCCGTGTCTGTTATTGCATGTTTTCTGTCCTCATTCTCCTTTGCATTTACCTTTCCTGGATCAGTGTTCTCAGAATTGGGGACTGAGGACCCTTTCTTGTTGCTCCCTCTTCCCATACTTTTTGTTCCTTCCATACAAGCATATATATGAGGCCCAGTTTCTTTCTTTGTGGGTTTCAGTTTGTTTGAATTGTGCTGGCTAGGTGTTCCTGCCCACTGCAGTGTACTAGGGAGACACAGACCTGGGCAGCCTCTGCTAGGCCCGCCCCTCCAGGTCAACCTACTGCAGGCTTCACTGCTAGGGTGCACCACCAGGTGCTGGGACCTGGTTTGGGCTAGCCTACTGGGTTTTAGTACGCAGTGTCACCCAGGCCAAGCATTCTGCACCAATCCTGCTTGAGAGGGTAATATGTGATGAAAGTCACTGCAACGTCCTAATCCGGCTAGTCTGCCCAGACCCAGAATGTCCTCTTTTGAAGCCTCCTAGTCTATAGAAGGGTCCCCATTCCTCTTACTCACCACAGGTCAATGCAGGGCTCCCTGCCAGTCCCACTCTCAACTCCGTTCACTGATTTCCGCTCTCAGAGCTTTTGCGTATCTCTCTCTTTGTTGTGCCAATTTGGATGCAGCACCAGCGGCAGGAAATTCAAATCGGGGTTTCCAGCAGTGTGGGTTCCAGTTTCTGTGCTGAGATTTTATCTGTTCCTGTTATAGCACAAGAATTGCATTTCCAGTTAGTTTCTCTCAGCTTAGCTTGTTCCTGGGTCAGCAGGGTATATCTTCCCTTGCTTAGGACTTCTCACACCACACCATTCATGGATTCTAAGCTGGGTATCTCAGAGAACCTCCATAGCTGCAGTTATCTGTCTGCCATGTTGTCCCGGAAGTCTATAATTACCTTCTTACAACAACCATTTTAGTTAAGAGCATCATCATTTGTCTCCTGGAAAGTGGCCACTGGTTTCCTTGTATCTAATTTTGTATCTAATGGCCACTGGTTTCCTTGTATCTAATTTTTCAAATTGATCATTTACATAAACTTTAGAAACTGACCAAAAGTGCAAGTATGGATTCCAATTACTTGAAAGGATGTATTTGTTTCTCTCAATGAAATTCTGCTTAGTTTTTGTTTAAACAAAGCTTCCTGAGATTAACGCATTTTATAATCCTAGCTTCTTGGGATGTGCCCTGTGCCGCAGTTCATTTCTCCTTGTAGGCCAAGGGAGCCTCTTAGTTATTCTAGACTTCCTATAAATCTGCACAAATACCATTAAGCCTGCACATTTTCATTCTCGCTGCCTGGAAGACCCTTGTACTCTTTCCTTTACCTAAATCTTAGGCCCTGTCCACACTCAGCTCTAGAATGACACATTCTGAAAAGCTTTTGTCATGTAATGCTTACCAGGACAGGCTAGAAGTACCATTCAGTTAAAGTGGAAAATATATGTTAAGTACATTATGATGATTTTATTTAAAAACTGGCTATTCTGTCAGTGAATAAACTAGTAATATATAGTATCTGATGCTATAAATCAGGAGTGAGCAAACTATAAACACCAAATCTGCTCCTTCACCTATAATAAATTTTCTATGGCTACTTTCTTGTTAAAAAAGCTGAATAATTGTGACAGAGACTCACATGCAAAGATAAAATTTTTATTATATTACAGAAATCAAGCAAGGATAAAGTGTTTACTATTTAATAGAAAAGGGTTTTTTGTCTCTTGATATAAATTAATAAAGCACATAGAAATATTTCTATAAGACAAAAGAATGGATTACAAATACAATAAGATTAAAAATTCTGAATAATTACAACTATTTCATAGAAGTTATTTCTTTTTAAACATACGTTTAAATTATCAGTGTTCAAAATGAGAGGAATTCTTTTTTCCTAATTAGTTGATAAAATTAAGGTGTCTAACAGTATCAAATGTTGGAATACTCTAGGACGGCTAGATCTTCTAGCTATATAAGTGTATATATAAATTAGTACAACAGTTTTAGAAAATATTTTTCTGCTCAAGTTGAACAAACAAAATGACTTTAGGCTGGAAATACCATATTTATTTAAACATTTCAGAGAAAATTTTGCATATGTTGAATGGGATAAAATTTGTGAGCTTGACATTCCCAGTAGGGCAGAAAATAACTTGACAACAACCTATTACCTACCATAGAGTGGATAGTGAACCAACTGTGGATATAGAATTATAACCATCTCAAAACAAATGAAATTATGTGTCATGCAGAAAGCCTAGACAAATGTTAGCAATACCAATGAATTCCAAAAGATTACAAATACACTGACAATTTTTGTAAGTTAAAAATAATTACTTACACACAGACATGTACATTTGCTCCACGAATGTGCAGCAATGAGGCTGGAACACACATCTGAAAAGAGGACCTGAACTGATCACCAAGAGAGTGAGAGAGATGACACTGATGATCATATGTCTACTGTCCTGATATAGTCAAGATTTTTGTTTTGAAATTTGAGATTATAGTATGGTTATTTTATTGTTAAAACAATGACTAGAAGCATCTTGGTGTTGGCATGAAAATAGCCCTGCAGATCAATGGCTTAGAACAGAGGAAGTACAAACAACCCTGGGAAAAACTAACCTACTTGATCTTTGACAAAAGGGTCAAAAATATAAACTTGAAGAAAGATAACATCTTTAACAAATGATATTAGGAAAACTGATTATCCATATACAGAAGATTAAGTATACACTAACATCTCACCTAAACTAAATTAAAATAAAAATGGATCAGAGACCTAAACGTTAAAACTGAGACAATCTGCCGGAAAGTGAGGTAGGTGCAACTCTTGGAGACACAGGTGTATACAAAGACTTTCTGAGCAGAACCCAAGTGGCACATGAAATAACACGAAGAACTGACAAATGTGATCATACAAAATTAAAAAGCTTCTGCACACCAAGGGAAACAATCAACAGAGTGAAGAGACGATCTAAAATGGCAAACATTTTTGCCAGCTATTACAGAGACAGAAGACTAACATCAACAAAACATAAGGAACTAAAAAAAATTTTTTTTGACCTCCCAAATAAAAGGCCTAATTAAAAACTGAAATGAATATAGACACTTCCCAGATGTACAAATGGCCAATAAATACATGAAAAAATGTTCAACATCACCGGCCATTAGATAAATGCAAATTAAAACAACACTGAGGTTTCATCTTATTCCAGAAAGAATGACTATCATGAAGAAATAAGACAGTGAGAGTGCTAACAAGGTTGTGGGGGGAAAACGAATCCTTCACATTGTCAGTGAACTAGTACAACCACCGTTGAAATCAGCACAGAGAGTCACCAAAAAACTGAACTAGAACTTCCATTTGACCCAGCTATTATTCCAGATAGCTCCCTGAAAGAGTTAAAAACATCATTTTAATTGTAAAATGCAGACATATCATGTTTATAGCAGCACAAGTCATGATAGCTACAACTTAGAAACACGTTAATAGATGAATGGATGAAGAAAACATGATGTGTGTACATAATGGAGCAATATACTGCCATAAGAAAGGACAAACCATTCATTTTTAGATCAATGGATTCACTTGGAGACTATAATAGTGAGGGTAAACCAGACACACATGCTTAAGTATCACAAGATTTATCTTAAAGGAGAAACACAAAATATAAATAAAAAGCAAAGTAAAAAGTAGATAACAGCAAGTAGGGAGGTCTTTTTCAAATTTGAGAGGGATCAAGAAGAGATGGGGGAGAAATAAGATATACTACATACAGACACCGATTCCCTACAATGCATGTAATCATTATTTAATACAAACATGTACTAATAAAAATAAACATGCAAAAAATTTAATAACCAAGTAAATAAATAAAAGTCAACTATGATCATGTTTGGACAATGAGAACATCATTAATAAATGTTATAAATACCCAGTTGCGCACTTGCATTACAACCAAAAGTGGGTAGCGCATTATACAGTGCTGACTTTGGACCCCACAAATTAGCCTGTCATTTTCCAAGCTAAAGATTGGTTGAAAATATAAAGTATTTTATACCTACAGTTTCAATGTCACTTCCTCTTCCCTTTTAACTTCCCTTTGTACTTGGCACAGGACAAAAAAATAAAACAGAACCATAGAATCTAAAGTTGAATAAATTCAGGCAAAACCACGTTATTTCTTATGACTAAGTTCAAAAGCATCATTACAAACACAAGTTAGTGATGACCTAAGATAAAAATTGCTATATTCCCAATGTGGTTCTGATGCATGTCCCATGCACAGCAATCAGGGTAATGTCACTTAAATATCTGCCAACTGAATCAAACACAGAGTTGTGTACAGAACACGATTTGGTGACCACCAACTATTGACCCATGTCACTGTTTTGGCTAGTGACTCACAGTGGCATTCTATCAATAATGGCACACAAAATTTAGCTATAGAGAAATCAACAAAGGTTTCTCATATTAATTACCTTAGTTACAGAATACAATGCAACTTTTTAAAGTACAAGATATTCCAAATATCCCCAACCTGAGTTTCGCAGAAAATTTAGCTGGACACACAAATGGAAAGTTCTGAGTTTTGTTACTGGCGGCTTTCTGTGCTTCCTTTTCTATCATATCACTTCAATATTTTACATGTAAAACGTTACTGAATCTTAAAATAAATAGCAAATGAATGTCAGTTCAGTAGATTAAAAAACTATATAGTGATTCATAGCTGTTAGGTTGGAGCCCACACCTGCTCTGATCAAGTTTAAATCCTGCCTCTGCTGCTTACTAGGTCTTGATCTGGGCCTGTTATGAACCCTCTCTCCCTGTGTTCCTCGTCTGTAAAACTGATCATATTGATATGTCAAGAGGAGCACACAAATATTGGTGTATCTTTACATGCATACACATACCTGTATTTATATCTCTATGTACTTATCTCTGAATATTACCTAGGATTCTGTAAATCCTTTTACCATCATCATTATTACTAGTATTAATATATAGTTACTGATGCTTCATTGCATGCATTGTTTTGTTTTTATTGGTTCTATTCTGTTTTGTTTGATTTTAGTATGTCTGAAGGTATGGGCAGCTATTTGGAAGACAACAAGAGGCATTAGCACAACTATTGTTGATTTCCTATTGTTTTGAAGTCCTGTGTCATTTACACTGGTTTTTTGATTGGCTTTATTCTGTTTTATTCTCTTTAAAATAAAAAAATTCAAAAAATAATAAAGCAACATTTATTTTGGGCAGGAGGGAAATTAACACTTATTGAGATTCTACCATGCAAGAGGCATTGTGCTAGGTTATTTGTATCACTTTCAATCTTCATTACTACCCTATAAAATTTGTGATATTATCCCCCACTGTATTGGGGCTGTTTGATAAATGGTTAGAGAGATATCATGATTTCCCCAGGATCATGTAATGAGTAAATGGTAGGATTGTATTTTTATGACCTATGCAACCAGATAATTAAATTAAGCATTTGTATTATTGTTTTAAAATAGTTTCAGTCACATTTTTAAACTATTCTAAATAAATATAACTGACTTGCCTTTTAACACTTTGTCTCTAAGATTTGATGGATCTGTGCATTTAGGCAAGTGGTTTGTTTCTCAGACCCTGTTTCCTCATTTATAATATTAATTAATGATGTTCTCATTGTCCAAACATGATCATAGGATTATTAACAGTATCTAATTTATAGGGCTGTTATGAACATAAAACAAGGTAACACCTGTAAAGATCTCAGTATAAACCTGTATAAGTGATGGAAAGTACATACTAGGTAACAGTCTAATTTTGACTTGTTCTTATTTCTGCAAATTCATCTCTTAACAGGTATCTATAAAAATGACTTTCATAAATCAAAACCAAAACAGAAACAAAAATGACTTACATGTGTCTATCTACATTTACATGCACATAAACAGAGAGAAAAATGACTTCTTCCATGGGGTGGAAAATTCCTCTAATAGGCACAAAACATTAAAAAATAAGAAAAACCTGGAGGGCTTTTGATGGGGGATATTGTGGGATGGTGGATGACGGAGGGGCTGACAGAGCATGAATGACCACTGTACACAGGAGCTCTTGTTTAGTTCTCTTAAATGCAACTGTCACTCTCTTCTTACCAAAATCTGTGGTCACAGTGCATGAAAATCTTTGTGGGGCAAAAATATAATACAAAGAGAATACAAAGTGTTACTCAGGTTGATCTGGTGTTAAAATCTGTGTGATTCTAATTTATTTGTCAGGTGTTGGAAATTGGCACAGGTGACATACTCCTGCATTAAGTTACAGCAGACTTCATTCAGATTTTACTTCTATTTTCAGTAATGTCTTTTTTCTACTCCAAAGTGTACTTCAGGATAACCTGTTGCATTTGTATGACTGCTTTTGAATCAATCTTTTCCTCGTATCTTTCTTCCTCCAATTGTTTTGGCTTTTCAGAACAGAAAGCACTTGATAGAGAGAACAATATGCTCCAACAGAAAAGGTCCTTCTAAGAAACAGGTAGCTAATACAAGCATTTTTGATTGTCTTTTTTGTACAAATATTTCACGGATTTTAGATTATTATATAAGTCTAGTGTGAGCTAAAGAAATATAGTTGAAAGATGAGAAATGCCAGGAAAGTAATATTTTCAGTAACAATTTGCTATCATTGCTAAATTTCTTTAACTGTATTTATTAAATTTAATATTTATCAGAAAAAGAATGAGATAAGACCCATAATTTTCCAATGAAGAAAGGAAAAAGAGCAGTGGAAAAAGCAATATTGGGATCAATGAAATAAGAAAAATATGCCAAAAAAGAACAGTAATGGAAAAAATCAACAGTACTAAATAGGAACAAAATAATACAGTTAAACTACCTTTCATCTGGTCACCAATTCAAGTTAGTGTGACTTGAAGCGGTTCTCTCCAGAGGACAGAAAGCAGGTCTGGAGGTTTGGTTATGAGGAAGGACAGGGGAAACTGCCATTCCCCTTGTTACCGTTAAAGACTGACTTACTATATAAACTGCGTGCAAATGTAACCATGATAAAATTTAAAAACAAACAAAAGAATTTTTCATAAGAAAAGGTATGAACACAAACTGTGATGGAGGCAAGTTCTGTTCCAAATTGTAAAGGCCGTGGAAGCTTTCGTGTTACATCAAATCTTCTATGCAACGAAAGCTGGAAGACAGCTCTTCAATCCTTTCTCTAAAGTTAGTGTTACACAAATGCATTAAACCTATTTCATCTGTGAACACAGATCTAGCATATACTTACAAAAATGATCATATGAGCAAACTGATTCAAGTAGAGTATGAGAAGAACTATATCGTGATCAAATAAACTATCTCAGAAATGTGAGGGCAATTTAGCATAAGGAAATTTTAAGTGCAATGCATCCATTAAGAAATTAAACAGACTAACTGGAAAAGCCATCTGATTATCTTCCATATATTTGTCTAGAAGAATCCATTTGATTAAATTCACCTCTCAGTTTTTAGTTTGAAAAGAGTTACCAAGAACAAAAACACATTTCCTAAAACTAGCAATAATTATCTACCAAAACTCGTAATAGATAAAATATGTAATGATAAAACATCAAATGCTTTCCCAACAGAGTCAAGGTATGTGCAAAACGGTTGGTGAGATAGCTCAGTGGTACAGTGTCTGCCTGGAAAGCTTGAAGTCATGAGTTCATTCCCAGTACCATAAACAAACAAACAAGCATGCAAACAAAGATACGCACAATATATCCATTTTATATCCATCCAATATATCCATACTCCTCAGCGCTGTATTCAAGGTTCTGGCTGAAGTAATAAGAAAAAGAGACACCAACACAGTACTGAAAAGCAACAAAATAAATTACAAGTACCAGCATTCATTGATTCAAAATGCTGAAATTCAGGAAATTCAAAATGCTGAAAACAATGTATTAATAGAGGAGGCACTGGCATAGTAAATTGTTTGATATAACATGCATGGATGAAAACAATATCCTACATTTCAAAAATAATCAATTTAAAAATGTAAATAAAAGGAGACTTTTCATAGTAACTGCAAAAGTAATATCCCACAAAATATTTAGGAATAAATCCTAAGAAACTTTGTATCACATTTGAAGACAATCACAATATTTTACCAAAAGATCTAAAAAGCAATCTAAGCAAGTTTAAATTTGTGTTCTTTTAAATATTCATATTTGCAAAGTTCTATGTATTTGTTATAATCCTAATTCAAGTTCCAATAAGCTTTTAAAAATTTTCCTAAAATGGCAAGTTTACATGTTGGAGAAACTATATACAACTAGTCCAATTATGTTTTTGAAAAATAAATCAAGGAACTGGAATTGTCCTTCCAGTGATTAACACGTACTTTACATTTAGAGTAACTTCAACTATGTAATCTTGACACTTGAATAAACACATAGATCATAAATAGAACAACCAACCTTGAGGTAGAAAGTGTACATATGAGTAATTTTATAATAAAAGTGACACTTCAAATCCATAGAGACATGAAAGTTTTCATTAAATGATTTGTAATAAATGTACAATAAACTTATACTTTAATGAATATTGATTAAAAATTAGAAAAATAAGGCAAAACTAAATGTAAAAATATGAGAACATTCAGGTTATTTCTTTATAACTTGAGATGATACAAGATTTCCTTCAAAAAAATGAGACAATGTAATAGATTTGACCTGGTTAAAAATTTTAAATTCCTTTACAACAAAAATACCAGAAATTTGAAAGACAAAAGAGAATTTGGAAGAAAAATAATGTCAATGTACTTAACAGAAAATAAATTAATCTATGAACTATTTAAGCATTCCCAAATAATAGTTAAAAAAGAATCAAAAAATGACCAAATAGTCAATGTTCACTTAAGAGAAGAAATACAGATGGATACAAATCTATAAAACAATTTTCAGTCATATTAGTAATGACAAAAATGCAAATCAAGATATTAATGAGTGTGAATGAAGACATGTATAAAGACCACTTCTCAGATTGATTATTTTACCCATAGTAAATTTGACAAATTGACTCTTTGAATATCAGAGATTAATACAATGATATATACTATTTTAATTCTCTCCTCATTTAAAAAAATAATAGGAAAATTTTTTTCTTCCGTAAATCAGCATTGGCCAAAGGAACTATAGGAAAAAAAATAAATATGACAACACGATAGTTTTAATATTCTATGATTAGGTGGTTACTTCAATGAATTGAGCCAACTAGTATTTATTAGATTGAAATCTACCTATAAAGTTCCCTTTTAATTATACACCTTTATCCACAAGGAATACGTTCCCAGGTAGTTAGTCTAACTAACCAATGGGACCAATATGGGAAACATCATCTACTTAGCCTTCAATTTGAAAACACTGGACAATTTCTCAGTGAAAATGCAACTCTCTTTAGTGGTCAGACAAAAGCTCCATTGTTGAGAAGGAACTGTATTCCAGTCAAGGTCATTGTTTATTAGATATGTGTCCTGTGAGCCTGTTTCCTGATGTGTAAGATGGAGATACTAACACATGTCTGAAAGGGTTATTGTGAGAATCTATGAGCCTATTTTGAGTCCAAGAAGTTTTAACAATTTTTCAATTATGAAAGTGAACCTTAAGTCTGTCATTCTTGCTGCCAGCACTGCTTGAGCTACAAGAATGCACAGCAGCCGAAGGACCCAACACCCATCACTCTAAGCGTGCCTTATCAACAGAATCACAGAAAGAACCATCAAGAGCTACCTGAGTCATCAGTTTATCTTGATATCCACCAGCCATTAATAAACCCCTTCTTCTATGCAGTGTTGATGTTCATCTGACAACATTGGTGCCATATTGATGATAAACACTTGTCCTGAGAAACTTAAAGCTCAATGAAAAAAACTAAGAGGTTTCAAGAAATTTTTTTCATGAGGAGTTCTTTAGGCATTTCTTTCTTTCTTTCTTTCTTTCTTTCTTTCTTTCTTTCTTTCTTTCTTTCTTTCTTTCTTTCTTTCTTTCTTTCTTTCTTTTCTTTTTTTTTGTACCAGGAATTGAACTCAGGGTCTTGCACTTGCCAGGCAGGTGCTTATGCCACTGAGATATATCCCTGACACTTCATTGTTATTTTAATTCTAATGTTCTCTGTTCTTTTTGTTTTAAATTGTCCTGAGAAGGTATCCATCAATTTGTTTTGTTCATCTGTCTAGACTTTATTTTTGATAAGGGGAATTGAAATCACAACCTCACACTTGCCAGGCAGGTGCTTACACAACCGAGCTAAATCCCCAGCCCTAGACTTTTAAAATATTTCCCAAACTAAATCTAATGATCAAAAAGAAACAGAATTCATGTAATTTCAAAAATCTTGTAGATCAATACCACAGAAAACTGAATTTTTGCAATGAACATTTAATTGAAAAATATTAAGGCAAATAGTCAACGCTTCGAGTTGTTGCTTCAACAGCATTTTAAGAATCTTGAATGACCATTAATAAGCATCATATATATTACCTGTGAAGTAAAATTATTCAAGTAATCAATGTATGATATTCTATTAGTTTATGATAATTGTTTGATTTTTCAGGCATGTTACATTTAACAAGATAGAGGCAAATTACGACCAGGAAGTAGTGTTGCTGACCTTGACAATATATAGACCATCACTGAGATGTTACTGCAATATTAAGATCTGGATTATGGGTGCAATAATCATATAATCTGGACTGATTACAAAGAATGAAACTCACATTTAAAAAAAATACCTAATTGCAGTGTAGTTAAGCCTACTAATGTTATCCATAGCTGGGCTTGTGTTAACACAGTCAGGTAGAAGCCTGATCTCCCAACTGAGCCCATAAAAATGTACAATGCCTTTCTTTTTTTTAGCCAGTAAGAGCATGTATCTCTAATCACTGCTAATCCTTGCATAACAATGCAACATATACAAACTACTTAAAAACTCTTAATTAAAATTTTGTCATATAAACTTTAATCAACTCGTTGCATTATGCATAATAGATGCAGTACAACCAAAATAAATGCTTCCAAATGATCCTGTAATTCAAATATATTTTTGTTTCTTTTATAGTATTTAGCATTGTTTGGCTTATTTATATATTATGTATATATTTATAATACCAACACTTGTGTTAATAGTTGTGTTCTCAATCTTTTTTTTTTTTTTTTAAATTACAAGGTCCCTTAAGGATTTAAGCTTGGTAACTGAGATTTCTGGAAAAATGTCATTCAAATTATTGAAACTCATTATACATCTTTTGAATGAAAATGAAACAGATGATTCAAAGCATTTATGAGATAATGCAGGCACCTGTGACTCCCAAGAAGAATTAAGTATAGGCTACTTTTAATCATTTGCTACATACTTGCTGCTTTTGTGAGTAGATTTTTATCTTTACCTTTAATATGATAATTATGTGTTGGGCAAACCTAAAAGTATTTTTTTCTGATGGCAGCCATGAACATTTTCCAGCTCTCTCTCTCTCTCTCTCTCTCTCTCTCTCTCTCTCTCTCTCTCTCTGTGTGTGTGTGTGTGTATACACATCTATAAAATTCAGCATCTGGTTTCTGCTAATGAGGACTCTGAGCATGAAAGTTATTTCTATAATCAAACTCAGAGTGATTGGTTTGGAATGTATAGTTGATTTTTACCCCTCTCCTCTAATGCACAAGGCATTGCCTTGTGTACAAATGGTGCTTCCTGCTCTTAGCTATCAGACATTCTCATGTGACTGAACTGTAGTAATTGCTCATTGGTAAAAGTAAAAGAATGTGTGTGTAAGAGACACTTGGAGACGGTTAGAGAGGAAGAAAGCGAATTGATATATCTTACAGGCAGAATGCTCCAGATTAAATGCAGGACACTTTAAAGTAAAAACACACAATCAGGTGGATTTCTGTCAGGTTCCTCAACTGAACCAAGTAAGTCTGTTTTTCTATTTTACCAAATCTACTAACATTTTCTGTTAGCCAATCATTTCAGTGTGAGAGCCTGAATATTGTAAATATTTTTATGTTATTGCCCAGTAGGAAGGTTATTACCATAAAGTTAAAGGACAGCAGCAAACGGAGTGATCATAAAATCTACCATGTTCCTTATAAGAGGAATAATAACACATACCTAATGCCACCTCCCCAAAAGGTGGCACTAACACTAGTCTTGATGAGCACATCAGATTACTCATCAAGGAATGAAAATAGCAATAAAGGCAGTGTATTCACATCCTCTTCACAAATAGCACAGAAATGTTGTTATTAAATATCTGCTTACTTCTACCTTGCCAGTATTATATATATATATATAAATATATATATTCATATATAATATATACATATTCATATATATATATACATATTCATATATATATATACATATTCATATATATATATATATATATATATATATATATATACCTCTTCAGGTCTTTCCTGCACTGGAAACTACAAATCATTTAACAAAAGACAGTTTAAAAAGATGCAAGCAAACCAATGTAATGCACAAAATTGATCCATGTTTTTATTCTTATAGCATATAGTCAGGTCTCAGAATAAGACAGTCCTCTTTAATGTACAAAATAAACAAGGATGTAATCTTTTCTTAGTAACAGCTGTGGTTCAGCTACACTTGCTGAAGCCAAATAAACAATTGTGAATTGACATGCAGACAGAAATGTGTATAAATTATTCAGAATGAAATGTTCAAGTAATATTAACCTAAAGGCGTAGTCATCAATTTTGTCCTGACGGATGGCATTGGGTAGTTAGTATTCAAGTGTTACTACATAAATAATATTGATTTATGCTCACCGAGAAGACTGGGAAAAAATTTTATCAGGATGCCCAAATTCTGATCCTTCTGGCTTGATCAATCACCTCTTTGCTGAACTGTATCGTTTTCTTGGAAAATTCTTAGCTGAGAAATTGGGCTAAGGCAAAATGAATAATGCATTCACAGCAGTGTTAGACTAATGACCCTTAAGTGCTTTTAAAAAATGAGGAGGGATGGCTGGTTCCCTTATGAAGAGTCTCTCTCTCTCTCTCTCTCTCTCTCTCTCTCTCTCTCTGGCTCTCTGGCACTCTGAACCATCTCCTCCTCCTCCTTCTCCCCTCCTCATCCCTCTCTTTCTCTCCCTCACTCCCTCTCTGGCTGGAGGAAATAGTCTCCACTACCTCACTGTTTTTAGGCAGACACGAAGAGAGGCTGAGGATCAATACTGCCGATGGAAGCGTACGTGCAGTACAGCTATTTGGCTTCCTTTTGCTCTTTTCCGCCCTTGGCCTGTAATTTGGTCCCCAGTCCCAGCACTGTTCAGTTTTATAGCAGGTTGCAGTTCTCATTTGTGTTAATCATTTTTGTATTTACTTTTACTGCTTTCATAACGCTATTGTGTTATCATAAAGGCACTGATTAAATGGAGACAGACAAGACGGAGACCTATTTACTTTGCAAAAGTAGGAGAGATATCTGACAGGGCTACGTGGTTAAAATCTGCTATAGCTGGCATTTGTGATGCACGGACAGTTTTTTTATCGCTCTGTGTGGGTCCTTGAAGAGACACAATAGTGGCTCAAGTTTCTGTGCCAGAGTCTTTTTAAAATCTGCATAAAGCAAAAAAAGATAACACAAATGCCTGCATTAAACATGCTTAAAAAGAATACTGCACAGGATAATTAAAGGGAAAAGCAAAACCTCTGGTTGAATAATGCAAGACAATTTGAATTAACTTACACTAAACCCACTGAAACAGTACTTAGGTGGAAATAAATAATTTTCAGGTTTTTAAAAGGAAGGAAGATACAACTACCTCTTTCTCTCTCCCTCTCTCTCTCTCCCCCTTCCCCTCTCTCTCTGTCTCTCTCTCTGTCTTTGTCTCTGTCTCTCTTTCTCTCTCCGTCTTTGTCTCTCTGTCTCTAAGTCTCTCTCTCTCTCTCTCTCTCTCTCTCTCTCTCTCTCTCTCTCTCTCTGTGTGTGTGTGTGTGTGTGTGTGTGTGTGTGTTAGCAGGGAATGCAGCTGGCAGACAGCTGCTGAGAGTAGAATTGCTCTGTAGAAAGTACCCATTTACAAAACTAGTGTGGGGTCAGGTAACCTCATTATTCGCTTTGCAGTTCTCCTTAGGTCAAGGTAGCAATCCCCCTGCCATCACTTTCATCTCGAGAAGCATGAGCTGGCTCTGCCCTCTTAACTTGAGCTTTTCATCCTGAGGAAGCACTGGACACTGCATCACCAGAGTCTTTTTCATTTCATTGCCATTCTGCTTTAGGGGAAATCAGCCTCACATTGTGTTTCTCTTGTGTCCCTAAGTAATGTTTCTTTAAAAAAAAGATGAATCCTTTTCAATAAAGTGGACCCAGTTTGATGGAATTAACAATGTAAAAAGAATAGAAAAAAAACCCTTATTATTTGAAAAGGGCACCCAGAATTGTAGCAGTCCACCCCTAAAGTCTAATAGTGAAGTCACTCATGCATTATTGTTCTTAGGCTTCTCTTCTTTCAAATACAAATGTAAAGGAAATTATTTAAAGCCTAAATGACATCACTGGCCAACTAAAAGCCAAGTCTTCTGTTCCCTGGTACCCTAGGAGAATGTGCACTTTAATGTATATTTGGTTGAAGGCTCCAGAGCCAGATTTTTTCAAATTCAGGCACAGACACTCAGTCAGGTACATAGACTCACTCCCCAGGCTACTCAGATTTTCACTCAACTTTTTTGCCTGTATAAAGCTGAGAGAATTAAATTAGAGGTATAATAAGGCCCCCTCGCTTACAGTAACATAGCAACTGCCCCAACTGTCCTACAGAACTACACAATTGTCTCAAACACCTGATTCCTTCTGCCATTTTCTACCTTATCTGTCATTATGATCTAATGATTTTATTATGTAGATACATCTTTCTCTAGAGGCCAAGTGAATCCAATTTAGATATAATAATATTATGGGAGAGGGGAGTGTTAGAGGGCAGAGGTTGGAGAGAAGTGATTACCACTAGCAACTCGTTTACTAAAACACCCTCCAAAATTCCAAGCAGTTAAAGACTGCTTTGCTGAAGTTATTTCTGACTGAAAAGCCTTATATTTCTTTACCTGTATAGTAAGCAAAGTGTAGTTATCATTCCATTTAGTGATTTTCCATCATAGTGTGTTGTAAGATGTCAGCTAGATTTTGTTTCTAAACACAGTTTCTTCAGGCAAAGATAGATTTTTAACCAGACAGCAAAATTTCCAGTGGCTATTTATAATTGGCCATTGGAAAGTAAGGCTTTATAAGTGGGGGAAGGAGCCTAATTCTCCACAACTTTTTCTAAAGATCTGACAAGTTTAGGCATTTGTAAATTTTATATTGTGGTTACATTTACTCGACGAGAAAAGTCTTCTAGGAATGTAATGTCTGGGTTCTTTATTGTGTTTTTCATACACAATTAAAACAATACATGATAAATATAAATAAATCAATAAATAAAATCTCAAGAGAATGCAATACACTTTGTCATTGTTATTGTTATTCTATTATTGTCCAAAGTGAGGATCTTCTGTAGTAACAACTAGAATTGTGTTCTGTTTTACAGAATAAGGTGGTAGCCCTCACCTTGTAAGAAGAAGGTGCACTTGTGTTTATTAGGTGGCATTTTGTTGGTGGGGCTTGTTGGAGAGATTTGCTCCTGGTAACCTTAGCAACATCTGCTCCAAATGGGAGCAAGCACAGCCACAAAGCATTCATCTGCCTCTGAGCAGTCCTCCTTGTTATGGATTGAAAACTGGTGGTCAACTTAATGCCAGCTAGATTACATCAGCATGCATTGAGCGAAGATCCTCCACCTGAGGAGGGTTGCCAGGATAAACAGGTGGAGAAGAAGGGAGGTGTTGAGAAGGGTTGAGGCATTAAGGAGGCATTGTGGGTTCTCCTATGAGTTGCTGTCCGAGCTGTTGGTTCTCCTGGAGAAGCTTTGGTCCTCACATTGAGCATTGATTGCTTCCTGGCTCCGGAGGGGAAGATGTGTGCTGCTTGGTCTCCAGAATGAACTCATCAGGCTGCTTCCTGGCACGTACTGGACTGTGGTTGTCGGAGGAGCTTGGGGTCTGTGTGTTGCTGAGGACGGTTGTGGTGCCTTTCAGGATAGCCCTGGTCTTTGTTGTGAGTGTGACTTCTTGGCTCCAGCATAGAACCCTCATCCCACTAGCACAGCTCCTTTATCCTGCTGGCATAGACTTTCTGGCTTCCACCACTGACCCTTGGGTCTTCCCGGCAGGGATCTGTAAAAGAGATGGTGTGAGTCCTACTTATGGGCTCTGGACCTTCAGTTGGACTCGTGGGAGGCATTGTCCTGAGCTCTGGGTTTTTATCTGGACTCATGTGGGACATTGCTGTGGGGTTTAGGCTCTTGACTAAATAATCTATGTCTTTGGTGTTGCGGATAGATTTCCTGCATTCTCCTGTGTTAACTTCCAGTGACCATTATAAAAATGTTATAAACTCCATGTCCTGATCTGAATTGTTCATTCTGCTGCCACCTTTCTGTCCCAAAAACACAGTCTTGATAAATGTATTACATTTTGGTTGCATCTTGTCTTGTTTTGCCTGTATTTTAGCTTAATATTCCCCCAGAAGACAATTATAAAACCTTCTGATATTGATAACATTTAGGAGACACACTAGTCCTAGCAGCAAAACATTTACAAATCCTTTCGAAGAGACTCCGGACTTCGGCATAGGTCTTTTATTACTATTGCATTTTTTCCTTTAGCTGTGGAATTTTGATGCTTATTGGCTTCAGATTTGGAGACCTTATTACATCTTTGTCCTTTAATCCAGAGGCATTCATCATTTTGCCCTATTTTTCCAATTAATGGGCATATGGAAATTTGTTAGAATAAGTCAAATAATACGTGGAGTACTGTGTGGAGCTTGCAAATAGAAAGAAAAACATCAGGAAGCTTTGTAGTTGTGGATCAGGACTCAGCACAATGTCTTTAACCTCCATGTGGCTTCTCAGTTGAGATAACTACAGCCTCCCACCGACCTTTTCTGCACACCCGATTCTGCTTTAATGGTCTGCAGCTGTAGTTAGCTTACTTCAACTGTTTAGTTTTATGCTCTCATCTCTCATCTCTGAAGTAATTGCAAAGACAATAGAACTTGAGACTCTGCTTAAGTGAATAATAATGATCAGTTAGTTCCTCAGCTAAGTAGCAGGCCACCCTACACTTTATCTATTTTTACAAATTGTACCAGAAGGCAGAAAAATCTGAGCAGCAATTCAGCAGCTCCATTCTTACTTTGTAGCATGCCTAGGAAGACTGCACCTAGCCCTTTATTATTATTAGATCACATTTCACTATGTAAGTTTCTTCCACAGTCATAAATTCCATCTATTTAATGAGTAAATAGAGATACTTACTCCCATGGATTCACAGATGGTCTCCATATTTCTTTCTATGTCTTAAGGCTGTACACCATAGGAAATCAAATTTATCAAACTTATTTCCTTCTTCTAACTCCAAGAAAGCCAATCATTCTATGGGTTGCTCTTTCATGTGTTTGGCAACCATTTATTGAGGCTTCACCATGGGCCAGTGACTATTCTCAAAGTAGAAGTGAACAACTGGCTCAAAGACCCTCCTATGACAGCATCACAGAAGATAGACAATGTGATAAATAAATAGAGTGATTCCAGATAGCACATGTGCCAAGGAGAAGGTGAAACGTGTCAATGTGAAAGAAAGTGACCTCAGGACCTGGGACGGACTACGTAAAATTTAGATGGTCGAGAAAGTCATGCCAAGGAAGTGGTAACTCTAAAGACAAGGCAGCTGAATGGTTAGAAGGAAAAAGCCAAGAGAGACCCCGAACAAAGAATTGGGGTATGGAAAACAGCTGTACATAAAGAGCTTAACCCAAAGGAAGTTAGAGTTTGGAAAGATGCATTACTCCTTGTGATACAAGACTATAAAGGATGATAGAAAATGAGATGTACGAATATGTTGAGCATTGGAATATTTAGTCTGAGTTCTGCTTTGGGGAAGGTGGGATGCTGTTGGAGTGTTTGAGGCAGAGATGTGTTGTGTTATAAGTGAAACTGGACAATGTGATTAAGACTCCTGCAAGACTGTGGACTGCTAGTAGGTTGCTGAGCATGTCTGGATGAGACAGTGGCGGTTCTGACAGTAAATGGTCACAGAGGAAAAGTGAATGAACACAGATATGTCTAGAGTCAGACCCCAGGGCAATTACGATTGAGTGGACAGGACTGCAGCTTACTGTAATGAGAGCGGGGGAGAAGCAGCAGGTTGAGGCATGAGAAGAGGAGTCACCGTTTAAGTACAAATAGAAGCAAGTCAGCACTTATGCAGCTCTCAAGTGTGGAAGTAAGTCGGGTGAAAGATCACATTAATGAGTCATTTCATGAATCTAGACAAGATGAGCTCTTTTTTAATTTAAAAAGAAAACAAGCAAAACAGAAAAAAGGGTACAAATAATACAGAATTTCAAAAAAATTAACACTAAGAAATCGCTATTTGATAAATTACATATTGTCATCTTAGAAATAGTAGTTCAGTCACAAAATTAAAGCATACAAAATGGACAAACAATGAGTATAAATTGTTCTGCTCAGTGATCCAACAAAAACTTAATAATATGGTTATCTATCTTATACACTTATATATCCTTTAGAGCACTTTCCTTCCCTTTCTTTTTTGCAATAGTTATTACACATTTCATATCTTGTTACTCCTACAGTTTTGACTTTTTATACCATAGAGACAATGTGATATTTATAAATATGATTTCTATTTATTTCACTTAACAGGACAGTCTCTAGTTGCCTCCATTTACCTATAAAGGACTCAATATCATCCTTTTTTCAGCTAAGTAATATTCCATTGTATAAAAATACATCTTTTTTTATTTAAAGTGAAAAAAGAAAGGAAATAAAAAACAAAGCAGTAAGAGGATACAAGTAATACAGAATTTCAAGAAAAAAATATACAATAAGAAATCACTAGTTAATAGGTTACATATTGTCATCTTAGAAACAGTTGTCCAAATTATAAAATTAAAGCATATAAAGTGGACATTCACAGTGAGATTGCAGACAGTTCTGTTCAATGATCCAACAAAAGCTCGGTAATATGGTTTTCTATCCTACACATTTAAATATACATGCAGTTATATCCTTTAGACCACTTTCTTTTCCTCTCTTTTTTACAATAACAATTACACTTTATAGGTTTTATTACTCCCACAGTTCCTATTACTTTTTTTTGAAGACAATAAAACCAAATGTGACTACACAAAACAGAGTCAGTTAGAACAGAAGGATGGGTATAGTACATGATGCAAAAATAGAATACAAGGTGATCAAAAATGGTTACCATTGTGCCTCTTGCTATTTTAAAAAGAGTTGCCTATATCATCAGATATAATAGAATTGACCAAAACAGTACAGAACAAAACCAATAAAACCTATACTGGAGACCTTACAGGACTTCAAAAGAAGATAATAGTCAAACCATAATGGGCATCATAGTAAATCTTATTGCCTTCAAAGTGGTTGCCTATACCCTCAAACTTTATACTATCAAACAAAATAGAATATAGTAAAATCAGACAAACAAGATGGGGAGAGCAATACTGGGGTTCAAATCAGGTTAATAAGAAAACAAAAAAGTTACTATACTATATCCTGCTATTTTTTAATTTAGTTTTCCCTTAATAAAAATAAGAAAGAATAGATTAATTTTTTAAAAGGGGGAGAGATTGAGATAAAAGAGGACATTGTAACAGAACAATACAGGTCAGAACCGAACAATTTAAGCATCATTGTGTTTTACCCCCAGAAACCTAACATAATAGTAGTCACCATGTGCCTCTTTCCTTGAATTATCTGAGTATAACTTCGTATACTATAACATCAAGCATATCAAGACAGTGTGAAGCTATTCAAGAGAATGAAAGAATTACAGGGTAAAAAATACCACATCTTTTTCATCCACTCTGCGGTTGATGGGCATTTTGGTTGTTGCTTAGAATTAGCTATTACAAATTGTGTGGATATAAACATGGGTACACATATATCACTGTGACATGACCTTTTCAGTTTTTCTGGGAAAATACTCAGGAGGGGAATATCTGGGTTGAATGGAACTTCTGATCCTAGTCTTCTGAGGAATCTCCATATTGATTTCCATAGTAGCTGCACAAGTTTACACTCCCACAACAGTGGGCAGTGTTTCTTTTTCCCCCCAGCCTTGCCAACATTTGTTATCTGTTGTTTTCTTGACGGCAGCCATTTTTTCTGGAGTAAGATGAAATCTCAATGCTGTTTTAATTTGCATTTCTCGAATGACCAGTGGTGATGAACATTTCTTCATGTATTGATTTGCCATTTGTATATCTTCATTTGAGAAATGTGTGTTCATCGCAGATGCCCATTTTTGGAGAGGGTCTTTGAATTTGGGGGGCCTGATGTTTTTCAATTCTTTGTGTGTTCTGGATATAAATCTTTTGTGTGAGGGATTACTGGCTAAAATTCTTTCCCATTCTGTAGGCTTTCTTTTCACTCTGTTGGTGATTTCTTTTGAAGTGCAGAAACTTTTCAATAATATGAGATCCCAGTTGTTGATTCTTTGAAGTGTTTCCCATGCAGTTTGCATTTTGTTCATGAATTCTCTGCCTACCCCTATGTCTCCAAGACTTCTACCTACCTTGTCTGCCAGTAGATTTAGTGTTTCTGCTTTAATATTTAGGTGTTTGACCCATTTAGAGTTTACTTTTGTGCATGGTGATAGGCATGGATCTAGTTTCAGTCTTTTCCATTTGGAGAGCCAATTTTTCCAACACCATTTTTTAAAGAGGCTATAATTCTTCCAGTGAATGTTTAGCCCCTTTGTCAAATATCAGGTGACTGTCTTTGTAGTTGTGTTTTAATCTTCTAATCTGTTCCATTGATCATCAGGTCTATTTCTTTGCCAGTATCCTACTGATTTTATCACTGTGGCTTTGTAGTATAGTCAGGAATTGAGATGTCTCCTGCCTTGTCTTTGTTACCCAGAATTGCCTTTGCTATTCTGGGTTTCTTCTGTTTCCAAATGAATTTTAGGAGTGTTTTCTCTAGATCTATGAAGTATGTTAATGGTATTTTGATTGAGATTGCATTAAATCTGTATAAGAATTTTGGGAGTATGGCCATTTTCACAATGTTGGTTCTTCCTAGTAAAGAGCAAGGAATATGCTTCCATTTTCTAATATCCTCTTCAATCTCCTTTTCTAGTATAGCATAATTTTCAGCATATAGATCTTTTACATTCTTAGTTAGGTTGATTCCTAAGTATTTCATTTTTTTAGATACTATTGTGAAAGGTGATATTTCCATAATTTCTCTCTTGGTGAGTTTTTTATTTGTGTACAGGAAGGCCATTGATTTTTGAGTGTTGACTTTGTATCTAGCTACACTGATGAATTTGTTTATGACTTCTAGCAGTCTTTTAATGGAGTTTTTTGGGTCTTCTATATAGAGTATCATTTCATCTGCAAATAGTGATAATTTAACTTCTTCTTTTCCTATCTTTATTCCTTTTATTTCTCTCTCTTGTCTGATTGCTCTGGCTAGTGTTTCCAGAACTATATTGAATAGGAGTGGTGATGGTGGACATCCTTGTCTTGTTTCTGATTTTACAGTGAAAAGCTTTCACTTTTTGTCCATTTAGTATAATGTTGGCTGTTGGTTTGTCATAGGTGACCTTTAAGAGATTGCGGTAGATACTGTGTATTCCAACTTTGTGAAGGGTTTTTATCATGAATCATTGCTGAAATTTATTGAAAGATTTTTCTGTCTATTGAGATGACCATGTGGGGTTTTTTTTGACTCTGTTGAAGTGGTGTATTACATTTATTGATTTGCATATGTTAAACCATCCCTGCATTCATGGAATTAATCCTACTTGGTCATGATGTATAATCTTCTTGATGGTTTGTTCCATTTAATTGCCAGTATGTTAGTAAGAATCTTTGTATCAATGTTCATTAGTGAGATTGGACTACAGATGTCCTTTATGGTTAGCTCTTTCTCTGGGTTTGGTATCAGAGTAATATTTGCCTCCAGGAATGATTAGGAAGGATTGTTTCCTTTTCAATTTCATTGAAGAGTTTATGAAGTATTGAAATCAAATTTTCTCTAAATTTCTTGAAGAATTCAGCCACGAATCTATCAGGACCTGGGCTTTTCTTTGTTGGTAAGTTTTTAATCACATTTTCAATTTCAATAGCTGATTTTGTGTGATCAAAATTGCTATATCTTCTTAACTGAGTTTTTGTAATTCATGTATTTCTAGAAATCTGTCCACTTCCCATATGTTTTCCATCCTATGTGAGTAGAGGCTTTCAAAGTAGGTATTCATTTTTGAAATTCCATGGGATCTGTGGTAATTTCCTTCTTTTCAGTCCTTATTGTGTAGATTTGGGTTTTTTCTTTCTTTTTATTTATAAAGTTAGAGGTTTATTAATTCTTTTATTCTCACATAAAAAGGCTTTTTGATTTATTAAGTCTTTGTATTTTTTTAGTTTCAATTGCATTAATTTCTGCTCTTCACAATTTCCTCTCTTCTATGAGCTTTGGGTTTAATTGGCTCTTTTTTTCTAGAAGCTTGAGACGTAGCATTTGGTTATTTGTGCTTGTTCTGTTTTCTTGGTATGACAATTTATTGCTATGTATTTTCCTCTTAAGACTGTTTTCATTGAATTCCACAGTTTAAGGTATGTTATTTCTGTATTTTCATTGAGTTGTAAGTATTGTTTTATTTCTTCATTCATTTCATCTGTAACTTACTGGTTGATCAGAAGGTTATTATTTAATTTTCATGTATTTATACAGGTTTTTAAATTTCTTTTGCCATTGATTTCCAATTTCAGTACACTATGGTCAGATAATATGCATGGGATAATTTCAGTCCCTTTGCATTTACTTAAGAATGTTCTATGGGTTATTATATGGTCTATTTTGGAGAATGTCCCATGTGTGGCTGAGAATAATGTATATTCTGATATGGGTGGGTGGAATACTCTATAAACATTTACTAAGTCCATTTGCTCACAGGTATGATTCAATTCTATCATTTTTTGCTGACTTTTTGTCTAGTTGATCTATGTCTTTGTAAAGATGGAGTATTAAGGCCCCCTGTTAAAATTATGTTCTTGTGTATTTGGTTTTCCATGTCTATTGGTATTTGTCTTATATAGTTGGGTGCTCCTGTATTTGGTGCATATATATTTATTGTTGCTAATTATTCCTCTTAAATTTTTCCACTAACAAGTATGTAGTGACCTTCTTTATCTCTTTTAATCACTTTAGGTTTGAAGTTCACATTGTATGCAAACAAAACAGTTACCCCTGCTTTTTTCTAGGTTCCTATTGCATAGAATACTGCTTTCCATTCTTTGACTTTTAAACTACGAGTTTCCTTTTGAGTCAGATGTGTTTCTTGTATACAGCATACTGTCGGCTCCTGTTTCTTAATCCATTCTGTCAACCTATTTCTTTTGATAAGTGAATTGATGTCATTGACATTTGTGGATATCACTGATATGTAATGGCTTGACTTTGCCATGTTATTTATTTTCCAGTTGTTTATTTTTTTGCTTTTTGCCTTTGTTTAATTGCTTGCCTTGCCTAGTGCTTTCTTTCTGTTGTTGTTCTGGAGATTGTGGTCATTTTTATCTGTATCTAGTATGTCCTTAGATACTCTTTTTAGGGTTGGCTTTGTGGATATAAATTTCTTCAGTTGTTCTTTGTCATGGAAGTATCTTGCTTTTCCATTAAATTTGAATGAAAGTTGTGCTGGATACATCAATCTGAGTTGAAAGTTGTTTCATTTCAGTGCCTGAAACATTGCACTCCAAGCTTGTCTTGAGGGTTTGTGCTGAGAAGTATGCCATGATTCTAATGGATTTTCCTTGATAGGTGAGTTGTGTCTTTTCTCTAATTGGTTTTATTATTCTATTTTTATATTGTATACCTTGGATCTTAATTATTATATGTCTGGATGTAGATTTATGTTGCTTGTGACTGTTTGGCATTCTATATGCCTCACTTATCTGCATATCAGACTTTCCCCCCATGTTTGGGGAATTTTCTGCTATTACTTTGGTGAATAAGTTAGCTATGTCATTTGCATTACCTATTAGTCTTATATTTTTTCTCTTGGAATCATCTTGAAATTACTGGATTGCCATTTCATGCTACTTTGTTAT
The DNA here is from genome assembly GCF_034190915.1 of Cavia porcellus. Lineage (NCBI taxonomy): Eukaryota > Metazoa > Chordata > Mammalia > Rodentia > Caviidae > Cavia > Cavia porcellus. The sequence goes on from NW_026947504.1 coordinate 24,738,741, forward strand.
TTTTAAAAGTTCTAACCTTTCATGATTGCTAATTGTGATCCTGTCCTCAAGGTCTGAAATTCTATCCTCAGCTTCATTTAAATGATTTTACCAACTCTCAGTACATTTTTTTTTATTTCTTGGATACCTCTTTGGGTTTGTTTCATGGATTCTGCTTGCTTTCTATATGTTCATTCAAGATTTCAATCAGTTTCCCATGCTCTTGAACCTTTTTTAAAATCTATTTCTTTTCTAGCTGTGCTTAGCAACTCCTTTACTAAGGTTATTATTTCTGTCATTACGTGAGAGATTACTTGTAATTTGATTTCCTCTATAGCCTCATGGATTTATGTTTTTTATTTCACTTGTTATCTTTTCAGAGCTTTCTGGTGTGTGACTTTTAAAGTCCTCTATTTCAATGTCCTCCTTTACTTGTTCCTGATCGACTAGATGTTTGAGATTGCATTTTGCTTTTCTGTTTTGTCATTTTCACCTTTTGGGCTAATATTTGGTCTTTCAATCCCACTAATCTCCCCTCTAGGTAGCGCGTATCTTAGGGTTGTACTGTGTGATTGATGTTGGTCCAACTTCTGGGTGCCACAATGAAGAAGTGGGTCAGTCACCTGAATTCCTTCTGCAGGGCCTGTTGGGTGATCCTATATTCTTCCTAAGCTGATAAACAAAGGAGTATTGATGTAAATCAGCCCTTAGTTACTGCTGTTACTGTATCTTCAGGTCACCAGATCTCTCTATCTATAGTGTTTGTCTCATCTGGGACAATACTATGTCACTAGGTGTCTCATAAACCCTTTTAATTTTCTCCAGGTTGGGAGAAGCCTTGTTGGCAGCCTCCTCAACCTACCTGATGTTCTCTGTGTGGAGGAAGGACTCACCTACACTCTTGTCAAGCTTGCCAAGGTTCTAGAAGGGGCTTGGCTATTACTCCTGTTTACCCACTGAAGGTGGCACACTGTATTACTATTTTAGGGTAGAAGCCTGCCAAGATCTTCTTTTGGATGAGGGGTTATTGAGTCTCTCATCAACACAGCATGGTTAATTCACTGCAGTCCAAGGTTCTGCAGGGAGGATGGAAGTGGAAGATCAACAGCAATACTAGGTCCAGGAGGTGGGGGTCCCAGAGAACAGTGAGGGGTGTGGAAGAGGCCGATTTGGCCTGGCCTTGCACTCCACTGGTGGTCCAGTGTTCCGCGGCCGCTGGCTGGAGGGCAGCGGTGCAGTGCAGGCAGGCTGGGGGTGGCAGACTTGCATGCTGCTGAAGGTCCTGTGTCCCGTGGCTGGTAGGTGGGGGTGCAGAACGGGCAGGCTCAGGGTGCCCAAACTTGTGCGCCACTGACAGTCCTCAAGATGAGTTCTTTTTAAGTTTTGTTTTTATTAACTCCATATTCTTTTCACCCCACTCCACACCTGGCTTCCTCCATTTGTACTCAGGATCATCTGGAAACCTTTCTTCAGTGTTTATGTTTTTCCTGGCTCAGTGGGAAGAAAGTGTACAGAGGTAATGACTACTTTTGAAGTCTTGGTGACAATATGATCACTAGTCATCTTTCAAATGCTTCAATAATAAAGTCTAACAAGAATATATTCACTAATTTCCAATACAATTATGTTTTAGGATGTTTCAGCTGCCATTGTCCACCACAATGGGCACATGTTCAATGGTATCTGTGGCACTAAGTGCAGCTCTGGTGGAGAGAAGCCTGTTTCATTCATTTTGTAGAGACTGGTACTGTTTCCTGTATGCACGGAAGAATGATCAAGAGGATTTCACGGATACAGTGACAAATGGAGCCAAAATAAATAGCTTACATTTTCAAATAAGGCTTTTAAATATTTATTTTATTAAAAATCAAAGCCAATTTACTTTCAGTATGCTTTACTTTGAATCACTGATAGTTTCTACTAAAGTTTTATAAGATAAAACTTTTTAAAAAAATTCCTATATTGAGGGACTACTTGTTATTAAATGACTTGTACTCATTTATAAACTTTTTAAAGTAATAAATCATATCAAACCAGTATGAAGGGAAAAAAAGGACTGGAACACCTATATATATATATATATTTGTATAAACCGGTAGATTTTCTTCCCATTTTAAATTTATTATATATCTTTCAATTTTTCCCTGTTCTATGGCCCTCCTCTATCTTTGTGGCATGTTTCTAATGAACATTATGTATGTATTGTGATCATATAATTAAAAATTAGCACACAATATTTTGACATAGCAAAATTAAGCATCATTTATAAGTTGTTCCTTTTCTGATACTTAATTGTAGTGACAAGCTAATTAAAGTAGCTACACAAAATGACTGGGAAATGTAGAACTTAGTACAAATTCAGTTTACATTGTTAATATGGGAAGAATTAGCCAAAGCAAATGCAAACAGAAAAACTTCATAGTCAGGAGTGTCCACCCCAACCATGAAAAATTAGAACATCTCACAAGGGATGGTGAGACAAACCATTACACTTACCCCATAAACAGTCTTGTCAGGAGACTTCCCGAGAGTCTATGGATCTTAGAATTTTATGGGACATTGAGTATATAAAACCATCAGACTTGTTACACATTTCATTCGCAGCTTTCATAAGAACATTGGAAGTGTTCCAACCTAGTAGTGGAAGGAACTGATGCCACAATAAATGTTCTGAAAGCAAATTTGCAGCTTCATGACTGCAGAGCATTGTGGGCAAGAACCTGAGGCTGGTGAGCAACTTCACTGGGAAGAGTCACTTTGTACCCTCCAGAGCCCCACGCACTTTCTCAAGCAAGATGAAACCAACACTAGCATTTGCCTCATCAGGCTGTGTGACAGGTAAATTAGATGTCCTAATAAATCACTTATGACAGAGCCACCTTGGAAACTCTCATAGATTTATTTTTATTATCATTATTAATTACACTGCCCGGGCAAGATAAAAGGTAAAACTTTGAAAATTAAAGCTGATGAGTTGTAAGAAAAGATAATGCAGTCTACACCACATTCTTCTTAGGTATTGCTTAAGTGTTTTTGTTTGATTTGGTCTCTGGCAGCCTGCCTACTTGAAAGTTTCCTTCATCACCACTAGAATTTTACATTGTTCCATCCACTCTGCTACAGGTCAGGCATTTATTCCATGGTGTGCCTGTGATGGACGCTGATGGTCAAAAAAACAAATAGATCAGTTTCTACCATTTAAGTGATCACAAACATGAAAAGAAACTACTTTGAGTAGTGTGATAAATGCTGTCAGTTGACACAATGTGTTTCAGCCATAGAGAAATAAATGTCTAACTCTATAACAAAAATTAAAGAGAATTTCTAAGAGTCATGGGTATTTAAAATAAGTATTGAGGTTTGCCAGGCAGACAAGAAATAAAGCTAATCCCTGGTAAATAAAATATCATATAGAAAAGTGAAAATAAAACAAAGGACAGTGCCGGTGACTTCCTACTGTTTTAGGCGATCTGACACAGCTGGAGTCAGGTGGGAATTGGGTAAGACAGTCTGGAGAGTGGACTAGGTGGGTCTGTGCTGTACTCGGCAGTTACACGTCTGTTACAAAAGCAGTGCTGTCTCTAAAGAACTGGAGCGAAGGGAATAAGTAATGAATTTTGGAAATATTATTCAGACCAGTAGACTAAGCTCCCATCAGAAAATGTCTTGCCAGAGAAAACAAGGAGGTAAGAGTCTAGGGGAAAGTTGGTGAGATTCTAACCGAGGACCCTGATAGCAGTAATCTGCGATAAGCTTAAAGATGAAATGTACAATACTGAGTTATTCTTTTAAGCATGATAGTTGACAGAAAACAAAAAGTTAAATATGACAGTACTGTTACTGGGCGTATGCACAGCAGGATTGCTTGAATAATGCATCGGATTTCGGGTGAAATATGAAAATTTCATTCAAAACATTGTTTAATCTTTTTAAAATTTGATATTTTATGCTTATAGTGTTTACAAGACAGCAAAAGCAATATATATGAATAATCCATATAAATGTATATGTGCATCAGGACATATATTCAAATTTTTTAACTAATAAAGATGCACAGTTTAAAAAGTTTGAGGTCACTACCTCAGTATAACTGTGTGTTAACAGGGTGAAACACAGGGCTATGCAAGGAAAAACTTACCCAAATATAATTTTAAAACATATAGCAACATGTTTTAAAGAGTTCCTAAAGTACTCATCTCTTACTTCCTAGTTCTCTCAATGTGAGCAGTAACAAATATGCCAGACTGCTTCTTGTTTCCCTCGCAGCCTGTTCAGCTTTTCTGTAATATAAATGTCAACCTGAACTGACCAAAACTGGATTTTTCCTTGTATTTCTCCTTTGTTCAGCAATTTGAATAGACAAATGAGCTGAACATTTGGACACAGCACAGGGAACTAATCCAACAACACAAATCAACGTGTAAGTTCTCAACTTGTATAACATTAGCTAGCGGAGTAGAAAGAAGAAGCAAGCCGTGGCAGTGCTGGCAGACAGACTCAGCAAAGGGAGGTAATTCACACGCCCCGTAAAAAATAGATAGGTTTAAATGGAAAGGAAGGATGGATGAGGAAAACTCAGAGGGAAATGCGTCACTGCAAGTCTGGATGAATCGGATTCTGAAGAAAGAGGGACTGGCTGAAGCTTGCAGAAGATAAATCCTCTAATTTAGAACTAATACACCTGCCTTGTACCTCAATGCCCTGATTTGTCTCACCTCTCCGGAGACTAGAGAGTATTTTGACTTTTTGCTTTGGAAACAATAGCCTGAACTTTTGATCTCCTGTATATCTCTTTGAATCTGCTTCATGCATTCTGTTTGTTTCTTATATTGTTCATCCAGGGATTCTATCTTTTTGTTTTCTTCCTCTAATGTTTAAATTGTGTCTTCTTTAGATATGTTCAGCATCTCTTTACTTTTATCATTTCTTCTTTTACCTGGGAGATTATTTCTAGTTTAAATTCCTTAAAGCTTCCCAGAGTTGCTTCTTTATTTCAGTTGCTATTATTCCATGTATTTCAGGTGTGTGGCATATATTTTCTTCTATGTACATGGCTCCTAGGCTTTCTTGGGATGGGCTGGAGGTTTGAGATTTCATTTTGGTCTTTCGTCTTGTCATTTTCCTATATTTCCGTGTTTCAAGTATTGTTCCAAAGCTTCCCATGGGCTTGTTGGAAATCATCTCCTATGTCCTGGGCTCCTGGGACTGAATGGAGGTTGAGCACGGTCCAGTCAAGCCCACAGGACCTCCCATGCCACCTCCGGTGTTCCAGGAAGCTGGGTGGGCTTCTAACCACTGTGGGTGATGGTCCAAAGGTCTCTCTGGGCTAGCACCAATGAGCTGGAACTCACCTCAGGTGCTCTCAGCTCCCCTGATTGAAGAAGGTCAATGAGCGAGGTCTACTCAGGCCGTGAAACCTCCTGAGTCTAGTCTAATGTCAGCCTGAACTTTTGACACACACCATTTTGATATATCTCACCCTCTCACCAGTGATGCTATACTAACTGCTGGGAATTTCTGGCTCCTTTTTCTAAGAATAGTAAGAAAAAAACAAAAGTACACACAATAGAGAAAAGCTCCAAATAGAACAAAAAATTATTCATGGCATGGCCAGAAAATAAATACAAAGACACATTCAAGTAGGTACTAGGATGGGGGTGGGGTGAATATTAGACCAAATTATTTAAGAAAGTTGAAATCTAGCTATTTCCAAAAGAAGTGAGTAAATCATCAATATTTGACTGAATATATTAGTGCAAAATAATAAAGAGAAGGCACAAGGAGCTTTGTCTAAATGACCACCTAGGAAAACTTCCATAGTTATCCAGGAAATTGGTGAGAAATGCAATCTGTTTATACCCATTCTACAAATTTTCCATGAATAAAGCAGCGAAAAGTCCAGTTCCCTGAAATTTCTTTTCTAGTGGATAACCTACCATGGATAAAACTGTCTGTATTAGTTAGCTCTCTTGCTGTGAGGACCAAATTTTTGCACCTACAATTTAAAGGAGAAAATGATTTACTTGGCCCAGGTGTCAGAGGACTCAGTCCACCATCGGCTGGCGCCAAGGTAGAAACACCACGGAGGAAGGCTGGAAAAAAAAGCAGGAAAAACTGCTGGAGAAGAAGTGGGGTGAACCGGGCACACCCCCAAAAGTCTTCCATGACTCACCCGAACACAACCAGAAGTGCACTTCACCAGTCCCTGGGCGACCTGTGGCCAATCAAGTTGATAGCCTTGAGCATCACGCTCTGAGCTGCTGTGAAGCACAATGCAAGATCTACTGAGTGAATGCAAAGCCATAGAAATAAGAACCTCTTGGACGAATCTCCTAATAGAAGAAAGCAGAAATAGGTGACCACATTCATGTGTAACTGGACGGTTAATTCTTAATGCCCTCACCAGAACATCATCAGAGAGATAAGAAAAGCCAATATATTAAGAGCTTATTACTTTTCAGAGTAATATACAGCTTCTGGAAATGAAAGTTTGAAGAATTCAGGACTCAGCCGCATACACTTAATACACTGTTTGGTAAAATCTATTTTCCACTCACATATCACCCAGTGAAATTTTAAAATGAAGAAAAGTATCTTGTTTCAAACAGGTCACTAGGTTAACACAGTACTGGGAAGGATGCAGGCAATATATAACTCTTTATTCTCAGGTAAAGAAAGCAACAAAGAATCAAGCAAGAATTTGAAAGTCAAACCCAAAGGGGATAACTAAAAGCTTTTTAAAATATGGGCAGGGGAATGATAAATGCCTAACAACTGCTTCTCCAATTTATATAGCCTCGTTATAGGCACTAATGTTGATGTTAATCAACTCCAAGTTTAAAGTGGATGGAACTTTTTTACCAATCCCCCAAAATAAAGTACTTTTATCTACAGAAATAAACAAACCTGCCAATACCTCTAAATAAAGCCTTTAGGAAGGCTATATTAAGGGAAAGGGTAGTTGTAGAATGGTACATCTTCTAAAGGAGAAATAAGCATTCTGTGACACTGAGATAGTACATGAGCAGAGGCAGCAATTATCTGATTTTTAAATAGAAATAGATCTTACCCCTCCCATAATAGTGACATCAGCCAAGAATTAAATGTCATATTTCCATGAACATGGAGATTGATTTTTAAATTGGTGTCTGTATGAGATGTGATTAACATTTCTATGCTAGTTGAGAGACACAAACTCAGGTGCAAATTCAAGTAGTGAATGCCATGCCATTATGGTAAGTGTTGATTCATGTCAGATTAGTGATTACAGTGCTCTCTGTCCCACCTAATACTAGAGACTATAAATATGGATGGGTGAATTGTTACTGGCTCTTGGGTAAGATGTTCATCTGAAACACACACGTGGTGCTTTGCATCTATCTCAAAATGAGCAGAAAATGCTGCTAGGACTAGATGTCAGACTGGTACTAATGAAATGTCTCTTAGTGACTTAACTATGGCCTTCCATCCAGCAGACAATATAGAAAACAATCCTTAGGTCTCTAGTTTACCGTGCTAACATTTAGCAATGTTTGCTTTTCAGGCCATTAAATTGTGCCTGGAAGATCAGATATACTGACTAACGCCCCCCCACCGCACCCCCAAAGTGCCTGGTAGATAATCGGGTGGTAAACAGGAAATCAAAAGATTATTGGTTATTGAAGAACAGAACCAAATGGGTACAAACCATCTGCCCTACTGCTACGTTTTGCCTCCGGCACAAGGAACAGGAAGGGATGTCTATTTGTTTATTCATTTACTCCATGTGATGTGTTTAAGTGCATAGCTGTACAACTAAATTACCTAGTTTTTCCATCCTGGTATCAGCAAGAACCAAAACAAGTTATTCTTTCCAGGCCTCCATTTCCTAAACTGTAATTTAGAAACAAAAATTGTACCTTTGACAGAATATACTTCAGGTTAAATTAGGTGATACCTATAAGACTTTAGAAGACAAGGTTTGACAATTGTTTGCTATGACTTTTCAGTAAAGGATTACTGTTTACCAATTACATAGATTCCTTGATAAACAACATTTAGTCTCTATGAATCGCCATTAATCCACTTTCAATGATGATAGACTTGTCCACTTTCACTTAAGCTTCTTAATATTTTAAGTAGATTTGTAAAATGTCTATCCTTGTTATAACTGATGATAATTTGGGACAGGGAGAGAGAGAGAAGCAATGGTGGAATTTTAGAATTAAATGAAAATTCACCCTGATACTTACTGTTCTTAAACAATTGTGAAGCTTCCAGTTAGGCATAATGTGGGAAGAGGAAATAATTCCTCTCATGTGTTTAGTAATAATGCTAATTCTGTAAACTAACAATCAGAGAAACCATGAAAAATTGTTATCTCTTCAGTCTCCTTCTCCAAATGTCATGTCTAACATTTGTCCCTCTGTCCTCTCTAACATTTTACCTCATGGTATCTCTGCCACTGCAGTATCCATGAGGACTCCCTCATTCCCAAGAGGCAGAAATTCCAACTCCAGGAAAGGATTTTTCTCCCTTAGGTAGGCATAAAGTTCAAAAGCTGGTAGCTTAGTGCAGCTTTAGTAACCTCTCCAGGACTCTGGCTTTTCAGCTGTTTCTATTCTCCCCCATGAAGAACTCATTTTTAGACGCTGTGTGGCGGGGGAAAAAAAAAAAACCCAAACAAACAAAAAAATACTTGCCAGAATATCTAGGTGTCTAATCCCTCAGGCCAGGTTTCACAAGAAAGATGGTGTGTGCTCCACAACAGGAACAGCAAAAATCCCACTGGCATGCCTCTTCCTGGAGTTTCAGGTTTGCATACATGTTAAACCAATCTCGGTGGTCAGGTAGAATAATCCTTTGGGTGCTGAATCTGAGACACAGAGTTGCCCCTGGAGCCCAAAGTGAAATGATTCCACTAAATGATTCCACTGAAATGATTCCACTAAAATATGAACCGTAGGACCAAGGTAAAGAAAAAACAGTAGAGGATAATCCATGTATTGGTATCAACAGATGCATGAATGAACGAAACACTAAAAACTATACCAATCCTACTGTTCATATCAACCAAAATCTTGGAGTTTCCAAATGATCCTTTTCACCATTTGGAACAAGTCTAAAATCTGTAGCCACATTCAAGACTTTCAATGATCAAGATTTATTTCTTACCGTGTCTTGTCTTGCATTCTAGGACCCAGTTTGTTTTTGAAACATTTTCAACCTATTTTGATGCTTGAATTCTTGTCTACCTCCTCCACTCATCTTACTCATTGATACATCTTGTACTATTGAAAGTCCGGCTTATTCCTAACTCTCAAAAGCCATTTAGTGCAGTTAGTGCGGTTACTGTGCTCCTGTTTCAGAGAAGGATGCTAACACCCAGAGTGAGTAAGAAGCACAGGAAGAAGGCACCGTCAGAAGGCAGCGGGGCTCAGCCTTTCTTGGGCATTCTGTATACTGAGTGCTTCTGCACTGCACTCCCCGACCTGCAGGCAGGCAGTGGGATGGCTCATCCACGTCAGACGCAAGAAGGCAAGCTTGGACAAAGGAGGTACATTTTGTTCAGGGTGTGTGTGTGTGTGTGTGTGTGTGTGTGTGTGTGTGCCCAGGTACTTTTCAAGAACATAGTTATTTATGATTGATAAAATATTTCGTTCCTGTGAAACACAACATTCAAGGAGATTTGTGAAAGCTACACATTTTTAAACTTAATTTGTTGTTAGTATATATTTGCCATACATATTAATCACATCCATCATAGGGAATTTGTACCTGTACACAATATATCTTAATTTTTCTTTTTTCTCATTAACCTTCTTTTCTTTCAACTCTTCAAAACTTCAAAGTCTTTAAAATTTTACCATCTTACTGAGTTAAATGTAAAAATCATTGTGTAAATATTTGTTGACTATTTGCAATCTTCCAGATGTTAGAAACATAAAGAAGAATAAGACACGGTACATACTTTCAAATTACTTGTCTGATTAAAGAGACAAAATTCTAAGTTTAACATTGGTGTCAGAATTAAGATTCAAAGCAAGTTGTTGCTTGTTTGGGAGTGTTCAACTGTAATAGTTGTGGCTGTTGATGCTTTTACTACTATGAATGAATAAACAATTATACTTAAGATTTAATCATTTTTCTACTCAATAGCTGTTTAAGTCAGGCATTATGCCATGCGTTGAGTACAAAATAGTAAACAAAGTCGATAATGATTGTCCTTGCCTTCATGGTGCTTATGTTGAGGGGAGGGAGGACATTAAATGGAAACAGCAAAATATGTCACCGAGCATGCTGTGAAAAGTTCTGTGAATATGTGAAACTGAGAGATGGGAGAGAATATATGACAGAGCTAAAGATATTTGATAGAGCTAATGTGACAGAGCTGAAAATGTGTGGACGTTGTCAGTCTTTGAGGGACTTATTTCAATCTGAAACACAAAGATTGTGTAGAAAGGAGATCGGGAATGCTGGAGAGGAAAGACATTGGCCACTGAGAGAGGAGGATGTCCGCAGAGATGCACTCAAGGAAGTTCAGTATTCGTAAGGGACTGACGGGGAGGCTGATAGGAAGTTGGGAGCACAGAGCAGAGCAGTGGAAAGTCACTGACAACTTGAAACAAGTGTATCTGTTTGGGTTTTAGTGCATACTTCTGTGAGCCTTCAGGGAGCTGGCAGCCTGGCAGTCAGAAGGGAATGGTACAGTGAAGGGCAGATCCGAGGTGAGGGTGAAGAGAGGTGGACATATATGACCGCGCCTTGAGAAATGATACCTAGTACAGTAGTAGGGCCTTTATTTTTAGTAACCATGACATCTGAAATACTGTTTACTAAAAGCCATCTTTTAAACTAGTCTTCTCTCTAAGGGCAGTACTCTGGGTCAAGCTAAAGAAATGTCAAAACAAATGCTTCTATGGGGTTTTCTTTTGATTTTGAATAAAGATCACAAGCAGGAACTTCCTATCAATTCATGGCTCACGGAGCAGAATCTAATCTTTCCCAAACTGATCCTTTCCTGACATTGCTTTGTTTTGCTTATAATTTCAGCCTGGAAAACAAGCTGGAGACACAGATGCAGTGTGTCCTGAGAGGTTCCTGTCATGGGTCTTGACATCTTCTGACAGTCTGCAAATTACAAGGCTCTTCAGGGCTCCACTTCCAGGCTCTGCCCCCTCTAAGAAGCATTTCCAAGTTTCTCCTCTCTCTCCTGGCTCCTGGCTGGTTTCTGTCTGGCTGGCAGAGTAGATATGCAAACCTATGTTTTAGCACTATTCTGAACTTGTAACCAGACATTGTTTGCACAAAGGATTGATAATCTTCTCCCATTTCACTGGTTGTAGAGATAAATGCTTGTGGATTTAGGCCCTATGTCTGAGAAAATTTGATTTCATTTAAAAAATATTATTGTGATTCTGTTCTCTCTAATAACATCCACTTCTTTTCTAGACTATGTCCTGACTTTATAAAATCATACAATGGTCAGAGAACTATTAATATTTGTGACATTTACAAATTCACTCAAGTAAATCCTTATAGACTATTTCAATAATAAGTACTTAGAGCTAGACATTATTATTATAATTGTTATATGACATAGTTGAGATTCACAGGGATTGTGTTAACTGCCCAGTGTTACACCTCTTAAAAATACTGTCTGACCTAGGTCTTAAATTCATGGGAAATACCTTGAATTTTTGTTTTGTGATAGCAATGTATTTAAAGTAGGGGTTAAAGAGGTTATATTTCAAAATATTGGACTATTTTGTATCCAGATACAAGCTTATGTTCTATTAAGGTGGGCAGTATTCATAGCAAGCACTCCAATGTTCCAGGGCAGGTTATTCTGAACACCGAAAACAAGTACCTCATGCCTATAAAAGGATTATTTTTCTTTGCACCATAGTATAGCTGTTCTCCAGTAGCTGTCTTGACTGTTGAGGCAACTTATAAATTTATTTCTTAAGTTGTTATAAAAACAGCAAAAACATATAGGCAATGTACTCGTAGGAACAGCATTCAGTGTTTAAAGAGTAATGGCATTAGATTTTTTCTACATTTCTTAGAGAATTCAACAGTGAGCCCATCAGGATCTGGACTTTTCTTTGTTGCTAGGTTTTTAATCATATCTTCAATTTCATTGACTGATACTGGGCTATTTAGAATTTTTATATATTCTTGATTCAATTTTGGCAATTCTTACATATCTAGCAATCTGTTCGCTTCTTCTGTGTTTTCCATTTTATTAAAATACAGTTTCTCAAAGTAGGTATTAATGATCTTTTGGATTTTTTCAGGATTCATTGTGATTTCACACTTTTCATTCCTAATTGCATGGATTTAAGTCTTTTTTTTTTTCTTTTTTGTGATACAGTTGGCTAGAGGGTTGTTGATTTTATGTAGTCATATAAAGTACCAACTCTTTGATTTATTATTTGTATTATTGTCTTAGTCTCAATTTCCTTAACATATGCTGTTAAGCTTTATATTTTCCTCCCTTAGATGAGCTATGGGCTTGACTTATTCTTCTTTTTCTAGAAGGATGAGGATCAACAATATTTATTTGGACTAGTTCTGTTTTTCTGTTGTGCGAGTTTACTGCTATGAATTTCACTGGTAGGACTGCTTTCATTGCATCTCATAAGTTCCACTATGTTCTACCAGGATATTACTTAATGTACAAACTTTTAGGTGCCTTTAATTTCCTCTGAGACCCATTGGCTTGTTCAAGAGGTTGTTATTTAATTCCTAAGTGTTCATGGTTTTTTGTGGTTTCTTTTTTTATTTAATTCAAAGTTCATTGCACTACAGTCTGATAATATGCATAGGATAATTTCAATTTCTTTGCATTTATTTAAGGATGTTCCATGAACTAGTACATGGTCTGTTTTGGATTATATCCCATGTGCAGCAAAGAAGAATTTATATTCTGATGTTGTGGGGTAGAACACACAGAAAATATCAATCAAGTATATTTGTTCAAGAGATTTGGATTACTTCTGATTTTCTTGTTGACTTTTTGTTTAGTTCATCTATCTATTTGTGACACATGGTATTGCAATCCAAGATTACAACTGTATTGGTGCTTATTTGATTTTTTGTGTCTATTAAAATCTGTTTTATATATTTGGGTATGCTGGTATTTGGTGCATATATATATATATATATTTATGATTGTCATCTCTTCCTCTTGGATTGTTCTGTTCACAAGGATGTAGGGACATTCTTTGTCTCTCTTGATTAGTCTTAGCTTAAAATCCAATTTGTGTGCAAAAAGAATAGCTACCAATGCTTTTTTCCAGGTTCCTGTTTCATGGAATATTGATTTCCAACCTTTAACTTTTGATATACAAATTTCTTTTGAGTTATATATGTTTCCTGTATAGAACATATTGTTAAATATTATTTCATAATTTATCTTGCCAATCTATTTCTTTTTACTTGATGAATTAAGATCATTACATTTGTGGATATAACTGATATGTGTTTGCTTATCCTTGTTATGTTATTTTCTTGTTGTTGGGTCCCTTTCTTTCCCTTTTATTTAATTACTTACCTTACCAATTGGATTCATTCTGTTAGGGTTCGTGGAGCTGTGGTCTATATTATATCTTTCTAAAATATCCTTCAGAACATTTTGGAGTGCTGGTTTGGTGGTTCTGAATATTTTCAGGTGTTCTTTGACATGGAATATCTTATTTTTCCATGTATTTTGAAAGACAATTTTATGGAATACCTCAGTCTGGGCTGAAGGTTTTTGTCATGGCTCATTGAAATTCTATTTGCCTCACTTATATGTATATCAGATTCTTTTTCTGCCATTACTTTTGTGAACAAATTTTTAATGTTGTTTGCACTGTGTCTTGCTTTTTCATTGACTCTGATCAACATTATGTTATTCTTGTTTGCATAATCTCATAGCTGTTGGATTATTTGTGGTTTCTTGCTATTTTTAAGAAATCTTTCTTTTCATGATCCCTAACTGCATTCATGTCTTCTAGATCTGATATTCTGCCCTCACATTGGTTCATTCTGTTCCAAAATAATTTTTATTCTCCTAGATATCTGTTTGAATGTTTCATGGATTCCTTCTCTTTCCTATGTTGGGTGTTCATGGTTTCTATCATTTTCCCAAGTTCCTAAAGTGCCAAATAAATCAGCAAACATGATGATCTCCTAATTCATTTCATTTCTTATTTCATTAAAATGTTATGTATAATCAGCTGGGAATACTCTGTGAAGTGTCCAACTCAGATTCTGATGAAATGTTTTTAGATAAATTCAGACCATTTAAAGCAAATTTACCTTAGGTCAGAGTCAAACATAATGTTCTGAACCAAAGTCAACCTGGGCTACTTATTGTCTCCTGTTGTGATAGTTTTGTGAGTTTTGTGTATTTCCTTGGCTAGCCTGTAATACCTATTTATCAAATCTAGATGTTGATGCAAATATATTTTGCAGATATGGTTAGTATCTAACTCTCATTATGTCTATGCGTATCTAACTCTCATTATGTCTATGCATAGAGTTATTTCCTGTCTGCATTACTTTGTGCTCTTCTGGCCAAGAAGGGTTATTTACAAAAAAAGAAATTATTTTACCAGGATACAGAGCAATGATTCCACTGAACCAAATTTTAATCCTTCCACCAACCACTTTGAGATTCTTATGTCTCTGAATCAAAAGATCATTCAGAATCAAAAGATGCATGGATTCCATTTCTTTCCTATCCTATCATTTTCCTAAGTTCCTAATCTACCAGATATATCAGCAAATCTGATTTATTAATATACTGGCTGAGGTGATTTATCCTGATTAGCTTGGGTTGCTAGTTTTAGTAATAATGGAAATTAAAACTAAACCACAAACTCATAGTAAAAAAGTTTTAATTGGAAAGTTAGGGGAAGATAGAAAAAACTGTGTTGTTCTCTGTCTCATGTGGCTCCATCTTTCCTAGAATTCCAGCTGATCACAGGCTCAGGATAGAGGCTGCGGACTTGCAAGAAGAGTCGAATGGTTCTGGAAATGCTCTGTCTTAGTGTTCTCAACCTTGGAGGAGATGAAAGTGTGTAAATTCAATGCTAATCAATCTTGTTTTGCCAACTTTTATATGGAAATGCTTTAAATGATTAGCACGCCTATGTGCAAAGCAGATAAGAAATTTGACCCAAAGTTTTAATTTAATAAAGATACAAAATTGTCAAGTTTTGTTCTGCTTTTAGTTATCTATTGTTCATCTATACACCCAAGTGAAAAACCAGGGTCTATAACAGAAAAATGACTTCTTTGGCTCTGCTTGTTCTAGAAGAAAACACAAATCATGCTTTACTGAGTGGCAGAGAGGAGCCCTGCCTATTCCCTAACCATGCCTGTGGTTGTCTCTATGCAGTGACCGCAGGGACTACCAAGTGAAAATTGGGCTGCTACTCTACAATGGAGATGAGGAAGAGGATGCCTGGAACACAGGATCCCTGCAGGGAGTCTCTTGGCATTATCATGCCCTGTCATTGGAAGAGGTTTAAAGAAGTTCCCAAAGAGGAGAGAACTTCAACTCATCGTTAGAATAAGTTTACTGACTCCTACCCCAGGAAATCATTATTATAAATAGTAAGAGGCACTGAAAAGTTTTATTTAGGAAAGAAAGTACACATTCAGAGCAGAGTGTACGTGTACAAGAATGAGGGTCATGTCAGGCATGGTGTTGCACACCTGTAATCCCAGCACTTGTGGGGCTGAGGCAGGAGAATCACTGCAAGTTCCAGACCAGCTTGGGCTACAAAGTGAAGTCAATGCCAGCCTGAACTGCACAGTGAGAACTTCACTTAAAAAGACAAAAAAACCAAAAGAATGAGACTTATTTTAGTCTTGGGCTGAGTATATTTATGGAGATTGGGAGTAGAAATCCATGGAGCTTGTGAATTTATAAAAAGGTGGCCTTCAAGTTACAGATGAAAGGAGAGGGATGACAGCCCATTCACCAGTGGTAGCCACCACAGGGGTGACAGCAGTAGCCCATTCACAAGAAAAAGCTCATTTGATAAGCAAAAGTGGGTATTCTATTCACAGGTGGAATAAGCTTATTTATAGGTAGCAGGGAAAGGCCAAGGCCCATGACAGGTAAAAGGGGATGTCCAACTCTTATTATGTTCCTAAGGAACTAGATTATTTACTGAAGCTACAATTTTTGTTAAAAGTAGAATTTAAAAACTATGTTTTCCTCGTCTTCTTTTTCCCTATCTGTATTTCTTATAGTCTATGTTAGTTGCACCAGGATAAGTCATACAACCTATGTAGTGAAAGATTGTAGTTTTAAATATAGCTAAAACTCTGAGCCCAGTGGCATAAATGTTAACTATTGCTGTGAAGAAAATTTTTTTCATTTCCCCATTTGGAATACACATGTGTGGAAAATATCTTTCCCAGTCTTATTTCCTTATCACAATCATATAAGAATATAATCAAAACATACAGTGAATGTTAGATTTTTTTTAAGAAATTATTACACTAAAAGACGCACTGTCATTAATCTCCCTCCAAATAGTCTCCCTTGCTTCATAGATGAAATAGTTTTACCCTAGAATAAATTACAGGACATTATGGTGGTGAAAGGCCAGATCGGGTATGTTTACCCTGAGGTCACTTCCTCCTTCCCCGATTGCAACTTCCTTTGTCCTTTCTCAGTGTGCACAAAGAAAATTCCAATCAACTCTTGCACGTCATCAATGCCTGCCCTAGCCACGACCCCAATCAAAGGTTACCTATACCCTACACCCCATATCCAGGGTGGAGAAAAACCCAGAGCACTCCTGGTCATGGGCTCCTCTCCGCATCCTTAGAATAAAGGCCACTTTTAGTTTTATATTCTACTCCTTTATTGCGCCAAAAAACTAGCATTATACATTTATCCCATGGTTCTTCCCACTTTCTAAAGTAGTTCTGAAAGTGTTTTAATGCATAAAAATGCGGTGAATTGCTACCAAGTGCCATCCAATGGAAAGGCATCAGGTCTCCTCGTGTATTTGATTCTGCAGATTTGTGACTCCTGGCTCAGCCCTAAAGTCAAAATGGTCATGAAAGGTAAATGTGAATCAATTCAGAACACTGAGGCAGCTGCACCAGCACAACTAAGTTATACTCACAAAGAAAACTTTCAGTTCTGCTTTGGAATGTGGCAAGAATGATGGGGTAAATGTATTTGACGTGAGGCAGATTGATAGCAGGGATTCTTTAATATAATACATTTTAAAATTATAAACATTCATCATATTATTTGATCACATCATCCTTATGAAAGACTATCTACCTTTATATCGCAATATTTAGGTTACTAAATGTCCAGTAAAAAGTAAACATCACCCAAAGACTTTGCTTCCCTTTGAGAAAAAGTTGGTACATTTATTTTTGGTTCTATGCTATATTGTGTTAAGTGGAAGTATGATTCTGGTCTTGTCCATATTTGGAGATTAGGTATGGTTTAAGTCTCAATATGTGTACCAGTTTTTCAAGTGTGGGCTGTAGATGTTTCATGTGTCATTTTGACTCTTCAAAAATATCCAATTATTTACTCAAGCACCAGTGTAGGTGGTGCTCTACGGATATTTTGTAGATGCATCAAACAGCAGTAATCAGTTGATTTTACATAAAATAAATTACACTCAATAAGTGGGCTTCATAGCTGAACTAGTTACAAATTTTAAAAATAGCTGAAATTCCTTAAAAAACAAAAAGTGAGATTTCTCAATAAAAAAAAAGAAAGAAAAAGAAAAAGAAATTGTGCCTCAGGAGTTTCCAGTCTGCCAATCTAGACCACACATGTGATATTTGCCAGACCCCATAATCAAATTTTTTAAAATAAGTCAATCAATCAATATTTTTATATTTGCATTGGAAATGCATTTATTTATATATTATATATTCCTTGGATGTGGCATGAATATGAATTTAAATTAAATATCTCTATACACATGTATGCATGCACACACACACACACACACACACACACACGCACATTCTAGATGTGGTTTCTGTTTCTTTAGAAAACCTTAATTGATATGCACCTGTAAAATACACCTCCAAAATTAAATATCTTTTTACTAGTTTTAATTTTGCCATATTTTTATTACAAAATAATACATGCTTATTTTAATGAGTTTAACAATACAGTGTTGTAGAAGTAAAATATTAAAACTTGATTTATCTTCCCTCTAATCTCACTATTTTATTGTATTCCTTTTCGTATCTTTTTCCATAAAACACACAAATGTTTATTTATGCTCATATATCTAAAATTCATTTTGTTTCATTTTTTAAAATATGGTTACAATCTATCTAATAATTGAATTTGCTTTTTATTAGGCAATATTATATATAACTTCTTGTAGTAAATATATACACAGCCTATTTTAAAATTATTGCATAGAACTCACTATTTTTACCATAACCTAACCAAGCACTTCTCTCATGATGGCCTTCTGGAAGTTTTAAGTGATTTTTACCAGTTCAAATAAAATTTTGCATGAAAATATATGCACTTTCAATTTTACCTACCCACGTTTTTGTGTCTAATCTTTAATATTTCTTTTGTGAAACAGTGTGATGGTTGGTCTTGATTATTAACATGATCGGCTTGAGACATGCCTAGGACGCTAGTACAGCACACTTCCTGGTGGATCTGGATAGGTCAAGATGGTGTGACCTTGGAGACTAAATCTGGCCTCTGGCTCCTTCCTCTGAGCTCTTTCCCTGCTTTCTATTTCCAGCACAGCAGGAAATGAGCAGCTTGGCTTCATCACTTACCTCTGCCATGGTGTTCTGCCTCCTCACAGACTCACAGCAACAGAACTAGTCGGGCGTGTGTGAAACCCACTGTGAGCCAAATAAGACATTTCCTCTGTCAGTTGTGTATGTTAAGTATTTTGTTCCAGCAACAGAAAAACTGACCAATATAAAGACTATGAGTGTTAAAAATTTTCAGTTTACATTGATAATTTCCTTTTATAAAAGTTGTAGCAATTCTTTGTTCTTGCCAATATCTTCACCAATACTGCATAATCATTTTCATCACAACATGTAAGAAACTGAATCTAATTTATATTTTATTTTAAATTTTCTTTTTTTTTTTATTTAAGAGGAAAAAGAGAAAAACACAAAACAAAACAAAGCAGTGTAAGGTTACATATAATACAGAACTACAAAAAAAAGCATAACAGTAAGAAATCACCTGTTAATAGATTACATATTATCATCTTGGAAATAGTTGCTCAAATCACAGTATCAAAGAATACAAAGTAGACATTCAAACAGAGAGACTACAAACAGCTGTGTTCAATGATCCAAAAACATTAATATAGTCAGCTATTCAACATCCCTATACACACTTGCTGTTATATCCGTTAGAGCTCTTTTTTCCCCTTCCTCTCTTTTTACAACAAAATTTACACATTTTAGATTTTATTACTCCTTAGTTCTTATTACTTTTGGGGGGGGAGAATAAAGTCAAATATGGCAGAACAAAGCTGTCAGTGAAAACCAAGGATAGACTTAGCACATGATGTAGAACAGAGTATACGGTTATTAACAATAGTTATCAACGTTGTCTCGTTTCCTTAAAAAGATTTGTCTATCTCATTAGATATTATAAAGTTGGACAAAACAGTAGAGAACAAGACCAATAAAACTTAGACATTGTAAACATTACAGGACTTCCAAAGGAGACAATAGTCAAACCAGAATGGGCATCTTAGTGAATCTTACTGCCTTCAAAGTAGTTGCCTATACTCTCGGACCTGATACTATCCCACAGAATGGAACAGAGTCTAATCAGTCAAAACAAGATCGTGGGAGCATTACAGGACTTCAAAACAAGTTAATAGGAAATCGAAAAGAGTTACTATTATATATCCTAATTTTTTAAATTTTTCCCTTAATTAAAATAAACATAAGAAATAACTAAATAATTTTTTTAAAGAATAATAGTTACCATAGTGTCTGTCTTTTTCCTTGAGATATTTGGATAAAACTTCATATACTATAGCTTCAAATATTTCCATATCAAGAAGCCCGGAATAAAGCCTTTCTAATTAATAAGTGAAAATTTTATAAGGCTTCAAGGCCACATAATGGGGAATCATGATTGCCACATATTTTCATATATTTGAATCATTACTTACATTAGGGAAACTATTCGGTATTCATACATGCGAGATTGATTTATTTCACTTATGAGTATGGTCTCAAGCTGCGCCCATTTATTGATAAATATCTCAATGTGATCCTTCTTTATAGCTGAATAATATTCCATTGTATAGAAATACCACAACTTTTTTATCCATTCCTCAGTTGATGGACACTTGGGTTGTTTCCAAGATCTGGCGATTACAAATTGTGCTGCTATAAACATAGGTGCACATAAATCACTGTGGTATGATGCTTTCAGTTCTTCTGGGAATATGCCTAGAAGTGGAATAGCTGGAATAAATGGGATTTCCAATCCCAACTTTTTGAGAAACCTCCAGACAGACCTCCACAAAGGCTGTACCAGTCTACACTCCCACCAACAGTGCAGGAGAGTTCCTTTTTCCCCACATCCTCTCCAGCATTTGTTGTTGTTGGTTTTCTTGATCCTGGCCATTCTTTCAGGAGTGAGATGGAATCTCAGTGTGGTTTTAATTTGCATTTCTCTGATGACCAATGATGATGAGCATGTTTTCATATATTTATTTGCCATTTGCATTTCTTCACCTGAGAATTGCGTATTCATCTCAGATGCCCATTTTTGGATTGGATCTTTGAATTTTGGAGGTCTGAGTTTTTTTAATTCTTTATATGTTTTAGACAAGAGTCCCTTGTCTGAGAGAGAGTTCACTAAAATCTTTTCCCAGTTTGTGGGTTTTCTTTTCACTATGCTGGAGATTTCTTTTGACATGCAGAAACTTTTTAATAAGATGTGGTCCCAGTTATTGATTCTGGGAAGTGTTTCCCGTGCGGTTTGAGTCCTGTTCATGAATTCTCTACCTACTCCTATGTCTCCAAGGTTTCTACCCACTTTGTCTTCCAATAGATTTAGTGTTTCTGTTTTAATATTCAGATCTTTGACCCATTTAGATTTTAATTTAGTACATGGTGATAGACATGGGTCTAGCTTTAGTTTTCGGCAAATGGAGAGCCAGTTTTTCCAGCACCATTTATTAAGGAGACTGTCGTTCTTCCAGTGAACCTGCTTGGCTCCTTTATCAAAGATAAGGTGGTTGAGTGTGTTTGTAGTTGTGGTTGTATCTTCTAATCTATTCCATTGATCTTCGCCTCTGTTTTGATTCCAATACCATGTTGATTTTACTACTGTTGCTTTGTAGTATAACTTCAAGTCAGGGATTGTGATGCCTCCTGCTTTGCCTTTGCTGCTTAGAATTGCCTTTGCGATTCTAGGTCTCTTCTGGTTCCAGATGAAATTTAGGAGTGATTTCTCTAGATCTATAAGGTATGTTGATGGTATTTCTATTGGGATTCCATTGAATCTGTATAAGAGTTTTGGGAGAATGGCCATCTTCACAATGTTTGTTCTTCCTATCCATGAGCAAGGGATGTCTTTCCATTTTCTGAGATCATCTTCAATTTCCTTTTTCAGTGTATTATAGTTTTCACTGTATAAGTCTTTCACTTCTTTCGTAAGAGTAATTCCTAAATATTTCATTTTTTTGCTTGCTAATGTGAATAGTCCAGTTTCTCTTATTTCCCTCTCTGTAATTTTGTTGTTCGTGTATAGGAATGCTATTGATTTCTGAGTATTGATTTTGTATCCAGCCACATTACTGAATTTATTTATTGTATCTAAGAGTATTTCAATGGAGTTTAGGGGGTCTCCTATGTAGAGTATCATGTCATCTGCAAACAATGATAACTTAACTTCTTCTTTTCCTATCTTTACCCCTTTTATTTCTCTTTCTTGCCTAATTGCTCTGGCTAGTACTTCCAGTACTATATTAAATAGGAGTGGTGATAAAGGACATCCTTGTCTTGTGCCTGATTTTAAAGTAAAGGCTTTCAATTTTTGGCCATTTAGAATGATGCTGGCTGTTGGTTTGTCATAAATGGCCTTTATTATATTGAGGTAAAGACCATCTATTCCAATTTTCTGTAGAGTTTTTATCATGAATAAATGTTGGACCTTATCGAAGGCTTTTTCTGCATCTATAGAAATGATCATGTGATTCTTATTTTTGGCTTTATTGATATGGTGGATTACATTTATTGATTTGCGTATGTTGAACCATCCTTGCATTCCTGGGATGAATCCCACTTGGTCATGGTGTATAATCTTCTTGATGATTTGCTGGATCCTATTTGCCAATATTTTATTGAGGATTTTTGCATCTGTGTTCATTAGGGAGATCGGTCTATAGTTCTCTTTTTTAGTTGGGTCTTTCTCAGGTTTTGGTACTAGAGTAATATTTGCTTCCAGGAACGACTTAGGAAGGATTGCTTCCCTTTCAATTTCATTGAACAGTTTGAGGAGTGTCGGCATTAGGTCTTCTTTGTATTTCTTGTAGAATTCTGCAGTGAATCCATCTGGGCCTGGGCTCTTCTTGGTGGGTAAGGACTTAATTACATTTTCAATTTCAGTAACAGAGATTGTGTTATTCAACAGTTTTACATCCTCTTGATCTAGCTTTGGCACTTCATATGCTTCTAAGAATCTGTCTATTTCTTCTGTGTTATCAAACTTCTGAGAGTAGAGGTTTTTGAAGTAGGTGTTGATGATCTTCTGTATTTCTATTGGGTCTGTAGTGATTTCTCCTTTTTCATTTCTTATTGCATGAATTTGAGCTTTTTCTTCCCTTTTTTTAATAAGGTTGGCTAGCGGCTTATCAATTTTATTTATTCTTTCAAAGAACCAACTCTTTGATTTGTTGATTCTTTGGATTCTTTGATTCGTTTATTCTTTGGATTGTTTTCTTAGTCTCTATTGCATTGATTTCTGCTCTGATTTTTATAATTTCCTGTCTTCTTTTGGCTTTGGGCTTGACTTGCTCTTCTTTTTCTAGCTGTTTGAGGTGTAGCATCAAGTTATTTATTTGTATTCGTTCTGTTTTCCTGATGTGGGAACTCAGTGCAATAAATTTTCCTCTCAGGACGGCTTTCATTGCATCCCACAGGTTCCGGTAAGTTGTATCTGTATTTTCATTTTCTTTTAGGTATTGTTTGATTTCTTCTTTAATTTCCTCTGTGACCCACTGGTTACTCAAGAGTGTGTTATTCAGTTTCCATGTGTTTGTGGGATTTTTGCAGTATCTTTTATCATTAATTTCTAATTTCAGAGCGCTATGATCCGATAACATGCAAGGGATGATTTCAGCTCTTTTGCACTTGTTTAAATATGTTCTGTGAGCTAATATATGGTCTATTTTAGAAAATGATCCATGTACTGCTGAGAAGAATGTGTATTCTGATGTTGTTGGGTGGAACATCCTGTATATGTCTATCAAACCCATTTGTTCACAGGTATGATTCAGTTCTGTTATTTCTTTGCTCATTTTCTGTCTGGTTGATCTGTCCCTTGGTGTCAATGGCGTATTAAGGTCTCCTGTTACAATTGTGTTACTGATAATTTGAGTTTTCATTTCTGTTAATAATTGTTTTATATAACTTGGTGCTCTGGAGTTTGGTGCGTATATATTTAAGATAGTTATCTCTTCCTCTTGGAGTTTTCCCCTTACAAGTATGTAGTGACCTTCTTTGTCCTTTATGGTCATTGTTGGTTTAAAGTTCACGTTGTCTGCAAACAGAATGGCTACTCCTGCCTTTTTCTGGATTCCTGCTGCATGAAGAATTGTTTTCCATCCTTTGACTTTCAGTCTGTGAGTATCCTTCTGGGTTAGATGGGTTTCCTGTAAACAGCATATGGTTGGATTTTGTTTCTTGATCCATTCTGCTAGTCTGTTTCTTTTGATTGGTGCATTGAGACCATTTACATTAATGGTTATTACTGTTAAATGCTGGTTAATTGTAGGAATGTTATCTCTCTGCTGTTGCATCTTTATCTTTCTGTTCTGTTTAATTATTTGCTTTGCTTAGTGGTTTTTTCCTTTGTGTATCTAAACTGTCTTTCAATATTTTTTGCAGGGTTGGTTTGGTGTTCATGAAGTTCTTCAGCTGTTCTTTGTCATGGAAGTATCGTATTGCACCATCTATTTTGAATGATAGTTTTGCAGGATATATCAGTCTTGGTTGGAAATCATTTTGCTTTAGGATCTGGAATATTTCACTCCATGCTCTTCTTGACTTTATCGTTTGTGCTGAGAAGTCTGCTGTGATTCTGATAGGTTTTCCTTTATAAGTGATCTGTCTTTTCTCTCTGACAGCTTTTAGTAATCTATTCTTGTGTTGGATTTCTGGGATGGTGATTATTATATGTCTGGGTGTAGTTTTATTTTGGTTATGAGTGTTTGGAGTTCTATATGCTTCACTGATCTTGATGTCAGTTTCTGATCTCATGCTTGGGAAATTTTCAGCTATTACTTCTCTAAATATCCGCTTGACATCCTTTATGTTGTCTCCCTCTCTTTCATTAATCCCTATCATTCTTATGTTATTCTTCTTTGCATCGTCTTGCAGTTGTTGAATTGTTGTTTCCTGATTCCTTGTTATTTTCAAAAGATCTTTCCTTTCCTGTTCACTAGCTGCAATCATGTCTTCAAGGTCTGAAATTCTATCTTCACTTTCATTAAGGCGGTTTTTACAACTTTCAGTGGAGTTTTTTATTTCCTGTATATCTCTGTGCATCTGCATTATGTATTCTGTTTGTTTCTTATATTGCTCATCTAGGGATTCTATCTTTTTGTTTAGTTCCTCCAATTTTTTATCTGTGTTTTCTTTAGATATATTTAGAATCTCTTTCATTTCTTTTATCATTTCTTCTTTTATCTGGGAGATTATTTCGAGTTTGAATTTCTTTAAAGCTTCCTGGAGTTGTTTGTCAACTTCAGTAGCTATTATGTCCGATATATGAGATGGATGGGATATATTTTCTTCTATATACATTGCTCCTAGGGTTTCCTGAGATGGGCTGGAGGTTTGAGGTTGTAATTTGGTCTTTCGTTTTGTCATTTTGTATATTTCTGTGTTTCAAGTGTTATTTGAAAGCTTCCTCAGGATCTGTTGAAAATCCCCTTCTATGCTTGGAGCTACTGAGCCTCTGACACCGCACTACCCCAAGCCATTGGGCCTGCAGAACCAGTGTCCCTCCTCTGCCTGCTCAGAACTCCGCAGTTCCAGACAAGCTGGGCCTCAGGGACACTGTGCGCCCACCTGCCCCTTGGAAGATCCACAGCTCTTCAATTGCAGCCGGGTTAGGGTGCTCTCCACAGGCCACAGTGCCTCAGGAGCCTGTGATCCCTCCCTGCTTGCAGAGATATCCACAGTCCTCTAGGCAAAGGAAGGGACTTCTGCAGGCACTCCAGATCCGCCCAGCTCCTCCTCTGCAGGCAGATGGCTAGGCGCGGCTGGGCTCGGGGGTTAGTGTAGGCCCGCCCATCCTTCAGGAGCTCAGCAGACTTCCAAGTGTAGCCGGGGGGGGGGGGGAGGCTGTAGTGGCCTCTAACCCACTGCTCCACTTCACTGCACCCAGAAGCCTGGGGGGTCCGGAACAGTCTGAGATTTGGGCAGACTGTGCTGGGCACTCACCACAGGCTGAGGTGCCTCAGGAAGCTGCGATGCCTCCCTGCTTGCAGAAGTATTCAGTCCTTCAGACAAAGGAACGGGCTTCTGCAGGGACTCCGGATCCGCCCAGCTCCTCCTCTGCAGGAGATGGCTAGGTGCGGCTGGGCTCGGGGGTTAGTGTAGGCCCGCCCATCCGTCAGGAGCTCAGCAGACTTCCAAGTGTAGCCGGGGGGGATGGGGAGGCAGCTGTAGTGGCCTCTAACCCACTGTTCCACTTCTCTGCACCCAGAAGCCTGGGGGGTCCGGAACAGTCTGAGATTTGGGCAGACTGTGCTGGGCACTCACCACAGGCTGAGGTGCCTCAGGAAGCTGTGATGCCTCTCTGCTTGCAGAAGTATTCAGTCCTTCAGACAAAGGAACGGGCTTCTGCAGGGACTCCGGATCCGCCCAGCTCCTCCTCTCTAAATTTTCATACTATTAAAATGGTTGACCATATCTGACAAGATCCGGCATGTTTGGGTGGTGTGGCCATAGATTGCCTGGCCATATTTTCATATGGCTGAGACACTGGACATTTGCTTCTTCATTTCATTTGCCTATTTTTCTATAGCATGATATTTTTTTTTCTTTTAAAAGAAAGCGACTTCCAAGTGATTTTAATCTTTTCTGAACATGGACTTTGAGTCTCTCCACAGCCTCCATAACAGTGGGTCACTCAATGTTTAAATACATCACTGCAATTTAATTGCATAGACACTGTCCCCTCACACCTAGTGAGAAAAGAGAAGGCAGGCAGTGGTGTGGTACACTTTGGAATTACAGTCAGTGTGGAACAACCAAAGAAATTCTAAGGAAAAATCATCTTGTCAACTTCTTCAAACCAGAAATTATTTATGCTGCAATATAGACCTAATGCCCAGCTTGCAGAATTGTGAAATTTTCCAATTTGGTGTTGCTCCAGGTTAAAAAGCATAGCAGCTGAAATATGTGAATTGGAATCATTTGCCATCAGTTCCTAATATAATGACTGATTTCCCACTCTGGATGCAACGAGCTGCAGGCACTGGGTTTGAACCAGGTCCAGGTGGACGAGGGCCAGACATAATAAATTTAAGGCAGCTATTGCACAACTCCCGACAGAACTGTGCAAATAATGTAGCTGAAGTGCTTTCTCTATGCTGTGTAACCCAACCTGTTTGCTAACCTGATTAATTTCTTGCCCTTTTCTGTAGTATTCATAGTTAGGAAAGACTCTAAAAGGTGACCGAAACCATAATAGAAGTTGTCAAGTATTACATCCAAAATATTGTACTCTTTACTTTTAGTTTAGAAAAACAAATTTCAACTGTCCTCATGAAGCTAGTATATAATAATTACTCATCGGTGCTATCCTCCTTTTGCTAATGCCTCTAACATCATCAGTACATAAATGCAATCTAGGAGTTGGTGGTTATTCTAAATTTATGTTGTGTTCTGTAGAGCTCTGTAGAGCTCTCTGTCTCTCTCTCTTTCTCTCTCTTTCTCTCTCTTTCCACCTCCCCCCTCTCTTTCCTCCCTCCCCAACTTTGCTTCCCCTCTCCTCCCTCTCCCCTGCTTTTTCTGGGCTTATTAAAAACTAGCTAAATTAATGCCAAAGAAGCTTTAGTTGCACTTACTTCCAATTAGGCCACTGCAGTGCAGCATGTCTCATAGGTATATGCCTGTTGTCCTCAGGGATTAAATTTTCATGTGCCCCCCATCCTACTTTTGTTTCTTTTTCCAAAGGAAGCCTGTAACACAGGAGCATCTGAACAACAACACTAAGACACAATTGACTCAAGGTTGCCTTAACTCCAGTTTTAGTCTTTACAGAAATGAAAGTGTTGGTGTTGTCCCAGTTCCAGTGAAAAAGTCATTTTAAGAAAGCATGCAAAGTTTCACCCAAGTCACCTGAAACTCAGACTTGTCAAAAGGAACTAATGTGTGAAGTATGTAGATACAATGTTTTTCTAAGTGGAAATGTTAAGAGGTAATTTCTATGCTATTCATTTTTCCTTGTAAATTTGTTTCCAACTGCAAACTAGGAACAATAGACTAGTTTGATAATTGGCAAATAAATCCTAAGGTATGACTTGGGAGCCAAATTGGCAAAAACACAGGTTTTGGTGCATTGCAAATCTGGGGTAATGAGTGTCTGAGAAACTCAAGTAAGGATTGCATTACAAATCCTGGGAGACTTTGGCCAGGAATGGGAAGCTGAGCAAAGGGTCAGAATAGGTTTTATTAGGTAATCTACTGTCAGAGTTGAATTTTCCTTTTGTTTTTGAGATTTTGATTTCTAAATGATTCCTCAGAGAAAGTAACTTAGTTTAAATGGGATTTGGACAGGTTCAGCTCTAGGAATTAGTAACCAATTTGCTTTTAACGGTCATATTTCATGTTACACTTAATAGGAATCACATGTTTCTAGCTGGTCTTTTCTATAAATTGATGTTGGCTTACAAGGAAGAAAAAAATCAAATAATAAACCACCATGATACTTAAGAGATTGTATCCATAAATCATGTATAGCTATAACATCAGTGTTTGTTTAAGGATACAATTATGTAGCGTGCTGTAAAATGTGTGTGTGTGTGTGTGTGTGTGTGTGTGTGTGTGTGTGTGTGTGTGATTCATGTCTAAAAATATTCTTTTTGGGCAGCAGTCTAGTTGCTGGCCTGTTGACCTAAAGAAAAACATCTGGCAATTAAATGGAAAAAATTGTAGGGTTAATTGATAGGAGAAAACTAATAGGATCCCGGCTGTGCTTGAGATCAGGATGTGACCTCTGAGATATCATGGACTGGAAACTGGAAAACATTTTATAACTTGTACTTGAAAAAAATATTTGAAGCGGCACCACATGCCATAGTTAATCAGTGTCAAAATGTACTGCTCTGTGTCATTGAAAAACAAGCAAGAGGCATATGAATTGGAAATAAGTTTGCTCCATCGTTAGAGCCTGAATTACATCCACAGTAAATACATGTGTTGAAATCCCCACTACCAATGTGATTGTATTTGTAGATAAACATTTTAAGGAAATAATCAAGGCTCAGTGAGAACAAAGGGCGGAGTTCTCATCCAGTATGACAGTACAATTGCTGTCACCGTAAGAAGAGAAAGTAACCTCTCTCTCTTCTCCCCTTCGCTCTCTCTCTCTCTCTCTCTCTCTCTCTCTGTCTCTCTCTCTCTCTTTCTCTTTTTGGCTCTCTCTCTCTTCTCCCTCTCTCCAGGGACATAGAGCAAAGGTCTTATGAGGACACAATGAAAATTTAACATTTTACAAGCCAGAGTGAGAGCCCATAATAGAAAGTTAACTGGGCAACATCCTGACCTCAGACCTCTGGCCTTCAAAATAGTGACAGAACAAATTCCTGCTGTTCAAGACACTTAGTCTTTGATATTTGCCATGGAAACCATAGTTAATATAACCTTTCTGCCTGAAAATAAGGTGGAAGAGAGCATGACTGTATCAAATATTGGGGTGTCTGTGTGCAAAAGAAGCCATGTTGAGTTTCTGGATTACCTGGAGATACACACATCTCCAACAGCTGGCTAGGAACTTTCTAGAAGTACCCAACACAGTCACAAAGCTCATCAGAATGAGTGGAGTAGGTAGCTGTTGTTCTGAGATGGCCACATTACTCCTTCCTTTATCTCCAACGCCCACAGCTTTCCCATCAGAAAGGATCTCGATGATAAAACCCTGCACATCAGGCTCCATGCTGAGTACATGGCTCAGATGGACTGCAGCCCTGGATAGAATGATTTCATTTGTGGTCAGCATGGGGCAGTCACGTCCACTTAGTGCTACCTCCACAGCACTGCAAACACTATCAAAGACACACACACTTCCTGATTGCTTTAATAAGATGACAATAAGCAAATCTGGTACTTCTGCTGTCATTTCTAAGAGAATTAACTTAAAACATAGGAAGTCCAAAGAGAAAGTTATACTTTGATAGCACTTTCAAAGAAGTAGCATCCAGCTATCTTTGGACCTAATATTGAGACTTTTCTATTAATATGACCTACAATTCAGCCCATTTTTTCATGAGTTTTCTTGAGTTGGGTTTCTGGTTCTTACAGGTCAAGGACACTCATTGTACCTAGAAATTAAAGCAGAGATTTAAAATTTCAACTTAAATCGCCTCTCTTTCTTAATTCATCTAAACTTTTATTAAACTTCTGTTAAGGCTAAATTCAAATTCTGTATTCTCTATAGGTTGCCTCTTTCTCTGGGCTCTCACCTCTTGATATGAATATTGAGGTGCCCAGTATATACAACCTTGACCTATTACTTTGTCTGTTTTGAATTTCCTGGAATTAACAATTTAAAAATCCTGAAAGATGTATAAAATATAAAGCTTTGAAAATGACCTATGAGACTATTCTGCAAAGTTTAGTGGGTTAATCTGTAGACATGATGAATGGGGGAGATTTCACAGGGTTAAAAAGTGAATCTTCAGGTTCTCTGTGAGATAAATAGCTATAAAGGAAAAACGATAGACCCAGATATTCCCAGGCTCTGCGGAAGAGTGGGGCTGAGAGAGGAATCCACATAATCAAGCCTGTGGATGTGGCTAAAACAGTGGGGGCCCTACTTTTTAGGAATACTGTTGTTTGTACTTTACTCCATGCTGTGGCATGAAAAGTGTTTCCCCAAAAATCATTCTCAGACAGACCTTATTTGGAAACAGCGTCTTTGTAGCTTTAAGTTAAGATTTAAGAAAGGTCAAATCATCATGGGTTAAGATGTAAGTCTAATGTATGGAGTTCTTATTTAAAAGAAGGAGAAGGAGAAGGAAGAGGAGGAGAAAGAGGAGGAGGAGGAGGAGGAGGAGGAGGAGGAGGAGAGAACACCAAGACCTAGGAAGTAACACAGTAGAGAAACTGTAGTGCCACAAATCAAGTTACAATGATAGAAGAAGCAAGAAAGGATTCTCCTTGTGAGAAAACATGGCTCTGCCTTGATTTCAAACTGTTGGCCTCCAGTACTGTAAGAAAATTAACTCCTGTGCATTTTAGACAATAAATTCTTGATAATTTGTTATGGCATCCATAGGAAATTAATACACTAGCATAAATATAAAATATGGGAAAGTAAGAAAACTGAAAACTCTAAGAGATGACTTTGCTAAAAACAGGAGTTGTGTCAAAGTTCATTATCAGTGGGATCAAACCTGCTATCCTCCTTGTGCAGCCTAGGTTATGCAATTAATCCTAATCAACCAGATCCTGACCAGAGTTTGTATCCTATTTCCCTTAGGAAAAGCAAGGCTTTGCTGAGCTTCTGTACTTTCTGAGCTAGAGAAAGGATTCAACAAAGGAAATATGTTGATTTTGCTACAGGAATTCTTCTGTGTGCTCTGGTATCATGACAATTTGGCCATCTGATTCATGGAGGGAGTCCAGCACCATCAAAGACACAGTATAATTTCTGTCACTTCTGAGAAAATCATCCTTGTAACACAGCAGTCATTTAGCAGGTTCATTGTAGGGCAGTGTAAATTTTCATGACCAGGGTCACCATTTATTCCAGTTTGTCTTGGACAGCCCCAATTTATACCTATATCCCAGCCTAATTACTACAGCCCTCTCCCTTTAGCTTGAAAAAGCGTCCGTTTGGAAAAGGAATCATGTAGCCATGCCATCATAGGTAGAATGACACTCTCCATAGTCCAGAAATGTGAAAACTTTTGTTTTCTTGTCAAATTCTCAAGATCACATAGATAGGATGTTTAGGAAATAGAGATTCACTGGTTTCAAGAGAATTTTGCTCAGGAGTTAGAAAGGGAAGTTTGAGAAGTATTTGTTTACCAAAGACTAGCTGGCTAGCCCTGAACTGAACCTTCCCTGCCCTTACCCTGTTCTTCCCTCCTTCTCTTTTGAAGAGAGGCAGCAGTGTCTCTCTCCAGAGGAAGGAATCTGGCTTTTTTAGCACTATGACAACTGCACAATCCATGTCTGCAGAGCAGGTGTAGGCTGGCATTCTGCCCAAGCCTGGCCAGACAGCTTCATAAATCCTGCCCTTACCGCAGCCCAAATTACTTTTCATGACACAAAGCCAAGCTGTGTTATTCACCTAATGCCCCGATTTACAGTTCCCAGGACAAAAGAACATACAGATAGAGTTTCAGGGCTCTGTTTGCCTTTGAGTTTATCTAAAGGTCAGTTTCAGGTCAAGCTCAAGAAACCTGACAAATGGTGGTGAATAAACTTGAAAATAAATTAAAAGCGAGCAGGAAACTTAAATGTTCTTTGTTCCGACGCCAAAAGAAAACCCAACTCAATTTACATTCTTTTAATATCTGAAACAAACAGCTGTTCTATTCACGGCATGCTCTCTTCAGCTCATGTGCCTGTGTGTGCAAGAGCTTACACATAAGGTACACACATGTATGTAACACATGCGGCTGCATAGTCCTCAGTTAACTGTTTGTTTTTGTGTCTTCAAAGCCTGAGTTACAAAAAAGATTACCCAGTTTATAATGAGAAAACTCTTACCCGGGAAAGTGCTTAGTGGTTCAGGAGTACTACCCAATGTCCTGCCAGGTTCCCGGGTATGATGACTTCAAGTTAGAAATTTCATACTCTGAACAAGAAAACAGACCTGAAAATGCAGGTACTTGGCTAAAGATAACTGCTTATCTGTCAGAGTGGAAGCCAAATAGATACCTCAAGAATGCTTCCTACAGTGACTGCAGAATAAAGTGCCAGAGGCCTCCACTGGTACCTAGTTTGCAAATCACTTTCTTTGTTTGACTTTGTTTCCAAGGTTGTATATCTTTCAAGCTCACTCATGTATGTGTCTCCTTAGTCTCCCTGCCCCTCCCCTCTTTCTCAACAAGCCCA
The DNA here is from genome assembly GCF_034190915.1 of Cavia porcellus. Taxonomy (NCBI): domain Eukaryota; kingdom Metazoa; phylum Chordata; class Mammalia; order Rodentia; family Caviidae; genus Cavia; species Cavia porcellus. The sequence continues at coordinate 24,771,231 of NW_026947504.1, forward strand.
CTCTCAAATAATAAAATAAATGGAACATGTAATTCTGTAGCTAACACTATAGAATTAATGTTTTCTCTGAACAGGGTTAATGATTTTATGAAAGTAAATAAATGAAGCAACCAGTAAGGAGTGGATCTTTCAACATATTTTGCGCTAGTCAAGAGCACCACCAGCTGAAATGCTCCTGCAGAAAGCATAGCAGTCAGAGTTGTCCATGGCTGAGATGTTAGTGTGACAAGCTTCATCTTCTAGGCTTGTGGAAAGAGGATTTCTACAGAAAAAATCGACAGCAACAATATTCTAATTTGCCTGCTCTGGGTTATTACACATGACCTTGATATTTACTTTACAACACTAGATCTTTTTCTACAGAAAACTTCATGGTATAAATTTTTCTTCTGTTCACTCTTTCCAATCCCCTTTCATTTATTTTTCTATTCACAAGATTATAATAGCAATGATAGAAATGTCACGAAGTGAAGTAAGCCATTTCTGAAGAGTAAACACTTATCTAACCAACTTTTAAAATAGATTTTTAGACTACAGCTTCCCTTGCTATGAATTTACAGGACAAGATTTTTTCTAAAGTCTAAATCAAGTTGGTCTTACCAATTTCAAGTTTCTGAATGTAAAGTGTAGCGCATGGAATGTTTCAGTGCTTGATTTGATAAATCAAGCTATCATGGCTCTTGGACAGTACTTGGACAATTGTGGTAAAAGGAGTTTGTTGAATGAGTGATTTAGAAGACAGGAATTCTGTGGCACCGTTAGTGTACACACTCTCTCTGCTCACGTCTCTCATCTCTCTCTCCCCCACACATGGAGACTACTGCAAGGCCCTTCAGCTTTCTTCCTGATTTGCAAATGGTGAAAGCTAGGAAATATGATTTCATTCTCCCAGATCAGCCTTTGGCCAGTAGCGCATGGGACTTGGGGGATAAGTACTCCAGTAGGGATAACTGAAATACATTTTACACTGGCCTCCAAGGGTCCCTGGAAGACTGCTGTCCCACTGCTACAGCGGTAACTTGCACAGTAGCATGTCCTTTAGTGGCATCTTTGCTTCTCTATATCTCAGCTTCTCAAAAAGCATTTCCTGGGCGTCCTCACAAAGCTGTACTTGAGCCCTTTTCTGGGGCCAGGATCTAGACAATCCTAACTTAAGGAAGTCCATTGTGATGGTAATAGTGAAAAGGCAGGCGAGATCTTAGGGATCTGTGACTTGATCTGAACAGCAGTCCCCTTAGGTGATATGGAAATAGCCCAGAGGATGGTGCCCTATAATGCCCAAGGACATGCAAGTTATAGAATTCTACCTTCCAGATGCAAATGAGTGCAAAAAAAATATTTTTATTGTGTGTTTGCATACACACATATGCACATACAGATTGGGGACTGTGGACTGTGGGGAGAGAGTAGGAAGTGAAGACTTCTAGTCTTCTATTATTAGGATTATGACTGTAAAGACAAAGCATTCCATTGAGATTTGTCTGTGTGTTTGAAAAGACAGTTGAATGTTATTAATGTATTCCAGAAAGTACTGAACAGCAACTTGAAGCTTTTATCAGCTTTCCTTTGCTCTCATTTCTAAAGCAAAAATGCCTTCCCTCCAAATACTCTATTAAAAGAACATATGAAATTAATGAAACATATCATTACTTTTACAATGGCCAAATTGTAGATTTGTCACAGTACAGAGACAGAAACTCATTAAGCCATTGTGCTCCTGCTTCATGGTTTATAGTGTCTTAAAAGAAAAAGAATTTTCCAAACCTACCAAACCTTCTTTTTTCTATTATCTCCCTGCAACTTCTTTTATTGCTTGAGCTGCAATTCATTACTTATCTATCCATGCCCGTAGTATTGGTAGAACAGAAATTAAGAGTAGCTGTGGCTGAAAAATGAGAATCTCAATTTAGGGCTGCGATTTTCACGGTGTATTTGTGCACTGCGATCGAATTGACAAGCCCTTGCATCCTTTGAAAGCAGATGAGTACAGCAGCATTCTTTATCAGCCCGTCAACCCCGTTGCCTCATATCTTTCAGGGAAACTGTAAATTATTTATCCCATTGGGTTTGGGCATTTTAGCAAATGTCACCATGATCGCAATGTGAAGCCGAGCTGTCCGCTCAGTCACTCTCTACATTACACTGAACAGTGCTGTATCTTTTGAGGAGATACAGTGAATTCAGGAAAGAATGATAGGAGAAACTGTGTGAATCAAAGGAGAATTGGTCAATTCTCTTTTCACACTCTCCCCACAAACCATCTGAAAGAATATAAAAACCTCTCACAGCTATGCAAACAAATGTTGTTTAGCTGAATTTTATTATCAAATTTTGTTTGTGTTTCAGAAATTTTAGCAGAGGAACCATCTCATATAAATTATTTTTAAATGTTTACAACTCTTCAGTTGAAAATAAACAAATGTTTTTAAAAAACCACTTTATACAAATTATTATAAAAACATCTTTTAGGCTTTCATTGTGGAACTTTGTATTTCTTGTCTAAGAAATGACCAATTGAGAGAAAAATATATTTCCTTTAGCCCTTTACCCAATTCTCGTGGAGCGTTTTCAGTTGTTTTTTTTTTTTTAATCAGTTGGAGTTCTACAAGGAAACAGAGCCAATTGTACAAACATAAGTGGAGAAAGACATGAGTATGTTTATAATTATCTGTTTAATTATACAATAGATGTACAATAATCATACTGTACAGATGCATTCATAATTGGGAGACAGATTTTAAGCAATTGATTTGCATGATTTGTGGGGCTGGCAAGTCAGAAAACCGAGTAAATGGTGACAGGCTGGAAATATACAAAATATTTCTGTGTTATATTCTTGAGGAAAAGTTCCTTCTTTTCTCAGAAACCTCAGTCTTTGTTTTTAAGATCTTCAGTTGCTTACTTGAGGATCACACATTAGAGAAGATAATCTGCCTTACTCGAAAGTCAACTGATGTAAATATTTTTGTTAATCACATCCACAAATGTCCTCACAGCTACATTTGGACTAATACAATGTCAAGCAACCAGACCATAGCCTAGTGAAGTCAAAATACAAAGTCTATCATCACAGCCCCCAACAGCAAAGCACCATTTAGGGCCTTATATTGCATTAGAAAGAACATAGTATTCTAAGAGAGAGAGGAGGGAGAGAGGCAGAGAGAGAGAGAGAGAGAGACAGACAAACAGACAGACAGATAGAGAAAGGAAAGAGAGAGAGAGAGAGAGAGAGAGAGAGAGAGAGAGAGAGAGAGAGGAACTTGAATTCAGAATCCTTGTTTGCTACTTCACTGAATGCTCTTGGACAAGCTAAAACTTTATGAATCTCACTTTCCTTATTTATTTATAAACCATGTTAGTTAATTAATATTCTTTTCATCCCAAAATACAGAACATTTAATCAAGTCTAGTTCAAGAAATCAAAGGAGGGACATACCATCTGAAACATGAAAGATTTTGGCGCTGGACTGAATTTAGGGTTCAGTGTGACCTCATGTGTCTTACTTACCAGCTTTTGATGCCCTGTGATGGCTCCATTCCATTCAGGTTTTCTTCTGGTGGTGGCAGGCCACTTATAGGATGTTCAATGTATGATTTTTAGATTAAAGATTACTTTGTAATTCTGCAACGTTCTACCAGTTACCATCTGCTTCCTGTGACCAAGGATATGAAGAGTCTCACTGTAGCTGAGCTCGCACATCTGCTGTATTTACTGGAGCCTGAGATGCATACAGTGTATTCAGATATAGAGAGTAAGAAATGGATCCATCCTCAATCAGAATCGGAGCCTGCTGATACAGAAAAGAGAAAAATTACCAGAGAGGCAATACATGACTACTGCACGATAGTTTTAGTATTCAACTTGCAAGGCTGGTTCATTGAAGTTCAGTCTACTCTAGGCAATGTATTCTGATTTCTCTAGGTTGCTACCTGGCCACCTGCTCTCAGGCATTGGAGCAGTGTGTTAGGACAAGAATGGAATACGTAATTAAGAAAAACGTATCAGACACTTTAGGGGATTTGTCTTACTTAGTCTTACTAAAGATGGTCAACATCATCTTAGTAATGTCAGTTTTGTGTAATCGAACTGATTGGAATTGAAGTATTGGTAATTTGGAGGAACTAAAAAGAATAATTTTTATTTGAAATTGAAAGGAAGGAGTTCCAAGCAGTAAAAAAATGAGCCACAATGGAAACTTTGAAAGATTCTATAATTAACTTATCTTCTACAAGATAATTAAAAACAATTAATGAGACAGATGCGCTCCTGGAGTGAACTTATACACAACACCCATTCCTCTTCCCAGTCTATTTTATTCTTTTAGTTCTGCCCAACTTTTTCCTTTTTATCTTCCCCTAGCTTCATTTACAGCATTTTGCTTTATAGTCTATTTCCAATGATGCTCTTGGACTTACAAAATGCTTCCTGTGGTTGTGATTTCACTCAACTTTGTCTCAACGCAAAATGAAGTGTGTGACTGTGCATGTGTGTAGGTACTACAATGGTACTGATCTGGAAATATTGAAATGGATCTATTAGCAGTATTATTTTATTATGCAGCGGACTGAGACTGTAGAACAGGATATTCTCATGAATCCACTGTGTCAGTCTAAGTTCCCAGAAAAACTATAGGCCTAATTTTGATTGAGATTTAGTTGGGTGAGTGTTACTGTTAATGTAAAACAAAGCATGTCAAACATTTGCAATTGCATGTAATAGGAAACAATGAAGAAATCAGCTTCACAAGAGAGGGGGGAAAAAGAAAGGCAGGATGGCAAAAGATAGATAATTACTAGGAAAGGTTCAATGGGACCTTTCTCTCCTTCTTTCCTTCTATCTTTTCTCTCTTGCTTGTTTGATTTTTTCTTTCCTTTTCTTTTCTCCTCTTTCTTTCTTGTGCTAATATTCCAATTTAAGGTCTTACAAATGCTGACCAAGCACCTTACCACCCAACTATATCCCCAGGTCTGATCACAAAAATTCTTCCCTGAAGTATTTCTGAATATTTTTTCTAATCTGCTTTTTTCTGCACAGTCTGAGAGTTGTAAATATTTGCATATTCAACTATTTTTCTCTGTCATGTCAGCAATCTGGTAATATAATTAAGGATCTTGCTGAATCACCTTTAATGGGTGTGGAAGAAAAATACACTAAAATATTGGCTTGAAAAAACCCTAGTTGTAGAAAAATATTTAGAGATATATCACATTTTGATTCTCCTAACTTTAGAAGGATTCCACATGGAAGACAAAAAGCATTATTCAACCAAAGAACTGTATAGATTCTATAAAAGTAGTGTTTGCTTTCTCATCTACATCTTGAATTATGTGCAAACCATGATTAAATTGAATTATGATTTTGACCCTTACAATGGTAGTCTACTAACAAGCACCTCCAATGCTTTCTACCTTTCTCTCTCTGTCTCTCTCTCTCTCTGTCTCTCTCTCTCTGTCTCTCTCTCTCTCTCTCTCTCTCTCTCTCTCTCTCTCTCTCCTTGAACTAAGAGTTGAAACCAAGACCTTGCATCTGCCAGGCAGGTGTTTATGCCACGGAGCTATATCCCCAGCCATGCAAGACATCCATGCTGTAATTGGGCACTATTCTGAACATGAGCCAACTTGGCCATGACAACTTTAACTGGGGAAAATCATAGGGCCTAGTATGCTGATAATAACTGAATTTTACTCCTGGCTATAATTGCTATCAAGATAGAAAGACAGAGTCTTTTATATCAATCATAATATATTTATGGAGTGTCAATTAATGAACATTTTAAATAAACAATTCAAATCAATATTTACATTAACCCTCTAAATGATATTATCTTGGCTTTCTTGAATGAGGAAGCTGAAATTGCAGTGAAAGTAACCTGAGCAATAATAGAATTTCATCCCTAAATCTTTTAAGTAAGTTTAATTAATACTTTACCTTTTAAACAAACCATTATCATTCCGCCCCCTTTTGGAGAACAGATGAGTAAACAGCCACTGTGAGGCTGCGTCCTCTTCTCAGGAGGGCAGAGGGAGGAGAAAGGCCTTTCCCCCTCACTGGACAGAGCCAACTGCCACGTGTTTCCCTTGGCAGCTTCCCCCCGCTGTTCCATGCTAACCACTCTCCTTCTCTGTAAGTAAAATCTTGGTCACATTTCTTAATACTCAGGTAATTTTTGGTTTAAGATAGTCTCAGCTGCTTTGTTTTGTTTTTGTTTGTGTTTATTTTTGAAGCAGGGTCTCATTATGTAGTCCATATTCTTCCTGCCTCAGCATTCTGAGTAGTGGGATGACAGACGTTCATCACCACACCAGGCTTCTCAGTAGATTGATTGATTGAGTGATTTAGGCTTTTTGAGATAAGGTCTCGCTAGCTCAGGTTGGCCTCAAATTTGTAGCCATTCTCCTGCTTCAGAATCCCGAGTGCTGGGATTACAGGCAAGCACCACCATTCCCAGATTGAACAGCTTTTAAAAGCTTAGTCTTCTTAATTTTATAAAATCAGTGTCAACCTCAGTTCCAAGCTCACCTTCTTGTGTTATGCTTCCCGCAGTTACTTCACCCTCCCACTACACAGAAACATCTTGGTTTTGGATTTACACTTGCGTTGGGTATGAAAAAGGTACAATGCACTTTCTACAGTAGATCTTGCCTTTGGACTCTTTCTGGGCAATCGTTTTGTCCAAAAAGACTGAGGTGGAGAACCCACCTATGAGGTCACAGCATGAGTCCGGGTCTCTGGCTTGTCCCAGTGCAGTGAGGTTCTTGCACTGGAGGCCATGATGGATTCAGAATTTCACCTGTGTCATGGAGTAATATTTGTCCTCACAGCCTCATCCACTGAACTATCCTCTTCTCAAAGTGACAGTGAGCTGCCTCTTTTGTCTCTGCCTTTTCTGGGTTGTGTTTCCTCCTCGGCTCAGAAGTCACATGATCTCTACACTTTTTTTTTTCAACACTTTGTCACTCTAAATTCTCCAAGACCAACAACAATGGGACCTCATAGAGTATGTTTTAGAGTCTGCTGAGGTCCAGCAGAGCTGGGAGGGAGCATTCTTTTTCCTAGGAACCTGATCCAGTTCTTCCAAACCCTGATGTGGTAAGTTATCCAACGGGGAGTAACAACACTTCAGGAAAACCCCAGACAGGCTATGTGCTCAGTAACTGTCCAACCCTCCTTTCCTTCCCTATGGGCAGGGAGCAAAGCCATTCCTTAAAATGATAGCAATCTAGAAGCTGTGGATTTCAGAATTACCTTCCATCCTGGTGGCAGCACCAGGTTAGGCCTGTGATCTCGCAGCTCAGAGATCATTCCTCCAGGGATCAGGTGCCAGTCCCTCTCTCCAGCACCCTGCTCTCTCTGAAACAGTCCCTCACACACTTAGTTTCATGAAGGAAAGCAGCACTCTTTCCACAAACATTATATCCACAGTCTCACCACAGTCCTTCCTGGCTTATGTTAACTGGCGTGAGGAGGAAGGCGCTCCTTGGAGTAACAGGAGCAACCTGGTTCCTCTCTTACTGAGGCCTCCTGGGGGCCAGATACTCCTAACTGATGGGGGCTCACTGATGTCTTTGCAATATAGATGGGGGATAACTAGCACTTTAGCCTCAACTTTGGGCTTTATTACCAATGAAAAGAGAGAATTTTTAAAAAGCCTACTATGACATCTTGTTATGAATGCATTTCTCACTGTATACTTTAGAAGATTTCCCTACACTGCTCTTCAAAGCTGTTCATAGAAATATCTGCTTGATATCTGCCTAATAGAACATTTGTTTCGGATCATGAACTCCTGGAAAAGCCAATATTTTAGGAAGACAAATAATCTAGGAGGCTAAATTTAACTGTGTTTCCCTTGTAATTTTTCTGATTATAGACAATCCAATGAGATACTAAACAGAAGAACAGCAAGAAATCCCTTCACATTATTCTTCTTTATAAAGGAAAACCTTAAAGATAGTTCAGACTCATCTAGATTTTAGTCCTACTTACTAGAACTATTTTTCAAAACATAGAGAAATATAAACTCCAACTGCAACCAAATGTGTGTCTGCACTTGGCCCTCGTGCTTTGATATGATTAGCCCCAGCTGCAGGTACTGTGACCCGGGAAATCACACTGGAATTAGAGCCTTTCAATTCCAAAGGAATTCTTCACTGGATTTTCTACTTTACCAATACAAAATTGTTTACTTTCTATTTATAAATGTATTGAAACGTTACACTGTACTCCGGTGTTGGGCTTTATACATTGTGCCAATTTGAGAAGCCTAGAAGCTTAACTAAGTAACTCAGCACCGCTGCATCCTGGGGTGTAGAGGACCAGAAGTTTCCATCTAGGATATTGTTCTTTGTGTCAATTTGAGAAGGTCAGAAGTGTAAGTGACTAAGCAGGGGCCCAGGATCCTTATGTGGTAACAGACTCAGCCTATGCAACAGGAAGGTGCACACACTATGTGAGTGCTCCACTTACCCCAGGGCAGTAGCCTGCTTACAATAAAAGGCAAATGAGGAGGCTCTGGTTGCTGGTTGTTCAGAACTCCAGTCTTTACCTTCAGATTGGATGTCATCTTCTGGTTTCTGGAACACACTGTTTGACTCCCCCGAGACTTTTCAATCTTTATCGTAGATTCTTCAGTGTTCTGTTGCAGACCCATTGCCTCTGATATGGACTTGAACTGGAGCAGTAAAGTCCCGTCCTTGGGCTGGACCCTTCATCCTCTAGTGTGCAGAAATCCCCTGCATGCTCCCTCATCCAACTTTGTGGCTGACCATTGTAAGCCAATCTTGTAATTTCTTATACTTTTGTATATCTTGTAAATCCTGATGGATATATATATTAGTTTAATATTTAAAAAAACTATTTACGCTGACATTTAGGATACATCAGGGTGTTTCCACCATAAATATCAAGTATCACTTCCACTAACCAGATCCAATGTTCTGAAGTGTGCCGTTTCTCTATAGATACTAGATGTACTTTCCTCTGTGCTCTGCCTCTTCAGTTCTTCAGTGTGTTAATATGTAGGTCAAATGTCATCACCTCCACTACATGGGAAATGAGATCCACCAGTGCAAAAATATTCGTGACCTTGGAATAGAAGCCAAGTATATAACATCTGTTGGAAATATTTGTGAGTCGCTGAAATAATTGCAACCCATTAAAAGGACAGAGGAGCCTGTATATACCTGCATGACAGTTTTGTCTTGTTGAGGGTGTTTTTAAACATTCTCCTATGAAGAAAAGAGTGATGGGGGTACGAGAAAGTAACCAGGGTTTGTAAACTCTTGTAACAAAAAGAAAAAAAAAAAAAAATATATATATATATATATATATATATATAGAGAGAGAGAGAGAGAGAGAGAGACTAGATAAAAGATAACAAAAAGAAATAAAATGAATAAGATACATCAAACAAAAGAAATTACTGGAAAAAAACTATTAACTTTAAGTAACATTCCACATAAACTTTCATAAAAATAAGAGAAATAAGACAAATTGGTTAATAAATATTTAAATGCAATTAAAATATTAAATATTTCAAATTTTCTAAGCTTACATATTTGTTGCTGTAGAGAAAATAAGCAGGCAGTAAAAAATCTTGCCAAATAAATTTTTATTAAATCTCAGAAAACTGTATACAAAGGCAATGCATCTTATATATTAAGTACAGGTAGAAAATAAAGGCACTATTATTAGTAACTAAAGAAGACACTAACTCAAACGGTTGAGGAGCATTAGATAGGAGTTCAAAGAAATCTTTTAATGTCTACAAAAGGGCCCTTCTCTATGTGAATCCAGATGTACCTTGTTTGATGAGTCTAATTTTAATTGCAAGAATAAATAATAATGGATTTGAAGAAAATAAATCTGTCAGTGATGAACAGCAGTGAGTCCCAATGTACAACATTTCAACTGAAAATGTATAAATGCATTAACTTTTGAATAACAACAACAAAAAAGTACCTTATTTTGGGAGGCAATCATCTTAATCATTTGGAAATATTTTCTTTTAATATTTTCATTTGAATTATCGATAAGCATTATATGTTTAGCACAGGAAATATAGAAATATAACATATATCAGTATGTCATATATATGAGAACAATCTTTTCTGAAATTTTTGCCTTCTCATTCTCCAAATAACATTCTAATTTGTGTGCTTTTACTGAATTTGACTTCATCCTTAAATTCTGGCTCTTCAGGAGGCCCTTGTCATACGTTCTGGGGCTGGTCTTTATTTAATTTAATTTTATTTTTTAGCCAGTTTGGTTTCCTGCTCTGCTTTTTGCTTCTCCAACCTACTTAGCTTTTGCACTAAGGTCAAACTCACTCACACATTTCTCCAGATCTTCCTCTTGTTTCCCATTCTTTGGGAAGCATTATGTCTTCACACTTCAAGCCCCAGGTAGTATATTGTTCTTGCATGAAAGACCTTACAAAAACTGCCTTGGTCATTCATTGAGAGAATTTTGACCTATTTAGGCGAAGCACCATATGGGGGAAAATAGTTCCTATAAACTTTTCATTTTACATTTCTAACTGTACTAGCAATTGCCTTGATATAAATGATCACCTAAGTGATCATGCAAATTTATAAGGGTGTTGACAGAGCAAGTTATGAAAAGGAAGATCTGTTGAAATTCAAAGAACATTACAACCTAACCCTGTCCATAATAGAAGAGGTTTACTTCGGCTGGAGGTGGTATCATGTAACTGTGCAAGTATATTTTTGTAGAATACATTGCATTTTTTATGTCCACAGTGGGAGAATTCTTTCAAGAGAGTTGGATCATAAGGTTACTTCAAAGCTTTTGAAATTCGAGATGCAGACTGAGCTTTGCTAAATAGAACACTATCAAGTCCAATGATCAAGCACTATTTGAAAAGCAGAGCTGAACGACTGCTAATTGTTTGCCTACGTTCTTGACAACCAGATCCAGAACCACTTTATATGACTTGCTGTTTGCAATTCTTCTTTTTGAATACTTAATTCTTTATAAATTTACTTGTAAGCTTTATTTCATCAATATCAATTTCTGACAGGCAGATATTCTAATATTTTAAACAACTGGGAATTTTAGCTGTCCTAATTTCCACAGTTATCTGAGTTAACTCTGTGTTAGTTTTATACCTGAACAATTCCTTTTTTTGCAAATTTGTTTCTATCAATTTCCAGCTCCATCTTTTTCTTCTTGGCTGCTAAACAAGCATACAATTGTTGTCATATTTAAGAAGTAAATATTAAAATATAGGTCACAAACTTGCATCCCTTTGAATTCAGCATGTAGAAATTTTTATTTAGTTTGTAACACATTAACAAAAACTACATACATAGGTATACAAGAAATAGAAAATACATACACTTGTAAATGCATATGTAGAAAAAGCTCTTAACAATAGATATTATTACTGGTTTATGTTCACTGCTTTGTGTATTTGAATGTTTAAACTTTACCATAGTTTAAACTATACTATAGTGAATTTCAAAAGTTTTGAAGTAAACTTATGATCCAACTCTCTTGAAACAATTCTCCCACAGTGGACAAAAAAATGCAATGTATTCTCTTACAATATATGTTGTATTCTCTTACAACATATATTGCTCTTACAACTAGAAAGAAACATTTTATTTTAGAATATTCACACTTTTGGAAATTCAAAATAAATGCAGATTTTTACTTGCTTTTAAATTTTCTCTTCTATTAGTTTGCAATAAAGTCTCCATGGAGTGCTTGGGGGCTTCCAGAGTTACTAGATGAATTTTTTTCATTCTCTTCCCCTCTCCTTCCTCTTCCCTTTCTCCATTTCTTAGTTCCCTTCCCATTTGTAAGAGATCTATTGCCCTCTTTCCCATTATTTTTTTACTTTGCTCTTTATTTGCATTATGAATTCCTCAGGAACTTTTTAAGGAACTATCTTCATTTGGTACATGATTATTTGTGGCTGTCACCTCCTCTTTGTCACATGATGGATCATGCGACACCAGCTACGGAGTCTGACAAGGACAGGATCATAAGTCCCTCCCTCCTGGTTCCCCATGCAAGACATTGCTCTGCTTTCGGAGAAGCTAGAGTCAGGCAGACCTGGACCACAAACTAGCTTTAGTTCCTGCAGGAAAAGATCATCACCTTTCTGATGAGCTAGTCACCACAACAAGATCATAAAACACCTGCACAAGAACATTCTCTTTGGACGAGAGATGTTTCACATCATCTTGTCTATCAGCAGACATTTACTGTGGTGTCAGTACTTGGAATCAGCAAGCTTTGGGGGTTATACACAGAAGACAGAATACAAAACCAAATATCACTTAGGTGATATTAATATTAGTTATTGAGAACTTTCAGTGTCCTCCCTGGTACATTTTTTGTAGTCATTCAAGATGTGAAAAGAAAACAATATACTATCTTATTAGGAAGTCCTCATAAAAACCTTGCTAAGGAAAATGGAACTTACCCTTTGTATTAGTCAGGGTTTTACTAGAAATAACAGATATGACACAAGATACACACATATATAAGAAAGTACAAGAATGGCTTACATTGTTTAGCAAAAGAGTCAAATGAGAAAGGATTTAATCCAAGGTCTGGAATACACTCCAGAGGCCAGAGGATTCAATCCAAGGTCTGGAGTTCACTCCAGTGTCCAGTGCAACTCTACAGTAGCAGAGCAATGGGTCTGTGACATAAGGCTGGAGTCTATGCCAGAAGACTGAAGGATTCAAGGCAGAAGCTGAAGAGGCCTCACTGGAAGTCAGGAGATGATGTCCAAGCCAAAGGCGAAAGCTGGAGCTCTCCAAAGAATGGAACCTCATGCATCCTTCCTCTTTCCCTCTTATACCATCCAGGCCTTGAGCCACCGTAGCACGGGTCTTCTCACTCTAGGGTGTAGAATTGCTAAACCGATTTAGTTTAGCTTCTAAATGGCTCAAGTTGACACAATCAATCAACCACTCTACCTTCCATTTTTAAAGTTAAAATATTATGCTCGCAAAACATATATTATGCTCACTAAATCTTAAAACTATAGTTTAATCCCATGAACCATTAAAGTGTCCCATCTGTGTAGGCACTGGAAAACTACTCTTTATTTCCCAACTCAAGATTTCATAGAGGGAGAGTATCACAAGGAAAAATAGAGACAGAAAAAACAATTCTCTAACAGAAAACAATTTTAAAACTGAATAGTGGTGATTCTGTTTCTTTTGCTTTGCTTTTCAGATTTCAGATCAAGAATTTTTGATCTGAAATCAAAAAAGATCATGTGCTTTTTCCCATGTAATAACCTAACAAGAGTGTCTGAGCACAGTTCTTAGATGACACATTTCACGTGGCCAGGGAAGCGATATACGTCAGGCACTTCCTGTCAAGTCTGGTAGTTCTTGGAGGAAAAAAAGATCACTTGGATGTGAACTCAGATTGAAGTCGCTGTCCAAAGTCCCTGTCCTATGATTGGGAGTGAAATTATAGAGAGATGTAGGTCTAAAGCACCTGACCAGTGGATCCTGAATCCTAGCCTGTGCTTTCTAAATCACAGTCTGCAGCATAATTTTTCACATTTTCTCAACTATTTTACATCTTCTTTACGGGCAAGTGAAGTCCATATTGCTCCAATATTGAGGTTCAAGGGAAATTTTCTGCTTGGGTTCAGTTAATAGATCTATATAATCTTACTACCATTGTGCCTAACAATATTCCAGTGATTATTCTTTTTAGTTTGGTTAACTAGAATTTTATTGAATTTAAGGGCAGAAATGGTAATATTTTGGTGATGTGATCAAAAATAAGGGACATTTTTTAGTTTGCTAGCAATGTGCCAGTAGTACATGCCACATTATAGATGTGAAATAAATATTTAAAATCCATTCTGAAAAATGAATTAATGAATTAAACTGCCTTTCAAAAGTTCCAAAATTTATATTAATCAATACAAAACTCCACAGGAATATTGTAGGAAGTAAAAATATATCAAAAATTACATGCACAATTGAAATGCAATTAATACCTAATTAAAGAATTAGGAATTTAGAAAAAAGAGTTTATTTCTCACACATAATAAGGAGCTCAGAATTTGGCAGCTCTGGACTGATATTTATTTGTGTGATATTTTCATACTTATATTTGCAAAGTTTTTGTAGCTCTTACAAGTCTAGTATCAACATTTCATGCAGGGAGAATAAGAAGATGGCAGTGTCTGCCTCTACTAGAAAAACAGAATGTTTCAGAAACATCAACAAACTTCTATTGCTGTACTTCTCACTGTCTACCAGTCCGTCTCCTGGCGACCCCTTGCTACAGTGGAGGCTAGAGTGTTAATGGAACTTTTGATGGACACATTTCCACTGCGGACAAAGTCAATGACCCATTAGGAAAGAACAGATGATCCACTGGGCAGGGACTGCCAATAGCTGCCTGCAATGTGATGACCCAGGAAAGCTGCTCAGTGTCCAGCACGAAATGACCACTGTGTAAATTGTAGCTATTATTGCTTATTTATCAAGTAACATTATTGTCCTCTTACAGTTGTCTCAGGAATGAAAATTGACTTGTACACTTTATGTGTTTAAATTTTAATACTGCACTGTCTGAAATTCTGTGGAAGCAATTATATTTTTAATTTAGTATTGCAATATTCCTGTTTTCTCTTTAATTTTCCAAAGTATTCTTTAATATGGCACTCTTTCCTTTTTTAAAAACTGTCAAACTTTCTGAGCACAAATTATGGCCCAGATGTTTACTATGCGCTGACATAGTTTCAATATTAAATGGGACAAGGCCCACATCATAGAAAATGATGACCCTATAAATGATAATCCAAATCAGATTTTTGGAAGGAAAAGAGAATTACAATATTTATTTAATTCTTAAACTAAAATTAAAATTAAATCCAAACTTATCTAAACTGATCTAAACTCCTTACCTAGGGAATTCACAACCTTAAGCAGAGACACACATAAGTAATAATAATAAAATGGGTTGAAGTTAACATTATTGACACATATTAAGTATTATAAACACACCAAGAAGGAAGATATGTGCTTCTGCATTTTCAATATAGATTTATTCTTCATGCAGGATCCATTTCTGCACAATCCCAGATATGCACAGTTATTTGCTTTGCTGGAGTAACCCAAGCAATGACTTGTACTATTTTTGCAGATGCTGACCCAGGCATGGAACTTCCATATACATCAGTGCTTGCATTGTCTACGTGTTGGCCAAACTATAGCTGTGGAGGGCTTACCATCTGCAGCTGTTACTCAGAGTAGCTCCATGGCAAATCAAGACGGCATGACAAAGGGTTAAACCCTCAGCAAAATTTCTCTGTTGATGCAGCCCCATCCATGACACACTGAGCAGCCATGAGGCACTGCACTAACACCGACTGGAAACAGCACACGATAAAAGTAGATATAAAACGTGTTCTTTCCTCCCAAGAAGTCCTGATACCCCTTATTTAAAAATCAAAGGGCCTTTTTCTGTGAGGCCAGGGTAAATAGCCTTGTCAATGTGCAATTTTAAACTTTAGGTACAATACAGGTATTTCTAAAATGTCATCAGGAATCCAAAAGAAAACAAACAAACCATTCTTTAGATATTTAAATTTGCTTGTCTAGACCCTTTCCCATGTCTTCAAACCCTACGCAAATTCCTATCTCTCTCTGACTGTGTTCCTGTCTAGGAAACTCATCTGCTGTCTACCTTGACTGTATATACTGATCTAAATCAACTCTTCCTTCTCAATTTTATCTTGCTAAATTCTTTTTACTTAGCACCTCACAGGCCCTGCACCCACTGTCTCTAAAACAAAAGTGTGTGGATATTAACACTCCATGGGGCAGACGTGGAACAGTGGAAAACAGTGCAGGACGGGGTCCTCTTTTCCCATAGACGGTCTGAGACAGCCGTCTACATGGCCCCCAGAGCACCTGTCTTGTTCAGAGATCACCAGCTGCACCTTTTATCAGTGGTAGCCAGATGGACAAGGCTCTGACTCTCATGTTGCCTTTTCTGATACATCTACTCTTTCCTTCTCTCCTTTGATCTGGGACTGCACTGAACCTAAATACCCTTCTACCCTTATTCTCTACATTCTGAACTAAATTAAACTACTGTAATTCTGCTTCACTCTCTACTATCTACTTAATACTGATTTCCCCAAAGTGGCACTTAACAGGTAGTAAAATTATTTGACACAAAAGTTTTCTTTGATTTGGTTGATGTTGGGCACTCTTGCAGGCCCCAAATTTGGGGTTTCTTTTATAGAGCAATCAGGCTAGACAAGTCTTACAAAGATGTAATGGCTGCTCATCCAAGGGAGTCTGAAATTTTTCTGCTACTTAAGTTTTGCAAAGAGAAATACCCCAACCCCAAGAGTGTATCACTGGTTCAAAAAAGGCTAGAGTGACGGATTTTCAGATCTGGAAGAAAATAATTCAAGAGCCACTCATTGGCTGTTGGAATGTCAACAGCTGGGATAGTTTATGCTTCCTTTCCTGATATTACATTCTTATTCACAACAGACAATAGTACTGACCAAAATGGAATCCAGAGATTGATGATTTAATAACACAGGTTACCAATATTGTGAAAAGTAAATTTTTAGGTGCTGTGTTAATTTAGTGACACCATTCTTAAACTTTGTTTGGCTCCCTTTGCAGATTTTATTAGTAATGAAAAGGTTTAATAATATATAGATATATATATATAATATTTCATTACTCTACATAGCAGGAAATACTTTCCTTTTACATTATGTTCAAATGACTCAGTTTGAGTTTTTTTTAATAGACTATCACCTTGATTCACAGCGATTGCTTCTTTACATATGTATTCTTGCAAGCATTTGCCAAGCTTCTGAATTTAAATCTATTTCCTTTTTGATATAAAATGTGACAATAGTTTCTCTAAAACATTTTAAAATTTTAATTTAGGATGATATAATTGTTATAATATACTTATATAGAAATAGTATTTTGTGAATTTAAATAAGTAAAATTTCTAATCAAATATTTGAGAAGCAGAGTTATTTTCAACTTTTAAATGGAATTGGGTTCTTTTGGCAATTTCTGAATTCATACAAATTATGCATGAAAAAAAGAAAGAGAAAAAAACAAAGAAATCTTATTAGATAAAAATGAGAACATTACTTTGAAACTATCAGAGTGAAGTAGCTACTATTGAAATATGGAAAGGAGAAGCTGGATAGTGTTTGCTTTTAATTAAGCCTGAATTCTCTTCCTTGATACCTGGCGTACATTTTAGATAAGTCACTTAGCTGAGTTCTTTTATTGGTCTTGGGATCTATTTCATTGCTCATGACAAATTCCAAGGCAGTTTTAACATGATTTATACATCTGTTCCATTGGAGGTTAACAGTCTCCCAAATTAAATTACTGCTGCCTCACACTGAAAGAAAAAAAGGAGGGTGGCCCGTTTAGGTAAAATTGCATTTCGCTTAGATGTAATAGCTTATTACAGTTTTATTACCAAATATATTTTTGTTTCTACCAGTCTCCAAGAGTATGTAGAAACAAACAAACAAAAACGTTTTCAAAAAGGTTACTTTCTCTGTGATTTCATCTAAATATACTTTTCCTGGAAGTATATTTTTAGGCTTAGGCTTAGATTTGAAGTTTTCTTCATTTCTTTAACAATAGCTTATAAGGCAAAAACATCTAGCTTAATGTCTTTGAAAAATCATTTTCATAATGGAAAGATTTTTGCCTTGGAATTTGCATAACTCACTTTTAATTTTTTTCTGTCTTTTGGAAGACGTAACATTATCGATACTAATGCAATACCTACTACTTTAGAAATATTCATCAAATTGTATGTTTACTAAATATGTGTGAAATAGAAAAAACATGTAGTAAATAAGCTCCTGTATTTAGTTTTACTTCTGTCTTCTTCTGGGAACTTAATGCTTTATTACAAAATTTAAAAGATAAATAAATGGCACTGTGGATGGCATTACTGCTAAAATAAGTGTTCTTTGATGAATATATTGTTGATTAGTTGCTTTCTCTGAATGCACTATGGTGACTTGGTTTTGCTCTTATCATGGCATTTTAGTGTCTCTATGAGGGAGCCTAGCACAGCCTCTGGTACAATATATATAACTTGAAAGTTGTAGTGACCTATGAGAAACAGGTTGTAAGCATAAAGTGAGAATTTATTTCTCTACCTTGAAAAACGTACATAATTTTGCACTTAGCTGAAGATAAAATTAAATGTGCATCAAAACTTAAGTAATGGTTTCATTTATGTGTTTTTCAGATCTTATCATGTTTTCAATTATACAATTTGTTTTGCATCTAACATATCAGAACATCAAACCAACATTTGGGGAATTTAGTAGTGGTTGGAAGGAATTACATTCATGGTAAAGTTCCATTTCTACAGCTTCTTGAAATTGGTCTTATGTTCTGCATATTCAAGAGTTTCTGACAGCCTAAAAGTGGATTAAATGTTTGGTAAATTAGTTATTAACATTTAAAAAAAACAGTAACTGAATTGAAGAGATTTTTAATCACAGTAAGGTTTTGCTTTAGCTGGATATTTGTTGGGTTTCATCTTTTTTTTTTTTTTTTTTTTTTTGGACAGGGTCTTACTATGTTATTCAGGCTGACCTGGAACTCATGTAAACTTGGCTGGCTTCAAACTCATATGATCCTCCCGCTGAAAGCTTTCATCTTTGTGAGTAAAATCTATTTGATAATTGATCAACTCTCTCCTTAATTTTATCTCTGAAGACAGAGTGAATATCTTCACAAATTTATTATAGTGATTGTTAATATTTGCTTAAGTATTTCTACTAAAGTATGAAGGAGATGATGATAATGGAAATTGCTGGGCAATAAATTTGGTTAATATAAAAGTGATTCTCATAATTTCCCATGCTACTGAACAAAATCTATTTTTGGAAACCCACTACATCTCTTGTTGTGAAAATTTTAGTATTTCTTTTGTCAGGGTTGGGTTAAAAGGCATTGCCAGTTACTTAGGCTAAAAATTATGGTAACACTGACATAATGATTTATTTTTCTAATGTGTGTGAAAAAATGAATGTACAATAAGGAAATTAAGTAACCAACATGATAAAGTGGTGAAAACATGAAAAACATCAGATTGAAAAAAGTAGCTGAGCTGGTGTTTTCAGTTCCCTGAACCACCAAGTGGGCAACTTGATTAATGGTGCAGACTGCAAGCAATCCAGTAACCACTTGAATTAACATAAGTAGATCATAATCATCTGACAAACCACCATTCTGTTGTAGTGGGGACAACTGACATTGGATCTTAGGCCCCACCTGAGCCAAAGCACCTGTTAATTTCAAATTATACAGACATAAAAGGTAGTTTTAAAAACTTTTCAAGCATACTCTGTTTAAAATGTAGTACTGATTTATCACATTATCAAAAGTAAATTAAAAATAAACATTGACTTATAATTAAGAATCTCTGATTCCTATTTTCTCTCCCAGAAATAGCTGGAAGACTGCAATTCTACTTCTCGGTCACCATTTATATATTCTATAGTTATTGTTTCTTTTGTTCCATTTTTATATTCTCAACCATTTATCATAAGCTAAAAAAAGACCTATTAATCATTTCCCCTAACAGCTACACTACATAGTGTATCAATTGGAGTCTTGAAATAAAAATAAGATGAATGATCTGACATGAATTGTAGCCTGATGAACCAAGAACAAAGACCTGACACATGGCAGATTTAATAATTCTTGTCTTATGTTTAAAATACACACTTACTACATCCTTCGGATTTGCCGTTTCCTTTTATAATGGCATTCTAAAAAAAGCACAGATTACAGAGGGGGGAAGTTAAATCCAAATTAAATTACATACTGCATATAAAACAAGAATAAATTTGCTGAGTAACAGCAGCATTATCTTTTCTACAGTCTTAGTCATTCATGAAGGAAGTACCAAATCATGTCTAAAAAGGATAGACCACATTATTATTGATCTTATGTAGGCAGCAGGTTTCTCTGCAAGGTTATATAGTACCATAGGCTGAATGATTTATTTTTCTAAGAGACAGAGTGCTTATAGTAAGGATTGCATTTTGCCTGAAGAAACCCAGAAAAGAATACATTAATATAAATACTTTTACATTAGAAGGATTACTTACTTCTTAAGAATTATATAGCAGTTGACGGGTAATAAAATTATTGGGTGATATCTAAAAATATGAAAAAAGTTCTAATGTTTGCTAATTTACCATATTTAATGTAACAGATTACATCTTTGATTTTGAATTGTGTAGTGGTCTATACAATTGTCCAATGAATATGTAGCTTTCTAGAGTGCCAACCTGACTCATCAAGGGCTAATTTAGAGTTGTCATTGTGTTATTCTCTTAACATTTTATTATGCAATTGAAAAATGCATTTACCACCACTCCCTGATTCTGTACTCATGTATTATTATGTATGCTGCTAGTAGGTTATTTCATTGGTGACTACTGTGCGCAAACACCTTCAGCAGTCTCCCCAAATGTTCTTCAGAATCGACATAGGCTTGACTGATCATTCTCTGATCCTTCATTATCTTAAGAAAAAAACTAAATCTTTTGATGTTTTCTTAAACCAGATTGTTAATAAAATATTAGATGTCCCTGTTATACAAATATCAACTTTAGCATATTTTAAAATTATGATCAAATATAACTTTAGATAATCTTACAATTTATCATTTAAAGCTTTTTCTTTTTTCAGCTTTTTATTAGGACACATTTGCAGAACTTAATGATTGCATTCCTCTTAGAGAGTTAATGTATGTACACAATTCATCCTTTCTCTCCCTTTCCTTCCCTCTTTTGCTAACTTTTTATGCCTGTTTTCTCATCCTTTAAAAAGCTAAGAAGGGTTGTGATGAAATGAAATATCAAAACGTAGTGAAGTAAGTTCCATCCCACAGTGGGGCATCAGAACATTGCTCAGAGACTGGTAGGACCCCCCCCCCCAGCATCCCCAAGTGGCCCAGAGCTGCCTGCATTCCACCTTATGAGCCAAAAGTGTGTGTTGAGAGTTCCATCCCACAGTGCAGCCTCCATGGGTCGCTCTGAGCCTGGTAGGACCCTGCCAAGCATCCACCATCACCAGAGAACTGCCAGAAAGCTTCCTCCTGGCCCAGCTGGACTCCACTCTGTAACTCTCAAGTGGCCAAGAGCCTCTTGATCTTTGCCTCCTGAGTCCAAAGTGCATATTGAGAGTTCCATCCCATGGTGGGGCATCAGAACATTGCCCAAAACCTGGTAAAGCCCCACCCAGCATCCCCCATCACTGTAGGGCCCACGGGAAGGTCCCTCCTGACCTAATTGGGCCCTGCCCAGTGACACTGAGTGACTGGGAGTCACCTGGTAAGGCCTGTCCAATGACCTCCACTCAACTGGGGAAGCTTCCTGCAGCAGGGATGCTGCTTCCTGCAGCATTCTCAACCCAAGAAACAATTATGACCTTTCCTCCAATTTCCCTAAGGGAATATAGGAAAATGACAAAATGAAAGAGCAAAATGTGGTCTTCCAACCCATCCCAAGCAAGCCTTGGAGACATGGACATAGAAGAAAATATAACAGATATATCTGAAACCCCTGAAATGATAACAACTGAAGTAAAGAAACAGCTATGGGAAGCTATAAAAGAACTGAGATCAGAAATAATCTCCCAGGTAAAAGAAGATAAGTGTAATGAAAGAAATGCTGAACACATTGCAAAAAGATGGGAACCTTGAATGAACAATGTAAGAAAGAAATTGCATGAAAGAAATTCAAAAGAGATATCCAGGAAATGAAAAGTTCCATCAAAACTTGGCGAAACAGCCTCCATGAAAGTGAATAGAGATTTTCAGACCTCAAAGACAAGATTGCAGCTAGTGAACAGGAAAAGAAAAATCTTCTAAAAGTAACAAGGAATCAGGAAATAACAATTCAACAATGGCAAGGTGATACAAAGAAAAACAACATAAGATTGACAGATACAAACAAAAAAAGAAGGTGACAAACACAAATGATATCAAGAGGCTATTTACAGAAGTAATAGCTAAAAATGTGCCAAACATGACAATGGAAACTGACATACAGAAAAGTGAAGCATATAGTACTCCAAAGAGTTATAAACAAAATAAACTTACACCCAGATATATAATAATCAACATCCCAGAAATACAGCATAACAACAGAATATTAAAAGCTGCTAGAGAGAAGAGACAGATCACCTATAAAGGAAAACCTATCAGAATCACAGCAGACTTCTCAACACAACAGTGAAGTCAAGAAGAACATGGAGTGAAGTATTCTAGATCCTAAAGGAAATCAGCCTCCAACCCAGATTGATGTAGCCTGAAAAACTGTTCTTCAAAATTGGAGAAATAAGATACTTCCATAGCACAGAACAGCTGAAGAACTTTATGACCACCAAACCAACCCTGCAAAGAATTCTAGACAGACATAGGAAAGACATTCTACATAGACATAGGGAAAAAGCTACTAAGAAAGGCAAACAATTAAACAGAGGGGAAAGATAAAGAACCAACAGCAGAAAAATAACTTGGCAAAAATAAACCAATATGTATCAGTTATAACCATTAGTATAAATGGCCTCAATTCACCAGTTAAAAGAAACAGAACGGATCAGTAAACAACATCCATCCACATGCTGTGTACAGGAAATGCATCTAACCCAAAAGGAAACTCATAGACTGAAAATCAAAGGATGGCAAACAATACTTCATGCAATCGGAAACCCCCAAAACAGGGGTAGCTATTCTGTTTGCAGAAAATGTAAACTTCAAACCAAAGATGATCTAAAAAGATAAAGAAGATCACTACATACTACTTAGGGGAAAACTTAAAGAGGAAGAAGTAACAATCTTAAATATATATGCACCAAATTTGGGAGCACCCAGCAATACTAAACAAATATTAACAGAAATCAAAACTCAAATAAATAACAACACAATCATAGTGGGAGACCTTACCATCTCATTGACACAAAGAGACAGATCAACTAGACAAAAAATCAGTAAAAAATAATAGAACTGAATCAAACTTGTCAACAAATGGACCTAGTGGGCATGTGCAGAGTATTCCATCCATAAACATCAGAATATACATTGTACTCAGCAGCACAGGGGATGTTCTCTACAATAGACCATACACTATCCCACAGAACATGCTTAAGTAAATTCAAAAGAATTAAAATTATCGCATGCATGTTATCAGATCATAGCACCATGAAACTAGAAATTAATGACAAAAGAAACTGAAAAACTCCACAAATATATGGAAATTAAATAAAACACCCCAGAGCAATCAGTGGGCAACAGAAGAAATTAAAGAAGAAATTAAGCAATTTCTGCCAGCAAATGAAAATAAAAATACAACTTACTGGAACCTGTGGGGTGTAATGAAAGCAGTCCTTAAAGAAAAATTTAGTGCAGTGAATTCCCACATCAGGAAAAAAGAATGAACACAAATAACCTGAAGCTATCCCTCAAACATCTAGAACAAGAAGGGCAAGTTAAGCCCAAAGCCAAAAGAAGGAGGAAAGTATGAAGATAAGAGCAGAAATCAACACAATAGAGATGGGAAAACAATATGAAGAATCAGTGAATGAAAAGTTTGGTTCTTTGAAGTGATAAATAAAATTGATATGCCCCTAGCCAACCTTATTTTAAAAAGGGTAGAAAAAGCTCAAATTCATGCAATAAAGAATGAAAAAGGCAAAATCACTACAGACACTGTAGAAATACAGATCATCACCTATTTTGAAAACCTCTACTGTCATAGGTTTGATAACACAGAAGAAATGGACACATTCATAGAAGCATATGAACTACCAAAGCTGGATCAAGAAATGTAAAACTGCTGAATAACACACTTTCAATTAAAGAAATTGAAAATGTAATTATAACCCTACAAACAAAGAAAAGCTCAGGTCCAGATGGATTCACCACTGAATTCTACATGAAATTAAAAGAAGACTTAATGCTGACACTCCTCAAAATCTTCAATGAAATTGAAAGATAAGCAATTCTCCCTAACTTATTCCTGGAAGCAAATATTATTCTAATATCAAAACCAGAGAAAGACCCAACTAAAAAAGAGAACTATAGGCCAATCTCCCTATTGAACATAGATGCAAAAATTCTTAATAAAATACTGGCAAACAGCATACAGCAGATCATCAAGAAGAACACTTACCACAACCAAGTGGGATTCATCTCAGAAATGCAGGGATGGTTCAACATATGCAAATCAATAAATGTAATTCATTCTATCAATAGATCCAAAAATAAGAGACACATGATCATTTCTGTAGATTCAGAAAAGTTTTTGATAAGGTCCAACATTCATTCATGATAAGAACTCTACAGAAAATCAAAATGATCTTTATCTCAATCTGATAAAAGCCATCTATGACAAACCAATGACCAGCATCATATTAAACACCCAAAACTGAAAGCCTTTACTCTAAAATCAGGAAAAAGACAAGGATCTCCACTATCACCACTCCCATTCAATGTAGTGCTAGAAATACTAGCCAGAGCAATTAGAGAAAAGAGAGAAACAAAAAGAGTAAGGATAGGAAACATAGAAGTTAAATTATCATTGTTTGAAGATGAAATGATACTCTACACAGAAGACCCCCAAACTCCATTGAAAGACTCCTAGGTATAATAAATAAATTCAGTATGTAGCTGGATACAAAGTCAACACTCAAAAATCAATAGCACTTCTACATACAAATAACACACTCACTGAGAGAGAAATAAGAGAAACCACACCCTTCACTCTAGCAACCAAAAAAGTTAAATACTTAGGAATCAATCTAACAAAGGAAGTAAAAGATCTATTTAGTGAAAATTATAATATGCTGAAAAAAATGGAAAGGATCTCAGAAAATGGAAAAACATTCCTTGTTCATGGATAGGAAGAACAAATATCGTGAAAATGGCTATTTTCCCAAAATTGCTACACAGATTTAATGCAATTCCAGTCAAAATACTGGTAGTATACCTCACAGATCTTCAGAAAGTATTCCTAAAATTCATCTGGAACTAGAAAGACCTAGAATAGCAAAGGCAAAAGGCAAGGCAGGAGGCATTACAATCTCTAACTTGAAGTTATACTACAAAGCTATTATAATAAAATCAGCATGGTACTGGAATAAAAACAGACCTGAAGATCAATGGAATAGATTAGAAAATACCACTACAACTACAAACACACTCAGCCACCTTATCTTTGACAAAGGGGCCAAACACATTCACTGGAAGAAAGATAATCTCTTTAATAAATGGTGCTGGAAAAACTGGCTCTCCGTATATTGAAAACTAGAACTAGACTTGTGCTTATCACCATATACTAAACTAAAGTAAAAAGGGATCAAAGATATGAATATTAAAACATAAACATCAAATCTGCTGGAAGACAAAGTAGGTAGAAATCCTGAAGACCTAGGGGTAGGCAGAGAATTGATGAACAAAAATCAAACGACATGAGAAATACTTCCCAGAAACAATAACTGAAATCTCATCTTAAAAAGTTTTTGCATGTCAAAAGAAATCTTCAACAGAGTGAAAAGGAAACCCATGAATTTTGAAAAATGTTAGTCAACTTTCCCTCAGAGAAAGGACTTCTGTCTAGAACACATAGAGAATTTTTGAAAAATCAGACCCTTAAAATTCAAAGACCCAATCCAAAAGTGGGCATCTGAGATGAATACACAGTTCTCAAATGAAGTAATACAAATGGCAAATAAATACATTAAAAATGTTCAGCAGCACTGTTCATTAGCGAAATGCAAATTAAAACAACAGCGAAATTCCATCTCACTCCTGAAAGAATGGCCAGGATCAAGAAAACTACCAACAACAAATGCTGGAGAGACTGCACGTAAACTCTTCTGCACTGTTGTTGGGAGTGCAGACTGGTACAAGTATTGTGCAAATCAGTCTAAAGGTTCCTCAAAAAGCTGGAATTAGAAGTCCCATTTGACCCAGTTGTTCCACTTCTAGGCATATTCCCAGAAGAACTGAAAGCATCATAGCACAGTGATATATGTGCACCCATGTTTATAGCAGCACAATTTGTAATAGCCAGATCTTGAAAACAACCTCAATGCCCATCAACTGAGGGATGGATTAAAAAAAATATGTTCCTTTTATTCAATGGAGAATACCCAGCTATAAAGAATGATCACATTGACATTTTTATAGGTAAATGGGTGCAACTTGACACAATATTCATAAGTGAAATAAACCAAACTCATATGTGTAAATAGTATACTGTCTCCCTAGTGTAAAAAATGGTAAGAGTACATAAGATTCAAAATTCTTAATAAATACTGTGAAAGGATAAGAATCTTCTCAAAGGGGAAAAATAATGTCTCAAGAAAAAGGAGGGGAAAAAAGAGAGGGAAAAATATCTAAATTTATATAAACCCACTTAAGATAGCTAAGATGATTGTTCTACAAATTCTTTAAGTTCTTGGAACAAAATAGTTAACATTCATAGGGTTGGATTAATTTTGCATGTTTGTATCTGATGATCTGAGGAGCTCTTTTGAAGCTCACTATGTAAAATAGCAACCTTAATTACATTCTTTTTTCTTTTCTTTTTTATTTTTTTATTTAAAGAAAAAAAACAAAACAGAATAAGAGCACAAATAATACAGAATTTCAAAAAAAAGTAAGAAATCACTAGTTAATAGATTACATATTATCATCTAAGAAATAGTTGTTCAAGCTACAGGATTAAAGCATACAAAGTGGACATTCAAACAGTGACACTGCAAACAGTTGTGTTCAATGATTCAACAAAACCCCAGCAAGATGTCATCTATCTTAACACACCTAAACACACTTGCAGTTTTATCCTTTAGAGTACTTTTATTTTCCTCTCTTTTTTACAACAACATTTATGCATTTTGAGTTTTATTACTCCCAAAGTTCTTATTACTTTTTTTGTAAGAGAATAAAACCAAATATGACAAAACAAAGGATGGACGTAGCACATGATGTAAAAACAGAATACAAGGTAATCAACAATGGTTACCATAATGCCTCTTGCTACCTTAAAAAGAATTGCTGATATCATTAGGTAATAACATTGAACAAAACAGTATAGAACAAGAGCAATAAAACCTAAACATTGGAGACATTCCAGGACTTCAAAGAAGATAATAGTCAAACCAGAATGGGCAGCATAGTGAAGCTTATTAGTTGCCTATACCCTCAAACTTGATAGTATCAAACAAACAGAATAGAGTAAAATCAGTCAAAGCAAGGTGGTGGGAGCAATACAGGGCTTCAAATCAAGTTAACAGGAAATCAAAAAAGGTACTATAATATATCCTGCTAATTTTTTTATTTTCCTTTAATTAAAAAATAATAATAAATAAATAATTTTTTTTAAAAAGGGGAGATTGAGAGAAAAGAGGATATAACAACATAACAATACAGGTCAAAGTATAACAATTTCAGCAACCTAGTGTTTCACCACAAGATATCCTGACATAACAGTAGTTACCATAGTGTCTCTTTCCTTGAAATATTTGAGTATAACTTCATATACTATGGCTTCAAATATATCAAGGCAGTGTGAAACCATTCAAGAGTATGGAAGTATTACAGGGTATTTAGAACCAGCTAACAGAAAATGAACAATGGTTTCTATATTATCTCTCTGCCTATAAAATTTTTTGTTTATACTATCACATATAATAAAATCCAGTAAGATACAACATGATAAAACCAATGGAGACAGAAGAACAACAGTTTGGTGGGACTTCAAAACAAGATGATATTAAATAAGCACTAGCTATTATGATGTCTTGTTTTCTTCAAAATAGCTGTTCATATCATCACAGGTAATAATATCAAACAGCCCAGAATAAAGCCATTCTAATCAATGAGTGAAAACTTTATAAGGCTTCAAAGCCACATAATGGGGAATCATGATTACCACATACTTACATATATTTGAATCATTTCTTACAATAGGGAAATTATTTGGTATTCATACATGTGAGTTTGATATATTTCACTTATGAGAATGGTCTCAAGCTGCATCCATTTATTTATAAATATCTCAATGTGATCCTTCCTTATAAATAAGTAGTAGTCCATTGTGTAAAAATACACAACTTTTTTATCCATTCCCTCGTTAATGGACACTTAGGTTGTTTCCAAAATCTGGCAATTACAAATTGTGCTGCTATAAACATGGGTGCACGTATATCACTGTGGTATGATGCTTTCAGTTCTTCTGGGAAAATACCTGGAAGTGGAATGGCTGGAACAAATGGAACTTCCAATCCAAGCTTTTTGAGAAATCTCCTGACTGAACTCCACAATGGCTGCACCAGTCTACACTCCCACCAACAGTGCAGGAGAGTTCCTTTTTCCCCCACAACCTCTCCAGCATTTGTTGTTGGTGGTTTTCTTGATCTTGGCCATTCTTTCAGGAGTGAGATGGAATCTCAGTGTGGTTTTAATTTGCATTTCTCTAATGACCAGTGATGATGAACATTTTTTTTCATTTGCATTTCTCTAATGAGTAATGATGATGAACATTTTTCATGTGTTTATTTGCCATTTGTATTTCTTCATCTGAGAAGTATGTATTCATCTCAGATGCCCATTTTTGGATTGGATCTTTGAATTTTGGGGCTCTGATTTTTTTAAGTTCTTTAAGTTCTAGACAGAAGTCCTTTGTCTGAGAGAGAGTTCACTAAGATCATTTACCAGTTTGTGGGTATCCTTTTCACGATGCTGGAGATTTGTTTTGACGTGCAGAAACTTTTTAATAAGAGGTGGTCCCAGTTATTGATTCTGGGAAGTATTTCCCGTGAGGTTTGTGTCCTATTCATGAATTCTCTACCTACCCCTATGTCTTCAAGGTTTCTACCCAATTTGTTTTCCAATAGATTTAGTGTTTCTGTTTTAATATTCAGATTTTTGATCCATTTAGATTTGAATTTAGTACATGGTGATAGACATGGGTCTAGCTTTAGTTTTCGGCATATGGAGAGCCAGTTTTTCCAACACCATTTATTAAAGAGACTGTTGTTCTTCCAGTGAACCTGTTTGGCTCCTTTATCAAAGATAAGGTGGTTGAGTGTGTTTATAGTTGTGGCTATAGCTTCTAATCTATTCCACTGATCTTTGGCTTTGCTTTGATTCAAGAAGCATTTGATTTTACTATGGTTGCTTTGGAGTATAACCTCAAGTCAGGGATTGTGATGCCTCCTGCCTTGCCTTTGTTGCTTAGAACTGTCTTTGCTTTCTCGGTCTCTTCTTGCTCCAGATCAACTTTAGGAGTGATTTCTCTTAATCTATTGAGTATGTTGATGATATTTTTATTGGGATTGCATTAAATCTGTGTAAGAGTTTTGGGAGAATGGCCATTTTCACAATGTTTATTCTTCCTATCCATGAGCAAGGGATGTCTTTCCATTTTTTGAGATCGTTTTCAATTTCTTTTCATCAGTGTATTATAATTTTCCCTATATAGGTCTTTCATTTCTTTTGTAAGAGTAATTCCTAAATATTTCATTTTTTTGGTTGCTAGTGTGAAGGGTGTGGCTTCTCATTTATCTGTGATTTTGTTGTTAGTGTATAGGAATGCTGTTAATTTTTGAGTATTGATTTTGTATCCAGCTACATTACTGAATTTATTTATTATATCTAAGAGTCTTTCAATGGAGTTTAGTGGGTCTTCTATGTAGAATATCATGTCATCTGCAAATAACAATAATTTAACTTCTTCTTTTCCTATCTTTACCCCTTTTATTTTTTCTCTCTTATCTAATTGCTCTGGCTAGTATTTCCAGTACTTTATTAAATAGGAGTGGTGATAAAGGGCATCTTTGCCTTGCACCTGATTTTAAAGTTTACTTCAAAGTAAATTCCTTCAATTTTTGGCCATTTAGTATAATACTGGCTGTTGGTTTGTCATAGATGGCCTTTATTATATTGAGGTAAAGACCATCTATTCCAATTTTCTGTAAAGTTCTTATCATGAATGAATGTTGGACCTTATCAAAAGCTTTTTCTGCATCTACAGAAAGGATCATGTGATTCTTACTTTTGGCTTTATTGATAAGGTGGATTACATTTATTGATTTATGTTATGTTGAACCATCCCTGCATGCCTGGGATGAATCCCACTTTGTCACAGTGCATAATCTTCTTGATCATTTGCTGCATCCTATTTGCCAATATTTTATTGAGGATTTTTGCATCTGTGTTCATTAAGGAGATTGGTCTATAGTTCTCTTTTTTTAGTTGGGTCTTTTTTGGGTTTTGCTACTACAGTAATATTTGCTTCCAGGAATTACTTAGGAAGGACTGCTTCCCTTTTAATTTCAGTGAAAAGTCTGAGGAGTGTTGGCATAAGGTCTTCTTTGTATTTCTTGTACAATTCTGCAGTGAATCCGTCTGGGCCTGGGCTCCTCTTTTTCAGTAAGGACTTAATTACATTTTCAATTTCATTAATTGAAACTGGTTTATTCAGCAGTTTAACATCTTCTTGACCTAGCTTTGGTACTTCATATGTTTCTAGGAATCTGTCTATTTCTTCTGTGTTATCAAACCTTTGAGAGCAGAGGTTTTCAAAATAGGTCTTGATGATCTTCTGTACTTCTACAGAGTCTGTAGTGATTTCAACTTTTGCATTTCTTATTGCAAGAATTTGAGCTTTTTCTTCCCTTTTTAAAATAAGGTTGGATAGAGGCTTATCAATTTTATTTATTCTTTCAAAGAACCAACTCTTTGATTCATTGAATCTTTGAATTGTTTTCTTAGTCTCTATTGCATTGATTTCTGCTCTGATTTTTATAATTTCCTCTCTTCTTTTGGCTTTGGGCTTGACTTGCCCTTCTTTTTCTAGATGTTTAAGGTATAGCATCAGGTTATTTATTTGTATTCATTGTTTTCCTGATGTGGGAACTCAGTGAAATAAAATTTTCTCTGAGGATGGCTTTCATTGCATCCCAAGATTCCAGTATGTTGTATTTGTAGTTTAATTTTCTTGTAGGTATTGTTTAATTTATTCTTTAATTTCCCCTGTGGCCACTGATTACTCAAGAGTGTGTTATTCAGTTTCCATGTGTTTGTGGGATTTTTGCAGTATCTTTTATCATTAATTTCTAATTTCACAGTGCTATCAACCAATAACATGCAAGGGATAATTTCAACTCTTTTACATTTGTTTAAATATGTTATGTGAGCTAATATATTTTAGAGAATGTCCCATGTACTGCTAAGAAGAATGTTTATTCTGATATTTTTGGATGGAACACTCGGTATATGTCTATCAAGTCCATTTGTTCACAGGTGTGGTTCAGTTCTCTTATTTCTTTGCTGGTTTTGTCTAGTTGATCTCCCTTAGTTTCAAAGGTGTGTTAAGGTCTCCTGTTAAAATTGTGTTACTGATAATTTGATTTTTCATTTCAGTTAATACTTATATAACTGAGTACTCTGGAATTTGGTGCATATATATTTAAGATAGTTATCTCTTCCTCTTGAAGTTTTCCCCTAATAAGTATGTAGTGACCTTTTTGTCTCTTCTGAACATTATTGGCTTAAGTTCACATTGTCTGCAAACAGAATGGCTACTCCTGCGTTTTTTTTAGCGGGGCTTCCTTTTTTGTGAAGTATTTTTTTCCATCCTTTGACTTTCAGTCAAAGGAGTATACTTTTGGGTTAGATGGGTTTCTTGCAAACAGCATGTGGTTGGATTTTGGTTTTTGATCCATTCTTCTAGTTTGTTTCTTTTAATTGGTGCATTGAGTCCATTTACATTAATTGTTATAATTGTTATATGTTGGTTTATTGTTGACATGTTATCTTTCTGATGTTGCATCTTTATCTTTCTGTTCTGTTTAATTTTCTGCTTTGCTTAGTGGTTTTTTCCTAAGTGTATCTAAACTTTTTTTCAGTATTCTTTGCAGGGTTGGCTTGGTGATCATGAAGTTCTTCAGCTGTTCTTTGTCATGGAAGTATCTTATTTCACCATCGATTTTGAAAGACAGTTTTTCAGGATACATCAGTCTAGGTTGGAAATCATTTTCCTTTAGGTTCTTCACTCCATGTTCTTTTTGACTTTATTGTTTGTGCTAAGAAGTCTGCTGTGATTCTGATAGGTTTTGTTTTGTAAGTGATCTGTCTTTTCTCTCTGACAGCTTTAATATTCTATTCTTATGCTGGATTTCTGGAATGGTGATTATTATATGTCTGGGTGTAGTTTTATTTTGGTTATTGCTCTTTGGACTTCTATATGCTTCACTGATCCTGATGCCGGTTTCCAATCTCACATTTGGGAAATTTTCAGCTATTACTTCTCTAAATATCCTCTTGACATCCTTTATGTCATCCCATTCTTTTTCATTAATCCCTATCAACCTTATGTTGTTTTTTTTTTATGTGTGTGTGTGTCATCTTCAGTTGTTGAATTATTTCCTAATTATTTGTTATTTTTAAATGATCTTTCCTTTCCTGTTCACTAGCTGCAATCTTGTCTTCAAGGTCTGAAATTCTATCTTCACTTTCATTGAGGCGGTTTTTACAGCTTTCAGTGGAAAATTTGATTTCCTATATATCTCTGTGCATCTGCTTTATGTATTCTGTTTGTTTCTTACATTGCTCATCTAGGGATTCTATCTTTTTGTTTAGTTCCTCCAATTTTTTAACTGTGTTTTCTTTAGATACATTTAGCATCTCTTTCATTTCTTTTATCATTTCTTCTTTTACCTGGAAAATTATTTCTAGTTTGAATTCCTTTAAAGCTTTCTGGAGTTCTTTATTTCAGTTGTTATTTTGTCTGATATTTCAGGTGTATGGCATATATTTTTTTCCTGTATACATCACTCCTAAGGTTTCTTTGGATGGGATGGAGGTTTGAGATTGTAATTTGGCATTTCATTTTTCTTTTTCCTATATTTTTGTGTTTCAAGTGTTTTGTGTGTTATTCTAAGGCTTCCTCTGGGTCTGTTAGAAATCCTCTTCTATGTCTTCAGCACCTGGGACTCTGGCACCCAGTTCCCTTGATTGATAGAGAGTCACTGTGGGTGGAGCATTCTGACTCAAGCCCATCCTCTGCAATGGATGGTGCCCGCCTGCTTGTTTAGCACTCCATAGTCCTCCAAGCCCAGCTGGGAATGGGGAGGTGGATGCAGCTGCTGAGCTGCTGAGCTGTTCCAGTGCATCTGAAAGCTGTGAGGGTCCCAAACAGGTTGGGCTTGGGGGAAAGTGTGTGGGGCACTTACCCCAGGCCACCAGGCCTCTGGAACCGGTGGCGCCTTCCTGCTTGCTTAGAACTCTGCAGTCCACTCCTTAGTTACATTCTTATTACCTTGTTTTGAAGGCCTATATCATCAATGTTTTGGGCTTCTTTCTAATGTTACATATTTGTCTTTTTTGTTTCTTGTTTTTCTACTAATTTGTTTTATTTTTCCCTCTAATACAGAAAGGATAGATGCCTAGTACTTCTCCTAAACAGTTTATGAGAATCGATTATATAATGCATGATGAAAGAACAGCTATTTTGAAGAAAAAGAGACATTATAGTATCCATTGTTGAATTCCTATCATCATGCTGTGAAATCCAGTAATGATTGTATTCTTTGTTTCATGTGGTTTTAGTCTGTTTTGTATTATCTAATTTCAACATACAAGAAGGTATGAACAGCTACTTTGAAGAGAACAAGAGACATTACTGTAGCCATTGTTGATTTTCCTATTATTGTTTTTGAAGGCCTGAAATGCCTTCATTATTTTTTTTTTAATTTTATTTAAGGAGAAAAAAAATCAGAGAAAGGGTACAAGTTATACAGATTTACAGAAAAAAATAAACAGTAGGAAATCACTAGTTAATGGATTACATATTGTCATCTTAGAAATAATTGTTCAAGTCACAAAATTAAAGCTTGTAAACAAAATTAAAGCTTGGACATTTCAACAGTGAGACTGCAAACAGTTCTGTTCAATGATCCAACAAAACTCAATGATATCATTATCTATCTTATACACTTAAATATACATGCAGTTCTATCGTTTAGAGCACTTTCTTTTCCTCTCTTTTGTACAATGACAATTACACATTTTGGGTTTTGTTGCTCCCACAGTTCTTATTACTTTTTTGGAAGAGAGTAGAACCAAATGTGACATAACAGAACAGAGTCAATCAAATCAAAAGGGTGGACATAATAGATAATGTAAAAGCATAATACAAGGTGATCAGCAATGGTTACCATAGCTATCTCTAATAGAATTGCATATATCATCAGTTATAATAAAATTGAACAAAACAGTAAAGAACAATACTGACAAAACCAAAACATTGGAGACATTATAGGTCTTCAAAAGTAGATAATAGTCAACGAGAATGGGCGTCATAATGAATCTCACTATCTTCACAGCTGTTGCTTAAACTTTCTAACCTGGTACTATCAAGCAAAACAGAATAGGGAGACATCAGTCAAAAACAAGATGGTGAGAGTAATACAGGGCTTCAAATCAAGATAATGGAAAGTCAAAGTGGGTTACTATAAGATATCCTGCTATTTTTTATTTATTTTTCCCTTAATTAAAAGGATAAAAATACAAAAGTAAATAATGAAGTGGAGATTGAGATAAAAGAGGGCATAACAGCAAAACAGCACAGATCAAAACATAACCATTTAAGGAAAATAGTGTTTCACCACAAGATAATCCTGACATAAAAGTAGTTACCATATTGTCTCTTTCCTTGAAATCCTTGAGTATAACTTCGTATACTGTAGCATCAAATATATCAAAACAATGTAAAACCATTTAAGAGAATGACAGCATTACATGGTATTTAGAATCAACTAACAGAAAATGAACAATGGTTTCTGTATAATCTCCTTGTCTTTAAAAGTTTTTGCTTTTACTATCATACATAATAAAATCCAATAAGATACAACCTGTTTAGACCAATGGAGACAAAAGAACAAAAGCTTGATGAGACTTCAAAACAAGATGATACTAAATCAGTATTACCTATTAAGAAGTCATTTACTCCAAAATAGCTGTTCCTATCATTCAATCTTCTCTGCCTCATTTCTGTTGAGCTCTTTTTCTGTCATTAGTTGTCAGTTTGTCTTCTTCATTTTGTTTTCTGCTCCATTCATTGTGGCCTCTCTGCCACTATTTCTGGATTCTTTGTATTTTTCTTTTTTAGAATATCCTGCAGTATTCTCTGTGGAGTTGAACTGGTGGTTGCATATTCCCCTAGTTCCTCTTTATCCTGGAAGCACCTTGTTTTTCCATCAATTTCCAGGGATAGTTGTGCAGGATATATCAATCTTGGCTGGAGATTATTATCTTTCAAAGCTTGAATTATCCCCCCCCCACTCTTTGTGATTTGATGGTTTGTACAGAGAAATCTACTGTAATTCTGATGGGTGTTCCCTTGTAAGTGGTCTGTTTCTTGTCTCTGACAGCTTTTAATATTCTGTTCTTGTACTGAATTTCTGGAATTTTAATTATTATATGCCTGGGTGTTGCTCTGTTTGGGTTGTAGGTGGCTGGGGTCCTGTATGCTTCATACAACTGAGTATCTTTACCTTTTGCTAAATTAGGAAAATTCTCCTGGATTATTTCTGTGAGTAGCTTTTGTAGTTCATTTGTTTGTGTCCCTACTTCTTCTTTTATGTTCTTAATTCTTAAATTATGGATCCTCTTATCATCCTCTAGTCTTTGTATTATTGCTGTTTGTTTCTTTGTTACTTTTAAGAAGTTTTTCATATCATTCTCCCATATTACAAATCTGCCCTCCAGTTCAGATAGTCTGTCCTTAGTTTCTTTCAAGCTGTTCTGCCAGTTTTCGATAGAGTTTTTAGTTTCCTGGTAGTCTCTTTGAACCTGCTTCACAAATTCTATGCTTTCTCTATTTTCTCCATCAAACAATTCTCCCCTCTTTTTCTGTTCTTCCATTCTACCATCTGTTTTTTCTTGGGTGGTGCTTAGCA
Organism: Cavia porcellus; assembly: GCF_034190915.1. Taxonomy (NCBI): domain Eukaryota; kingdom Metazoa; phylum Chordata; class Mammalia; order Rodentia; family Caviidae; genus Cavia; species Cavia porcellus. The sequence goes on from NW_026947504.1 coordinate 24,807,252, forward strand.
TTTCTCTAACTATTCTGCTTATTTCTAGCTTCAGGTCATTAATAACTTCATTCCTGAACTGATCTATGAGGCTCTCTAGATGGCGCTTTATGTCTATTGTTGCAGTGTCTGCTATTGCCTGTTTCTCAGGATTGGGGGCCGAAGGGCCTTTCTTGCTGTTCCTCTTGCCATATTCTTTGTTCCTTATATATGCAAGCGTATATAGGAGGCCAGCTTCCTTCCCTGTCAGCCACAGTCTGATTGAATTGCGCCAGCTAGGTGTTCCCGCCCACCGCAGCACACCAAGAAGTTGCAGACCAGGCAGCCTATGCGGGGGCCCGCCTCTCCAGGTCACCCTCAGGCTCTGGGATCTGGGTTGTGCTAGCGCACTGGGTCTCAGCCAGCAGCATCACGTAGGCTAGGCACTTCTCACCAATCCTGCTTGAGAGGGGGATACGTGGCTGAAGTTGCTGCAGCACCCTGTTCCCGCAAGTCTGTCCAGTCCCAGAATGTCCTCTGTTGGAGTCTCCTAAACTGTGGAAGAGTGTCAGTTTCTCTCACTTACCTCACCGCAAGTCAATGCACAGCTCCCCGCCCATCCTGTTTTCAACTCCGTTCTTCGATTCCCATTCTCAGAGCTTCCGCGCATCTCTCTCCCTGCCGAGCCGATGTAGACGCAGCCACTGCATGGCGGGAAGCCCAAATTGCGGCTTCCAATGCTGCAGGCTCCAGCTTCCACACTGAGACTTTTCTGTTCCTGTTATAGCACCAGGATTGCATTCCAAGTTGGTTTCTCTCAGCCCAGTTCGTTCTTGGGTCAGCAGGGCATATCTCCACTTGCTTATGATTCCTTACTCCACACCATTCCTGAATTCTAAGCTGGTTCTTTCAGAGAGCCTCCGTAGCTCCTGCTATCTGTCTGCCATGTTCTCCCGGAACTGCCTTCATTATTCTGTTTTGATCAGTTTTGTACTATTTTGTTTTGTATGAATTCATTGTGTGTGATGATATCAACAATCATTTAGAAGAAAATAAGAGACATTATGGTAGCCAATGACAATCCCTGTTGTTTTGCTTTTAAATCTGTCATATTGTTTTGATCTGCTTTGTTCTGTCTTGCTTCACCCTCTTTAAAATAAAAAAAAAAAATAGTGATGTATGGAAGATGGTCAGTGAAATCTTCCAGGTATGCCTCCCTCTACACACACACACACACACACACACAAGGAAAACAATGGCTTTTCTACTAGAATGTGTGAAGCAGAGCACGATCATGTACAAGGACATGATAGAGATGTTAAGTAGTACATAGACTCACAATGGTCTTATAAAGAAGGGTTCTCTTCATCACTTTTCCTCAGGAACTTTCTGGAGAGCTGCTGAGTCTCCGGTCTGCCCTTATGTCTGGCTGCAAGTGTCCATTTCCAGCCCACTGTTTGGTGTGAATACCAATCATAGGTCAGTTTTAACCTGGAATCACAGAAGAAAGAAGATTCTAAAGAATAAAGTTCCAAACTTCTCTGTGTCACAAATCATTTGCACTGAAATGCAAATTCTGGTTCTTAATTGGCCTTCACTTAATTTATCTGTCTGTGGTGCATTTTGATTGAATTCACCTGCTCTTTGAACATGCTAGTTCTCTGTGCCTGTTCATATAATTCATTGAACTGTTTTTTTAAAGTTAACTTTATTTCCAAAGTTTCTAATAAGCTTTTTACATGGCCACATTTATTTCTTTATTTGTTCAACTCTTATAATTTCTTTTCCACTTCAAAAAGAACAAATAAGCATCAAAATATCCTCATCTTAAAGACTGTCAGTGTTATTCCTTAAATGAATTTTCTTTCTAATACGTTGATGTTCTCATGATTGGATTTATTCAGTTGTCGATTGCTCTTTTCTTTAGCCTCATTTTGTGATGGATTTGAGGAGAGAACTTGAAGCTCGGGCTTTCAGGATAAGACTGAACCTTACTGTGTGAGTCATTTCTAGTCCCTCTTACACTTGCCTAGAATCAGAAGGTGATAAGATTCAACTATGCTAGTGTACTGTGTGTCTCATCTACTTATAACATGTGTAAATGTTTACATTACTTTCTGTACTAAATTATTCTTTAATGATTTTCTTTGATTTTACTCTGGGGCTTTTTAGGGGGGAGTGGTGATGGGTTTGATGTATTTAAGTGTGAATCTACAGTCATCTCAACAGAAGCCTACTTGAGGCATATTTAAATATCTTTATTGTAATTAATGCATTTCTTCATATTTTCATAATTCACAGTCAAAGGTATCCTGTTGAGTATTTAAAATGGTTTACAGATATGCTGGGATAATTTTCATTTTAAGTATTTTATTTCAATAAAAACTATAGAAGTAGTAACTACATTTGTTTATTTATGTCATTCCTTGCTCTCCCCAAAATTTTAAATCCAATGCCATTGTGATTTGAATTGTGATTAATGTGATTTCTTCCTGAGAACAATTAAAATGAAACCAAAACTACATATCCTGATAGGATATGTAGTGCGGGGCTCTTTTCTTCCCTTCTCCTTATGGTTCTGCAAAAATGGCTTTAAAATTCAAAGCAACTCTGCTCAGCTCTTATGCTTCAAACAATGACTTCTCTTTTTCCTCACTTAGGCATTAGCCTTTCCCATCCCAAAATAACTCTTTAAATTGAAAATCAGAGTGTGCTTGTAACCCAACTGCTCAGAAGCCTGGCAGTCTCCCCACTTCACCAGTGCTGAGGGCTTCATTACCATACATCATGCCATTAGCAACCCCCACTTTTCCAAATGTCTGAATTTGAAAATATATTTAGAAAAATGTCAGTTCTAATTGTTATATTAAATATTTTTTCTCATGAGTACAGATTTCTGATTCATTTAAGCTATTGGATTAAATATAGAAACTCTCAGGTCTGACCCTAAACAAAGTATATAGACATACATTTTTCACATCTCATTGGTCAGAGTACCTTAAAGATATGTTTCATAAGGTTAAGACCCATCATACAAAAGTGAAACTTCTGTAAACTCTCATTGGGCATCCACAGCCCATTTCTGACAGTTTATCATCTGCAGAGCTAGTACCCTCATTATTAGACTCAGCAGGCAATAGGAAACTGCCTGACTGATAGCATTTCTGTTATCTCTTTTAATAAAACTTAATTTCCTTTCTTACTTCTTACACTGTCAAATATCAGCCCCATATTTATTTTCCTGACAGCTACTAATCAGCTTGTGAGCATCTAAGACTTGCTGTCTGGACTCATCCTGTCTTCCTCAGACCCTCCAGTCCTCCTTCCCCAACACAGTTTGGGGTTGCTGGGAGGCAGGGAAATCAGTCTGAGGTTGCCTATAGGCAGGGCGTGCACGTTTCACTGCTTGGAATAAAGATAATATTGAAGGAATAGTGGCAGGTACTACTAAAAGTGCTTGCAGAAATCCTGTGAATGTGAGCCCTAGGAATGGCCCCAAGGCCCTACACACTTCTCTCCCAGGGCACTTAGCTTACTGAGCGCCCAGACAGACAACTCTTCCAGCCGCATGGAGCTCTCAGGGTGGGGTTTGATGCATGACAGAGTGTGGCAGGCTGACTCTGGATAATGTAGTATGAAGCAACAAAATGCATCAAATTAGAAAATGGAAACTTCTCCTTCCCTGAACTGTAATTTAGCTGTCACTTGCCTTTAAAGCAGCTGAAAACAATTTCTTGAAAGCGAATGTTTATTTCCTGAAGTTTCGTGAATAATTACAGGCCTTTTGTCTACACGTCCGACATTCCACCCGCATTTCCCATAACTCTTGTCAGCAGTGCGAGTTCCTGCACATGCTGATGGTGGGCCAAGGCATTAAAAACTGTTGTCGAATGAACAGCACCTTTGATCTGAGGCCTGTGACATGATACAGCTACAGCTTTCTCATCAAACTCAGCACACCTGTCAGCCTGGGAGTGTGTGCACGCATGTGTGCATGTGTTTGCAAGATCATTTTCTAAATGCTACGAGAAAGAACTTTCCTGTTACATCTGTCTTATCACAGGAAGAACAGGAAAACACAGTGAAATTATATGAGCCAGTATTGCCCAATGTTTTATTTCCAAACCTCCATGTTTCTAGGAGAAGATTTTCACCCAGTACCAAGGGGAATAAGCAACCTGATGCTATTGTTAAAGTAACTATAGTCAATGGTTTCCCTGTTAGTATCAACATTAACTCAGTAAGTTTATCTGTTTTGAAATTCTTATATTTCTTAACTTTAAAATATACTTTGCAAAATGAAGGGCTTGCAAGCCAATGAATTGGCTGTCAGACCACTTGCATGCTGCTGAAAGAAAGAGCTGAGATATCTGTGCATAAATACCAAGTTTCTCAAAAGCAGATGCTGTATCCAGTTAATACAATTATTGAAAGAATTCTCAAGATTTTTAGATATAATAATTCAATATGTTTATGCTGAGTACCATAATTAGTATTTGTAAATATAATACTTATTAAAATTAATAAGGTCTTATTCTTGAACTTGAAAGAAATACTTTCTAAACAAATTTCTTAACAAAATTCTTAAACAGAGAGCACTCTGCCCAAAGCCCAGACTGTTCAGGACCCTCCAGGCTTCCGGGTACAGTGAAGTGGATAAGTGGGTTGAGGCATCTACATCCTCCTCCCCATTCCAGCTGTGCTTGGAGAACTGTGGAGTTTCCAGCAAGTAGGTGGGCGCACGCTATCCCCGGAGCCCAGCTTATTTGGGACTCCTGCACCTCACCATCTGTGTGCAGAGGAAGGGCTGGGCGGAGCTGGGGCACCTGCATCCACCTCCCTAGTGTCTGGAGGACTGTGGATATCTCAGCAAGCAGGGGAGCATTGCAGGTTTCAGAGGCCCCACAGCCTGCGCTAAGTGCTCAGTGCACTATGCCCAAAGCCCAGACTGTTGGGGACCCTCCAGGCTTCCAGGTGCAGTGAAGTGGATAAGTGGGTTTGAGGCATCTACATCCACCTCCCCATTCCGGCTGCAGTTGGAGAACTGTGGAGCTTCCAACAAGCAGGTGGGCACACAGTGTCCCTGAAGCCCAGGTTATCTGGAACTACGGAGTTCTAAAGAGGCAGAAGAGGGCCATTGGTTCCACAGGCCCAGAGGCTTGGGGTAACTGGTTGCCAGAGTCTCAGGACTGTGAACATAGAAGGGGATTTCCAACAGGAAACCCTGAGGAAGCTTCAAATAAAACTTGAAACACAGAAATATAGGAAAATGACAAAACGAAAGACCAAATAACAACCTCATGCCTCCAGCCAATCTCAAGAAACCCTAGGAGCAATGTATATAGAAGAAAATATATGCCATTCACCTCAAATATCAGACATAATAGCTACTGAAATTAACAAGCAACTCCAGGAAGCTTTAAAGTATTTCAAACACGAAATAATCTCCCAGGTAAAAGAAGAAATGATAAAAGAAATGAAAGCGATTCTGAACATATCTAAAGAAAACACAGTTAAGAAATTGGAGGAGCTAAACAAAAAGATAGAATCCCTAGATGAGCAATATAAGAACCAAACAGAATATATAATGCAGATGCACAGAGATATACAGGAAATAAAAAACTCCACTGAAAGTTGTAAAAACCACCTCAATGAAAGTGAAGATAGAATTTCAGACCTTGAAGACAGGATTGCAGCCAGTGAACAGGAAAGGAAAATCTTTTAAAAATAACAAGGAATCAGGAGACAACAATTCAACAACTGCAAGATGATGCAAAGAAAAATAACATAAGAATGATAGGGATTAATGAAAAAGAAGGAGACAACATAAAGGATGTCAAGAGGATATTTAGAGAAGTAATAGCTGAAAATTTCCCAAGTATGAGATCAGAAACTGACATCAGGATCAGTGAAGCATATAGGAATCCAAATAGTCATAACCAAAATAAAACTACACAGAGACATATAATAATCACCATCCCAGAAATCCAACACAAGAATAGATTATTAAAAGCTGTCAGAGAGAAAAGACAGATCACTTATAAAGGAAAACCTATCAGAATCACAGCAGACCTATCAGCACAAACAAGTCAAGAAGAGCATGGAGTAAAGTATTCCAGATCCTAAAGCAAAATGATTTCCAACCTAGACTGATGTATCCTGAAAAACTATCATTCAAAATTGATGGTGAAATACGATACTTCCATGACAAAGAACAGCTGAAGAACTTCATGAACACCAGACTAACCATGCAAAAAATATTGAAAGACAGTTTAGATACACACACACAAAAAAACCACTAAGCAAAGTAGATAATTAAACAGAATAGAAAGATAAAGATGCAACAGCAGAGAGATAACATATCAACAATAAACCAGCATTTAACAGTAATAACCATTAATGTAAATGGTCTCAATGCACCAATCAAAAGAAACAGACTAGCAGAATGGATCAAGAAACAAAATCCAACCATATGCTGTTTACAGGAAACCCATCTAACCCAGAAGGATACTCACAGACTGAAAGTCAAAGGATGGAAAACAATACTTTATGCAGCAGGAATCCAAAAAAAAGCAGGAGTAGCCATTCTGTTTGCAGACAATGTGAAGTTTAAACCAACAATGACCATAAAGGACAAAGAAGGTCGCTACATACTCATTAGGGGAAAACTCCAAGAGGAAGAGATAACTATCTTAAATATACATGCACCAAATTCCAGGGTACCCAGTTATATAAAACAACTATTAACAGAAATGAAAACTCAAATTATCAGTAACACAATTGTAACAGGAGACCTTAATACGCCCTTGATACCAAGGGACAGATCAACCAGATAGAAAATAAGCAAAGAAATAACAGAACTGAATCACACCTGCAAACAAATGGACTTGGTAGACATATACAGAATGTTCCACCCAACAACATCAGAATACACATTCTTCTAAGCAGTACATGGGTCATTCTTAAAAAAGACCATGTATTAGCTCACAGAACATATTTAAACAAATGCAAAAGAACTGAAATCATCCCTTACATGTTATCAGATCATAGCACTATGAAATTAGAAATTAATGGTAAAAGATACTGCAAAAATCAGACAAACACATGGAAACTGAATAACACACTCTTGAGTAATCAGTGGGGCACAGAAGAAATTAAAGAAGAAATTAAACAATACCTACAAGAAAATGAAAATGCAGATACACTTACCAGAATCTGTGGGATGCAATGAAAGCCTCCTCAGAGGAAAATTTATTGCACTGAGTTCCCACATCAGGAAATCAGAACAAATACAAATAAATAACTTGATGCTACACCTCAAACAGCTAGAAAAAGAAGAGCAAGTCAAGCCCAAAGCCAAAAGAAGAGAGGAAATTATAAAAATCAGAGCAGAAATCAATACAACAGAGACTAAGAAAACAATCCAAAGAATCAATGAATCAAAGAGTTGGTTCTTTGAAAGAATAAATAAAATCGATAAGCCCCTAGCCAACCTTATTAACAAAAGGGAAGAAAAAGCTCAAATTCATGCAATAAGAAATGAAAAAGGTGAAATCACTACAGACCCAATAGAAATACAGAGGATCATCAACACCTATTTCGAAAACCTCTACTCTCAAAAGTTTGAGAACACAGAAGAAATAGACAGATTCTTAGAAACATATGAAGTAGCAAAGCTAGATCAAGAGGATGTAAAATTGCTGAATAACCCAATCGCTGTTAATGAAATTGAAAATGTAATTAAGTCCTTACCTACAAAGAACAGCCCAGGTCCAGATGGACTCACTGCAGAATTCTACAAGAAATAAAAAGAAGACCTAATGCTGACACTCCTCAAACTATTCAAAGAAATTGAAAGGGAGCAGTCCTTCCTAAGTCAATCCTGGAAGCAAATATTACTCTAGTACCAAAACCTGAGAAAGACCCAACTAAAAAAGAGAACTATAGACTGATCTCTCTAACAAACACAGATGCAAAAATCCTCAATAAAATATTGGCAAATAGGATGCAGCAAATAATCAAGAAGATTATACACCTTGACCAAGTGTGATTCATCCCAGGAATGCAAGGATGGTTGAACGTACGTAAATCAATAAATGTAATCCACCATATCAATAAAGCCAAAAGTAGGAATCACATGATCATTTCTATAGATGCAGAAAAAGCCTTCAATAAGGTCCAAAATTCATTCATGATAAGAACTTTACAGAAAATTGGAATAGATGGTCTTACTTCAATATAATAAAGGCCATTTATGACAAACCAACAGCCAGCATCATACTAAATGGCCAAAAATTGAAAGCCTTTATTTTAAAATCAGGCACAAGACAAGGATGTCCTTTATCACCTCTTCTATTTAATATAGTACTGGAAGTATTAGCCAGAGCAATTAGACAAGAGAGAGAAATAAAAGGGGTAAAGAAAGGAAAAGAAGAAGTTAAATTATCATTGTTTGCGGATGACATGATACTCTACATAGAAGACCCCCTAAACTCCATTGAAAGACTCTTAGATATAATAAACAAATTCAGAAATGTAGCTGGATACAAAATCAATACTCAAAAATCAATAGCATTCCTATACACTAACAACAAAATCACAGAGAGGGAAATAAGAGAAACCACACTCTTCACATTAGCAAGCAAAAAAATGAAATATTTAGGAATTGCTCTTACAAAAGAAGTGAAAGACCAATACAGGCAAAATTATAATACACTGTAAAAAGAAATTGAAGATGATCTCAGAAAATGGAAAGGCATCCCTTGCTCATGGATAGGAAGAACAAACATTGTGAAAATGGCCATTCTCCCAAAACTGTTATACAGATTCAATGCAATCCCAACAATAATACCATCAACGTACCTTATAGATCTAAAGAAATCACTCTTAAAATTCATCTGGAACCAGAAGAGACTTAGAATAGCAAAGGCAATTCTAACCAGCAAAGGCAAAGCAGGAGGCATCACAATCCCTGACTTGAAGTTATACTACAAAGCAACAGTAGTAAAATCAACATGATATTGGAATCAAAACAGAGCCGAAGATCAATGGAATAGATTAGAAGATACAACCATAACTACAAACACACTCAAACACCTTATCTTTGATAAAGGAGCCAATCAGTTTCACTGGAAGAATGACATTCTCTTTAATAAATTGTTCTGGAAAAACTGGCTCTCCATTTGCCAAAAACTAAAGCTAGACCCATACCTATCACGATGTACTAAATTAAAATCTAAATGGGTCAAAGATCTGAATATTAAAACAGAAACACTAAATCTATTGGAAAACAAATTGGGTAGAAACCTTGAAGACATAGAAGTAAGTAGGGAATTCATGAACAGGACTCAAACCACATGGGAAATACTTCCCAGAATCAATAACTGGGACCACTTCTTATTAAAAAGTTTCTGCATGTCAAAAGAAATCTCCAGCATAGTGAAAAGAAAACCCACAAACTGGGAAAAGATTTTAGTGAACTCTCTCTCAGACAAGGGACTCTTGTCTAAAACATATAAAGAATTAAAAAAACTCAGACCCCCAAAATTCAAAGATCCAATCCAAAAATGGGCATCTGAGATGAATACGAACTTCTCAGATGAAGAAATACAAATAGAAAATAAATACATGAAAAAATGTTCATCATCATTGGTCATTAGAGAAATGCAAATTAAAACCACACTGAGATACCATCTCACTCCTGAAAGAATGGCCAGGATCAAGAAAACCAACAACAACAAATGCTGGAGAGGCTGTGGGGAAAAAGGAACTCTCCTACACTCTTGGTGGGAGGGTAGACTGGTGCAGTCATTGTGGAGGTCAGTCAGGAGATTTCTCAAAAAGCTGGGATTGGAAGTCCCATTTATTCCAGCTATTCCACTTCTAGGCGTATTCCCAGAACTGAAAGCATCATACCACAGTGATATATGTGCACCTATGTTTACAGCAGCACAATTTGTAATCGCCAGATCTTGGAAACAACCTAAGTGTCCATCAACTGAGGAATGGATAAAAAAGTTGTGGTATTTCTCTACAATGGAGTATTATTCAGCTATAAAGAAGGATCACATTGAGATATTTATCAATAAATGGGCGCAGCTTGAGACCATACTCATAAGTGAAATAAATCAATCTCGCATATGTGAATACCGAATAGTTTCCCTAATGTAAGTAATGATTCAAATATATAAAAGTATGTGGTAATCATGATTCCCCATTATGTGGCCTTGAAGCCTTATAAAGTTTTCTCTTATTAATTGGAAAGGCTTTATTCTGGGCTTCTTGATATGGAAATACTTGAAGCTATAGTATATGAAGTTATATTCAAATATTTCAAGGAAAAAGACAGACACTATGGTAACTACTATTAAGTCGGGTTATTTGGTGGTGAAGCACTAGGTTGCTGAAACAGTCATGCTTTGACCTGTATTGTTATATTGTTATGTCCTCTTTTATCTCAATCTCTTCCTTATTCATTAAAAAAATTATTTAGTTATTTTTTATTTTTTTTAATTAAGTGGAAAATTTTTAAAAATTAGCAGGATATATTATAGTAACTTTTTTTTTATTTCCTATTAATTTGTTTTGAAGTCCTGTAATACTCCCACTATCTTTTTTTGACAGTTCAGAGTCTGTTCCATTCAGTATGATAGTATCAACTTTGAGGATATAGGCAACTACTTTGAAGGCAATAAGATTCACTAAGTTGCCCATTCTGGTTTGACTATTATCTTCTTTGGAAGTCCTGTAATGTTTACAATGTTTAAGTTTTATTGGTCTTGTTCTCTACTGTTTTGTTCAACTTTATAATACCTAATGAGATAGACAATTCTTTTTAAGGAAACAAGACAGATTATGGTAACCATTGTTAATAACCTTGTACTCTGTTCTTACATCATGTACTACGTCTATCCTTGGTTTTGACTGCCAGCTTTGTTTTGCCCTATTTGACTTTATTCTCTTCCAAAAAAAAAGTAATAAGAACTAAGGAGTAATAAAACCCAAAATGTGTAAATTTTGTTGTAAAAAAGAGAGGGGGGGGGAAAGTGTTCTATAGGATACAACTGCAAATGTGTTTAGGGGTGTTGACCCTAACACATTTATGCTGACCATATTAATGTTTTTGGTTGGATCATTGAACACAACTGTTTGCAGTCTCTCTGTTTGAATGTTCACTTTGTATGCTTTGATACTGTGACTTGAGCAACTATCTCTAAGACAAAAATGTGTAATCTATTAACTGGTGATTTTCTTACTGGTTTTTTTTTTTTTTTTTTTTTTTTTTTTTTTGTAGTTCTGTATTACTTGTACCCTTACACCGCTTTGTTTTGTTTTGTTTTTTCTCTTTTTCCTTTTAAATAAAATTTTTAAAAAAAACAAATTTCTTAAACAAATTTTCTGCCTTTTACTAACACTATTCTAAGCAAATGTTACCATTATTCTTAATTTTCATAAGAAGAAAGGAGAATAATAGTTCTAAAATTGATTGTTCCTTTGAGAAGCCTTCGAGGTGTACCTTTTAAAATATTATGTTGGCTTCAAGGCAAACAACCCTTGCCTGTGATCAAATTTAGAATCTGTTCCTTGATGTGATTATGAACCAACAATGATAACTGCTTTTCATTGTTCTAATTTTTCTTTGCCAGTATGTATTTCTTGCCATACTGTGTGTTACTTAGGAACATTTTCTACATCTTTATTTAGTAAGTCATTAATTCTCCACTTTCTGTGCTATAGAGATATAATCAAATATTTTAGCAATGAGAATTTTATGCTGTTGGGTAGCTTTAGTCTGTGAAGCTAAAAGCATTTTAAAATTAGCACAACTATAATAAGTTTAAAACCAGTAACATCTTCAATATGGTAAAATGAGCAAGTACATTTTAGAACAATCAGCATTGGAAACATGAATCACTTTGTTTTATTTGCATAATTATGAATGACAGCAATATTTTACATTTGTCAAGCTAATTCAGTTGTAATAAACTAGCACTTAAGGCATTCATTCCAAAAATATGTACTTGCTACACACCAAAAAATATCTAAAGCATAGTTTTGAATGTAAATGTGTCACTCAAAACACCTATCAGTGTGAAATTAGACTGCCGTCTTTCATCCAAGTTAGTGCCATAGGATCTCCAACTCTCATGTCTAAGAACATATCTTCCCTGTGTTTCATTTTTTCATTCCACTAACTTATAAAAAATTGAGGAATGGAGTTCAATGTAAGAAGCAGACTTTAATAGATATTCAGAATTCTTGTAGAAGCTGAGTTGAAGAGGTCTTACAGGCTGATTCCCTCTGTCACAACCTGGACGGTTTCACTTAAATTTGTTCTGACACTGAGCCATCACAATGCCTTGCAACTACTCTGTGGGTGGAGAATGTATTGCTGTTGGTAGCTATGGTTTTCACAAACAAACAAATAACAAAAAAGAAGTACACTGCAGTTACAATTTCTTTTTATATTTTAGATTTCTACGCAGCTATTTACTCAAAATCTCTTTGGATGTCTGATACTTAACATATTAATCTCGAATTTAATATGCCTCGAACTGAACCACTGATTTTCCCTCTGGGGTTTGCTCCCCTCTAGTCTGCCCCATTCCAGTCAATCAAGTGTAACGCTTGCAGTAAGCACTGTTTCCTCTTTTCTCACACACTATATTAGCTGGCTCAGGCTGCCACCATGAAATACTATAGGCCAGGTGCCTTAACCAGTAGGAATTCATTCTCTCACAGTTGTGGGAACTGGAGGTCTGCATGATGGTGCCAGTGTGGTCGGGTTCCACTGAGAGCTCTCTTCCCACACTGTAGGCAGTCACCTCCATGCTGTGTCCTCCACAGGGAAACACAGAGTGAGAGGAGGAGAACAAGTTCTTTGGTGTCTCTTCCCAAGAGCACAAATCCTGTTGTGAGAGTGCTACCCTCCGGATTCATCACCTTCCAAGAGTCACATTGGCGGTTAGAGTTTCAATACGAGATTTCATTTTTTCCAGTTACCAAAAGGAAAAAATAAACACATGTTAACATCTCTTTTTACACACACACACACACACACACACACACACACCTCTTATTAGTTCCCTGACTTATTAATCTCTCTTTTGTCATTCTACTCCAGTTACGCTGGAGTTGGATGTGACACGTCAAGCATGTTTATACCACAGGGCCCTTGTGTTGACTGCTATATTTGTTTAGAAAATTTCCCCATCAGCATACCACTCTATCACCTATTTCAAGTCTTTACAAAACTCTTACCTTCTCAGTGAGGCATCTCCAACCTAAAAATCTCCTTCACTATCTCCCTTATAACATTTGTCTGTTTCTTTCCTCTTTTTGCCACTATAATCTTCTATTTTGAAATTAACTTATTTGTTACATTTACTGTATAATATTTGTCTCATCTACTACAATGCCGTTTCACCAGGAAGAGGAATCTTACAAGCACGTGATATACAGCAGCATGTGTGTGCAGTAGGTTCAATGATATTCGTGGCATGAAAGAAGGGATACAATAAGTTGGAGTTGATCTCTGTCATTTGTATTAGTAAATGTCTATCAAATGCATGCCATTGCAACTGCAAGCTCTCCTTTTCAAGTTCCCTGCTCCTTCTCCCTCTCTTGCCAACATACAAATGGACACTAACTCAGTAGTCCACAATTTTCAATACAGTACAGATCTCAACTAAAAGTTATGTTCTTGGGGAATTTCACAGCATCTGGTTGAACTGGACCAGCTCAGCAGGTCTTGAGCTGGCCAGGCCTACCTCCAGTGACCTCTCAATCCAGGTACCTGGGCAGCCAGAGTCTCAGAAACTGAGGGAATAGAAAAGGATTTCTAACAGGCCCTGGGGAAGAATTGGAATAACACTTGAAACACAGAAATATAGGAAAATAACAAAATGAAAGACCAAATTACAATCTCAAACTTCCAGCCCAACCAAAGAATTATTAGGAGCTAAGTACAGAGAAGAAAATATATGCCACACATCTGAAATATTAGAAATAATAGCAACTGAAATAAAGAAGCAAATCTGGGAAGCTTTAAAGGAATTCAAACTAGACATAATCTCCCAGGAAAAAGAAGAAATGATAAAAGAAATGAAAGAGATGCTGAACATATCTAAAGAAGACAAAGTTTAAAAATTGGAGGAACTAAACAAAAAGGTAGAATCCCTGGATGAACAATATAAGAAACAAGCAGAATACACAAAGCAGATGCAAAGAGATATAGAGGAAATCAAAAATTCCATTGAAAGCTACAAAAACCGTCTAAATGAAAGTGAAGATAGAATTTCAGACCTTGAAGACAAGATTGCAGCTAGTGAACTGGAAAGGAAAGATCTTTCAAAAATAACAAGAAATAAGGAAATAACAATTCAACAGCTACAAGATGATGCTAAGAGAAACAATGTAAGATTCATAGGGATAAATGAAAAGAAGAGAACAACATAAAGAATGTCAAGAGATTATATACAGAAGTAATAGCTAAAAATTTCCCAAATATGAGAATGGAAACTGAAATTCAGATTAGGGAAGCATAAAGAACTGCAAACAGCAGTTCTTTATAACCAAATAAACCAAATAAATATAACCAAAATAATATAATATATTATATTATTATATTATAATAATAATATATTATAATAATATAATATATTATTATATTATATTATAATAATATAACCAAAATAAAACTACACCCAGACATATAATAATCACCATCCCAGAAATCCAACAAAAGAATAGAATATTAAAAGCTGTTAGAGAGAAAAGACAAATCACCTATAAAGGAAAACCTATCAGAATCACAGCAGATGTTTCAACACAAGCAATGAAGTCTAGAAGAGCATGGAGTAAAGTATTTCAGATCCTAAAGGAAAATGATTTCCAACCTAGACTGATGTACCTTGCAAAACTGTCCTTCAAAATGGATGGTGAAATAAGATACTTCCATGACAAAGAACAGCCGAAGAACCTCATGATCACCACGCCAACCCTGCAAAGAATACTGAAAGACAATTTAGATACACTTAGGAAAAAAACCACTAAGCAAAGCAGACAATTAAACAGAACAGAAAAATAAAGATGCAACATCAGAAAGATAACATGTCAACAATAAACCAACATATAACAGTTATGACCATTAATGTAAATGGATTCAATGCAACATTTAAAAGAAACAGACTGGAAGAATGCATCAAAAAACAAAATCCGACCATATGCTGTCTACAAGAAATCCATCTAACCCAAAAGGATACTCACAGACTGAAAGTCAAAGGATGGAAAACAACATTTCATGCAACAGGAACCACCCTAAAAGCCGAGGTAGCTATTCTGTTTGCAGACAATGTGAGCTTCAAACCAATAATGATCAGAAGAGATAAAGAAGGTCATTACATACTGATTAGGGGAAAACTTCAAGAGGAAAAGATAACAATCTTAAATTCATATGCACCAAATTCCAGAGCACCCAGTTATATAAAACAATATTAACAGAAATGAAAAATCAAATTATCAGTAACACAATTATAACAGGAGACCTTAACACACCATTGACACTAAGGGACAGATCAACTAGACAGAAAATCAGCAAAAAAATAACAGAACTGTATCACATCTGTGAACAAATGGACTTGATAGGCATATACAGAGTGTTCCATCCAACATCAGAATATACATTCTACTCAGCAGTGCATGGGTCATTTCCTAAAATAAACCATATATTAGCTCACAGAACATATTTAAATAAATGAAAAAGAGTTGAAATTATCCCTTGCATGTTATCAGATCATAGCGCTATCAAATTAGAAATTAATGATAAAAGATACTGCAGAAATCCCACAAACACATGGAAACTGAATAACACACTCTTGAGGAAACAGTGGGTCACAGGGGAAATGAAAGAAGACATTAAACAATACATACAAGCAAATGAAAATACAAATACAACTTACTGGAACTGTGGGATGCAAAGAAAGCTGTACTCAGAGGAAAATTTATTGCACTGAGTTCCCATATCAGGAAAACAGAATGAATACAAATAAACAACCTGATGTTACACCTCAAACATCTAGAAAAGAAGAGCAAGTCAAGTCCAAAGCCAAAAGAAGGGAGGAAATCATAAAAATCAGAGCAGAAATTAATGCAATAGTGAATAAGAAAACAATCCAATGAATCAAAGAGTTGATTCTTTGAAAAAATAAAGTTGATAAACCCCTAGCCAACGTTATTTTAAAAAGGGAAGAAAAAGCTCAACTTCATGCAATAAGAAATGAAAAAGGCAAAATCACTACAGACTCTGTAGAAATACAGATCATCAACACCTATTTCAAAAATCTCTACTGTCATACAATTGATAACACAGAAGAAAATGGACAGATTCCTAGAAACATATGAAGTACCAAAGGTTGGTCAAGAATACGTAAATGGGCTGAATAACCCAATTTCTATTAATGAAATGGAAAATATAATTAAGTCCTTACCTACAAAGAAGAGCCCAGGCCCAGACAGATTCACTGCAGATTTCTAGAAAAAATACAAAGAAGACCTAATGCCCACACTCCTCAAACTCTTCAATGAAATAAAGGGAAGCTATTCTTCCTAAGTCATGCCTGGAAGCAAATATTGTTCTAGGACCAAAACAGATGAAAGACCCAACTAAAAAAGAGAACTACAGGCCTATCTCCCTAATGAACACAGATGCAAAAATCCCCAATAAAATATTGGCAAACAGAATGCAGCAAATCATCAAGAAAATTATACACCATGACCAAGTGGGATTCATCCCAGGCAGGCAGGGATGGAACAACATACGTAAATCAATAAATGTAATCCACCATATCAATAAAGCCAATAGTAAGAATCACATAACATTTCTATAGATGCAGAAAAAGCTTTTTTTTTTTTTTTTGTCTTTTTCATTTTTATCAGTACCAGGGATCGAACTCACAACCGCACACTTGCAAGGCAGGTGCTTATGCCACTGAGCTAAATCCCCAGCCTCTAGAAAAAAAGCTTTTGATAAGGCCCAACATTCATTTATAATAAGAACCTTACAGAAAATTGGAATAGATGGTTGTTACCTCAATGTAACAAAAGCCATCTATGACAAACCAACAACCAGTATCATAATAAATGGCCAAAAACTGAAGACCTTTACTTTAAAATCAGGCACAAGACAAGAGGCAAATATAGGAAAAGATGAAGTTAAATTATCATTATTCGTGGATGAAATGATACTCTACATAGAAGACCCCCAAAACTCCATTGAAAGACTCTTAGATATAATAAATTCAGCAATGTATCTGGATTCAAAATCACTGCTCAAAAATCAATAGCATTTATATACACTAACAACAATATCACAAAGAGAGAAACAAGAGAAGCCACACCTTCACACTAGCAACCAAGAAAATGAAATATTTAGGAATTATCCTCATAAAAGAAGTGAAAGATCTACATAGGGAAAATTATGATACATTGAAAAAGCAAATAGAAGAGGATCTCAGAGGTGGAAAAACATCCCTTGCTCGTGGATAGCAAGAATATATATTTTGAAAATGGCCATTCTCCCAAAATTGTTATACAGATTCAATGCAATCCCGATAAAAATACCATCAAATACCTCAGAGATCTCAAGAAATCAATCCTAAAATTCATCTGGAGTGAGAAGAAAACTAAAATAGCAAAGACAGTTCTAAGCAGCAAAGGCAAGGCAGGAGGCATCACAATCCCTGACTTAAAGTTATACTACAAAGCAACAGTAGGAAAATCAACATGGTACTGGAATCAAAACAAAGGCGAAGATCAATGGAATAGATTAGAAGATACAAACACAACTACACACTCAACCACCTTACCTTTGATAAAGGGGCCAAACATGTTCACTGGAAGAATGACAGTCTCTTTAATAAATGGTGTTGGAAAAACTGGCTCTCCATTTGCCAAAAACTAAAATTAGACCCATGCCTATCACAATGTACTAAATGGGTCAAAGATCTGAATATTAAAACAGAAACACTAAATCTATTGGAAGACAAGTTGGGTAAAACCCTTGGGGACATAGAGGTAGGTGGAGAGTTCATGAACAGGAATCAAAGTGCACGAGGAATACATCCCAGAATCAACAACTGGCATCATGTCTTATTAAAAAGTTTCTGCAGATGAAAAGAAATCTCTAGCATAGTGAAAAGAAAACCTACAAAACTAAAAACAATCTTAGTGAACTGTCCCTCAGACAAAGGACTTCTGTCTAAAACATATAAAGAATTAAAAAAAAATCAGACCCCCAAAATTCAAAGATCCAATCCAAAAATCGGCATCTGCGATGAATACACAATTCTTAGATGAAGAAATACAAATGGCAAATAAATACATGAAAAAATGTTCATCATCATTGGTCATTAGAGAAATGCAAATTAAAACCACACTGAGATTCTATCTCACTCCTGAAAGAATGGCCAGGATCAAGAAAACCAACAACAACAAATGCTGGAGAGGCTGTACGGAAAAAGGAACTCTCCTGAACTGTTGTGGGAGTGTAGACTGGTGCAACCACTGTGGAGGTCAGTATGGATATTTCTCAAAAAGCTGGGATTGGAAGTCCCATTTGTTCCAGCTATTCCACTTCTAGGCATATTCCCAGAAGAACTGAAAGCATCATACCACAGTAATATATGTGCACCCATGTTTGTAGCAGCACAATTTGTAATAGCCAAATCTTGAAAACACCCTAAGTGTCCATCAACTGAGGAATGGATAAAAATTTTGTGGTATTTTTATACAATGGAGTACTACTCAGCTATACAGAATAATCACATTGAGATATTTATACATAAATGAGCAAAGCTTGAGACCATACTTATAAGTGAAATAAATTAAACTCACATGTATAAATACCAAATGATTTCCTTACTGTAAGAAATGACCACAATACATAAAAGTATGTGGTAATCATGATTCCCTATTATATTGCTTTCAAGCCTTATAATGTTTTCACTCATTAATTGGAATGGTTTTATTGTGCTGTTTGACTTTATTGTCTGTGATTGTATGAACAGCTATTTTGAAGAAAACAAGACACTATAATAGCTAGTGCTGATTAAATATCATCCTGTTTTGAAGTCCCATCAAGCTTTTGTTCTTCTGTCTCCATCAGTCTTAACATGTTGTATCTTACTGGATTTTATTATATGTGATAGTATAAACAAAAATTTTTATAGACAAGGAGATAATATATAAACTATTGTTTGTTTTCTGTTAGTTGGTTCTAAATACCCTGTAATATTGTCATTCTCTTGAATGGTTTTACATTGTCTTGATATGTTAGATGCCACAGTATATGAAGTTATACTCAAATATTTCAAGGAAAGAGGCACTATGGTATCTACTGTTATGTCGGGATATCTTGTGGTGAAACACTAGGTTGCTGAAATTGTTATGTTCTGACCTGTGCTGTTGTGTTATGTACTCTTTTATCTCAATCTCCTTTTTTTCTATTTATTTTTTATTTTTAATTAAGGGAAAATAAATTTTAAAATAGCAGGATATATTATAATAGCCATTTTGCTTTCCTATTACCTTGATTTGAAGCCCTGTATTTCTCTCACCATCTTATTTTGACTGATTTTACTCTATTCTGTTTTGCTTGATAGTATCAAGTTTGAGGGTATAAGCAACTACTTTGAAGACAATAAGATTCACTATGATGCCCATTCTGGTTTGACTATTATCTTCTTTTGAAGTTCTGTAATGTCTCTAATATTTCGGTTTTATTGGTTTTGTTCTGTACTGTTTTGTCCAATTTTATTATAACTGATAATATAGGCAATTCTTTTAAAGATAACAAGACACATTATGGTAAACATTGTTGATCACCTTATATTCTGTTTTTACTTCATGTACTATGTCCGTCCTTTTGATTTGACTGACTCTGTTTTGTTATGTCACATTTGGTTTTATTCTCTTCAAAAAAAATTAATAAGAACTGTGGGAGTAATAAAACCCAAAATGTGTAATTGTTATTGTAAAAAAGAGACAAAAAGAAAGTGCTCTAAATTATATAATTGCATGTGTATTTAAGTGTATAAGATAGATAACCATATTACTGAGTTTTTGTTGGATCATTGAACAGAAATGTTTGCAGTCTTACTGTTTGAATGTCTACTATGTAGGCTTTAATTTTGTAACCTGAACAACTATTTCTAAGATAATAATATATAATCTATTAACTAGTGATTTATTACTGGTTATTTTTTTGAAATTCTGTATTACTTGTACCCTTTTTCTGTTTTTTCTCTTTTTCTCTTTAAATAAAATTTATGTTCTTGAGCTCAAAATATCAACAGGTGATTGAAAACAAACAACAACTGTACTTGTACAATGTAATTCAATAAAAATTTTACTTTCTGTAAGGGTCAAGAGGCCAGGACAGAAAACTTTGAAATAGTAACCAAAGAAGGCTTTTAGGCAGAGAAAAAAATTAAAAATAATATGAATAATATAGGCCATTACACAGATATTTTATGATGGTGTGTCATGTATTCTATTTATTTCATTGTTACATGATATAATTCTTTTCATGAAATTACTTATACTACCATCAGACTGGCTCACTTTCACCATTAAGAAAGGTTTTGTCTTTTTTTAACCTTTAGCAAAAGGCTTTTCACCTTTTGCTCACCTGAATTGCACAAGAATCGGCTACTGGGAAGAAGTAGAGCATTCTTATGATTATCACTCGGTAGTAAATCAGCCAAATCAAAACTCAGAGACGATGTGTCAAGGCAAGCAGGAACCTCAGGCATGTGAAGCTTTCCCTGGAGGTTACACAGCAGAGCCAGGCCAGAAATCACGTCATCACCGTATTCGTAACACTGAGCTCATCTCTGCTGGTATCAATCTCCAAGCAGTTGCAAAGGAAAAATAGTGACTGTCATCCTTAGAGAAAAGCTAGTTAATTGAAAGGCTCCAATATATACCAGAATTTAAGCAACCCAAAGACAAAACCTGCAGAATGTATCATAAATGGAAAGGCAAAGGAGTCGAGATGATTTCCGGAAGTCTTCTAAACCTTGGTTTAAGCAGTACATCCTATTTCTTGTGAGGCTTGTCTTTTAGTGTATAGCTTTATGAACAGTTTCCATATTTATTATGCTTCATATATTTATAGGAATATATAAAGCAAGAAAACATCCTCAAAGATCAGCAGCCTTTGTGGTCTTTGAGTTCAAAATGAAGAAATACTCAGTTCAACTCTATTACTAATAGTTAACTGCTGCAGCCTTAAGATTTCCTGAGCCATTAGCATGAATTCCAGTAGTTTGGCATATTAGTTACATACATGACTCACTGACCTATGGAAAGCAAATGGCTATGATTTATCAACATAAAGATAAGAGATAATTATGCTTTTGGTAGAGGACTGAGGACACTTCCTGTAAAGGGTGCAGAATGTATATCCATCCATTCATTCAAAAGCATTTATTTGGTCCCTTTCATTACTGTAAATAATGCCTTGGTAAGTGGGCATGGAGAAAACACCAGAGGCATGAAGGTGAAGTTGAGGAATTAAAAGCTCTGTGTCTTAAGTTAGGGAGCATTAGTTCTGTGACCAGAGAGGTGTACAGGGAAGATCCTGTGCAGCAAGAGGAGTGTGGATTAGGAACAGGAAATGGAAAGGGCCAAGCCAGAGAGAGCAGGGAGGAAAAGGAAAGTGCAGGATGACAGGAGACAGCTTTCAGCTTAAATAGACCATAGTAATAATTGGAGGAGAATGATGGGAAATTCCCTGTGAAGAACGAAGAGAACAGAGGGCTGTTGTCAGGGCATGTCAGAGGAAGTGGAAGCACAGACAGGAGCTTTTTGAAAAGATGAATACGCAATTCTCAGATAAAGAAATGCAAATGGCAAATAAATACATGAAAAAATGCTCATCATCATTGGTCATTAGAGAAATGCAAATTAAAACCACACTGAGATACCATCTCACTCCTGAAAGAATGGCCAGGATCAAGAAAACCAACAACAACAAATGCTGGAGAGGCTGTGGGGAAAAAGGAACTCTCCTGCACTGTTGGTGGGAGTGTAGACTGGTACAGCCTTTGTGGAGGTCTGTCTGGAGGTTTCTCAAAAAGTTGGGATTGGAAATCCCATTTATTCCAGCTATTCCACTTCTAGGCATATTCCCAGAAGAACTGAAAGCATCATACCACAGGGATATATGTGCACCTATGTTCATAGCAGCACAATTTGTAATCGCCAGATCTTGGAAACAACCCAAGTGTCCATCAACTGAGGAATGGATAAAAAAGTTGTGGTATTTCTATACAATGGAGTATTATTCAGCTATAAAGAAGGATCGCATTGAGATATTTATCAATAAATGGGCGCAGCTTGAGACCATACTCATAAGTGAAATAAATCAATCTCGCATGTATGAATACCGAATAGTTTCCCTAATGTAAGTAATGATTCAAATATATAAAAATATGTGATAATCATGATTCCCCATTATGTGGCCTTGAAGCCTTATAAGATTTTCACTTATTAATTAGAAAGGCTTTATTCTGGGCTTCTTGATATGGAAATATTGAAGCTATAGTATATGAAGTTTTATCCAAATATTTTAAGGAAAAAGACAGACACTATGGTAACTGCTAATCTTTAAAAAATTATTTAGCTATTTCTTATGTTTATTTTAATTAAGGGAAAAATTTAAAAAATTAGGATATATAATAGTAACTCTTTTCGATCTCCTATTAACTTGTTTTGAAGTCCTGTAATACTCCCACGATCTTGTTTTGACTGATTAGACTCTGTTCCATTCTGTGCGATAGTAGCAAGTCTGAGGGTATAGGCAACTAATTTGAAGGCAATAAGATTCACAAAGATGCCCATTCTGGTTTGACTATTGTCTCCTTTGGAAGTCCTGTAATGTTCACAATGCCTAAGTTTTATTGGTCTTGTTCTCTACTGTTTTGTCCAACTTTATAATATCTAATGAGATAGACAATTCCATTTAAGGAAACAAGAGACAACGTTGATAACCATTGTTAATAACCTTGTACTCTGTTCTACATCATGTGCTATGTCTATCCTTGGTTTTGACTTACAGCTTTGTTTTGCCATATTTGACTTTATTCTCTCCCCCCCCCCAAAAAAAGTAATAAGAACTAAGGAGTAATAAAATCCAAAATGTGTAAATTTTGTTGTAAAAAAGAGAGGGAGGAAAAAAAAAAAAAAGAGCTCTAACGGATATAACAGCAAGTGAAAGGAGGAAAATATAGCAGTAGCTAGAGCAGGCAGCTAAGTCAAGAGAACTATTTTTAAGACAGCGGAGAACTAGACGTATTTGAAGGCCTGGGGTGAGAGCCATAGGAGTAACTAAGATGCCTGAGAGGGCAGAGAGAGCCGAAATAGGGCCTGAAGGCAGGGCGAGGAGAGAGGCAGGAGGCACAAACAGGGAACTCTGCTTCCTGAGGCCAAGTCAGAAGGCTGAATCACCACAAGCACATGTACAGCCAGACCATGACCCGATCTAACTGGAGATAAAGTGCTCCCGGCCACATCTGAGGAGGCTACTAGCCACCTTCACTGTTATTATTGCTGTATCTGACCACAAAAGCACCCATGCATAGCTGCAATTGAACCATCTTTCTCTATCCCTGCTCCAGCTTCCACTGATTTTCCAATTCTGATTTTTACCAGAATGTCTTTTGAAACAGTCTCAGGTCTTTGCTTCATTCATTTTCGTGTACTGGCCCTATCAGCCTGGTCTCGCCACCACTGATACACATCTGGAGTTACCTCTCTCCACCGTGTATTACTCTGAGTTCTCCTCTTTTAGGAAATAAACTGTCTTGTCTCTTTAGATAAAGATCATCAGAAATTAACGCAATTTGAAACTTGCCTGTGTTGTCATCTTTTCTTGATTTTTCAATTTGATTTTTACTTGGCACACGATGTGTCTGAGAATTAATAATAGCACTTTCCTTTCCTTTAATCATGTTGTGTTTTTCCATTTTCCAAGATGAGTCATTAAAATCTATGCTGAAACAGAGACACATCATCTACTGGGTGAGAAAGATAGAATGCAAAATACAATTTTAAAACTTGTCCTTTTCTTATAAAAATATGAAATAAAGTGTTTTCCCTACCTTTTGGCATTTGAATTAAACAGGATTTTTCTACCCAACGCATATCCCAGTTCATAGGTCACTTGTGCTACAAAGATTCCATCTATTAAAGAATACTGAAGGTTATGTGTGCCTATTGAAGAAGTCTGTGCATTATATCAGACATTTTAACTAAAAATGGTAAGAAAAAAGTACAAGTGGCTTTAAAAGATTCTGGCAGAAAAAGGACAGATTAAAGGATATACTTGTAATACAATCACAAGCAAACAACTAGAAACTGGTAGTGCTGCCCTACTATTCTTTATGTGAGCTCAACATTAGCTAATAGTCACACAGAAAAGGGAAAAGATCTGTTAATAAGTTAGCCAGCAAAACTGAAATTATTAGAAATGCTGTTTCAAATATAGATATACATATTACTCTTAGAGATGTCTATAATCTCAGATATATTGGTTTCAGATACTAGTTAATATTATTAAATATGCATATGATAAATAAATGTTCTTGTGTCAGATTTTCTCAGCACCACATTATTAATAAGAATGTACAATCATAGCTTAGTGATCTCTGATGTACATTTTTATTAGATGATATGAATAACATATTGTGATAAAGTAACAGCATTAAGATCTCTATAACTGTAAACTGTAGCTTTGAGACTAGTCAAATATTATCATGGCTTTTGAAAAAGTACTTATTTCTTCTTAAGCCTCTGTAGAACAAAATACAAAAGGAGGTTCTCTTCTATCAAAGATGCCTCAAGGGGATAGACATCTTGATGACTGTCATACTGCAAGCACTGACTTTGGGGTTGAGTTACTATTAACTTGATGCATTACGGAGTGTTTTAAGTAGACACTCGTGACTACGGGACTTGATAGGACGTAACCAAGAACTCGCCAGAAATTTGATTTATTCCATGGTTTTAAATGGCTGGTTCTAAAGTAGCTTTTAAGGTGCCTCATAATGGATATGCTGAGGACTTGACTTTTCTCCTTGGAATAATCACAAAGGACCATGGAAAGTACTGTTCTAAATTATCCTCTGTGCCAAAGGAAAAAAACCTCAGAAGTTTATCCTCAAAGAGAATAGAGCCCTTATCGTGCATTGTGACCACTAGCTAATGTTCATTTTTCAAAAGGGCACAAGAGATTGTCTCTCCTTTCCATCTGTTAGCATGGGGACACAATAGTAAGTGAAACTCCAGGACTAGCATTGATTCACATGAACTATTGTACCCAGCAGGATTTTAATAATTATAATTTTTCTTCTAAAACATTGAAAGCCGCATGAAGGCTCTCATGTGTAGATGTCATTACACATTAATATTGAAGTGAACCTATTTGGCATTATATTAGTGTTCTGTTTAAAAATTAAGAAGCTTACTTTGTGTGAGTCCTATGGAGTGTTTTTATTGTCCAATAAGATTGCAATAAAAGCCAAAGAAGCTATTCTCTTCCTCAGATACCACCTTGGGCACTTACATCTCCCATAAGATCAAAGATCTGTTACATGGCAGCACACTTAGTTGTAGATGCTCATCACCCTACAGATAAAGACTCTCTGGATAAGTGCTGGAAAATCCAAAAGTCTATCTTGATTTTTTGAAATATTCAAATAATTTAACAAATGGAAAATATCACTGTAATAACTGATTATATGTACACTGTATCTGTTTAAGTTTTCATGGTGTATCAGAGGTATATTAATTCTAGCATTTCTCCTCAGAATGAATAGACTAGTAAACCTGAAGCAATGAAGTCACATCATTCTTGCAAGCTTCAACAGAGAGAAATGAAGAAGCCAAGAATATGACCAAGAATCACCTTGTGATATGGCCCCACTAGACCAAGAAGCTACTTAAGCAGCAAAGTTACAGTGTTTAAATATGTGATATTTTAATACATTCTATTCTATCTAGCAAAACTCTAACATCAAATAAACTGTATTTTATCAGACTATGTACTGGCTGCATAACTTTAAAGACATGTTTAATGAAGTAATAATATGATGCTACCAATAAGTAAAGATTCTGAGACCAATTTTTTAAGGATAACTCATTTAAACAGCTAGAATGAACCCCTTGAAGAAATCTGGCCTTTTAAATACAAAAATCACTCTGAGCCTGGCAGGAGAGCTCAGAGCACTCTCTCCCTCCCTAGACACAAAAGACTTTAACCACCAGAGACACGGAATGAGCAAGATACTAAAAGCACCATCACAAGGCATCGGAGGTCCCTCATCAAAATATGGACTTCAACTGTGCCATGACCCTCTAGTGATGCAAAAAATTTTAACTGGGCCCTAAAATATGATATTTCCAATAATTTTGAAAGTTGGTTGTTTGCCTGCAAAAGCACCAATAGATCTGGAGAATGTTGTCAGTGCTCAGTAGCAGTTACTGTGGAGAGAGAAGTTGTACTTCAGTCACCGGCGTATTTAAATTCAGTGGTGAGTTGAGTTAAATTGAAGCTACAGTGAAGTTTCAACCCAACACCCACAGGTCCATTGACTCACAGTAAACTAACAGAAAAAGAGGTGTGCATTTCTTATGAGAGCTAAATAGTACTAAATTTACATGCTGTTGCTTTCTTTTATTAAACATGATAAATGTACTTACAGATATATAACAAAGCAAGAAAAAAGCAACCAAGTTCAAGAGATGAAACTATTAATAGAAACAGATAAACAGATGGACCAAGAACTATCAGATAGCTACTTAAAATATATATATTTTTGATATATAACTTGATAGATGGCATGATTGAAATGATACACAGTATTTATGAAAAAGTGAGATATGTTACAGACACAAAAATTGAAATAACTAAATGCAAATGACTAAAATTTGACATTTAACATCAGAACTAAAAACTCATCAGATGAATCTAAGAATAGATTTATCATAGTAGAGGAAGCTGTCAGTAAACATGAAACAGAAAACATCTAAATTCAAAAATAAATACTTTAGAAAAATAATCTTGGAATAATGTCAACTAGTCCCAGAAGAAAAGGAGGAGAGAGAGGGGGAAAGTAGTGATGCCTGAGAACTTTATAAAACTGGCGGAAGCTCCAAGTCATTTTGCAGGTACAAATAGGGTAAATGTGAAGAAAATCATGCAATTGTCAGCTGAAAAAAAAAGATAAAGAGTGATATCTAAAAATAGCCAGAGTGAAAAAGGGACATACACACACCAGTAAACAAGAGAGAGACTGGATAAGTTCTCACACAAAATAATGAAAGCCAGAAGACAAAGGAAAAACATATTGAAAGTGTAAAAAGAACAAAACAGACGTGTCAGCCTAAGACTTTGTACCCTGTAAAAAACAATCCTTCAAAAAATAATGCAAGATAATATTTACATGTTAAAAATTCTGAAATAATTTACCTCTAGAACTTCACAATATGAAATGAAGAAAGAAATTCATTGTAAAGAAATTAAAACCAAATAGAATCCAAATGCTGTTTTTCATTGCCTTCGTATTTTTGTCAATATTTTTTTTTTTTGCTGTTTTAAAATCCTTACAACAAAACAGCAACAATGTGTTGTGAGGTTTACAGCATATACAGAATTACAGTATAAGACAAAAAATATAAAGTATGGGAGGAATACATGAATTATACTGCTGGATAGTATTTATATGGTTAATGAATTAATATTCATTGTTTGAAAAATAAGACAACTTTTATGTTTACATATTATATTCAAACCTACTAAGAAACAAACTAAAGTTATCCCTTTTAAAATCAGAACATGAAGTAAAACAAAATTCTCAATTTATATCCATCCATCCTTCAGAAAAGTAAGCAAAAGAACAGCAAAGATATCTAGAACAAATGGAATAAATGGAAAACAAATATGAAGTTGATAAAGTATAACGTGACAATGTTAAGAATTTTTAAATATAAATTAAGTAGATTCTTCATTTATGTAGAGATATACATATCAGATTATGAAATAATATTTGTCTATAAGCTGCCTGTAGGAGACAAAGGCAGGTTTTTAGAAAGGCACAAACCTGGCTGTGGTGATCCACACCTGGCATCCCAGCACTCAGGAAGCTGAGGCAGGAGGATGGGTGCAAGATCAAGACCAGCCTGGGCTGGTGAGGCATACAGGAAAACTTGTCTCAAAAAGATAAATAAATAAAAGTAAAAAAGGCACAAAAACACATGCTGTGTTTGATGAGTGTTACAAATAATTCTCATAAATAAATCTAACAAGGGGAATGTTTTATTTTGGCTCACATTTGAAGGTTGCAGCCCACGGGCAGTGGGCCTGTGGCGAGGTAATAAATCACGGTAGAAACTTGGTGCAAGAAGCTGCTCATCTCACGACAACCAGGAAGCAAGACAGAGAAAGAACATATCAGAGTCCCACAATTCCCTGGGGCCACACCCCCAACAGCCTGCCTTCCTCCCACTAAGCCGTGTCTCCCCGAAATTCTAAAACCTCCCCATGGCGCCAGAGACCACGGTGAAGGCCTTCACAGCGTGGCCTTGCGGGGTATGCAGGATCCATGCTGTGGCACATAGCATACAAATAATAAGTGTAAAAAGATGACAGCTATGTTAGCATCAAATATATTAACATCAAGACAAAGAGAATTACTGTAGGGATGTATATGGGGAGCAGACAGAAGAGGAGAGGTTCCATATTGCTACACAGATCAATTTATCAGGAAGGCCTAAATCCTCAGAATAAAAGATAACACATCCTTCTATATAATGGCAATAACCGACTGAAACATAATATGAAGTGAGTTGAGTTATAATAGCAGAAAACCATGTAGGTAGAAATAAATGTAATAAAATATAAAAATAATTTTATTTTTAAGTATTAAAGATAAATAAGTGGAGAAACAATATTTTTTAGATATTAGAACCAAGTTGCTCATTTTCCAGATATATTTATATAAATTCAAACTATCATCCAAATTCTAACACATTTTTAAAGACATAAATAAGATGATTCTTAAATTTAAATAAAATGCCAAGGATCCATACTATCCAAAAGAACACTGAAAAAACTATTCAAAATACTTATAGAACCTATTATCAATGCTAAGTGTAAAGCTATCGAAATCAAGATAGTACAGTTTTGCATATGTTACACAGCAGATCAATGAAAAAGAACAGGATACTAGAAATGAATAATTTCACTAGAAGTTACTTAACTAGTTATTTACATGACTCATTCATTTATGCAAAATATCTGTGACCTTTATAGACTGCCTGTGGCATAGAAGGAAGGTAAATAGAGGAAAAAAATGGAAGAGAAGAAAATGCGGCGCTGTTCCTTCATGATATATGGAAAAAAATTTTTAATTTTTAAATTACTAATAACAGAGCATCCTTATAAAACAAGACAAGGGAGAAGAATGTAACGAAGAAGTGTAACTGTGATTCTCACTCTTTCATTCTCTTACTGCCACTTGGGAAAGGTTCCTTAGTATTTTGTCTTTTAATTTTCATAAAGTGAATCAGGTCAAGATTTGGGTCTCTTCTACTTACTGAGAAAATAGGCTGTAATGAGAAATATGAAGTTTTTATTAACACAGAGCTGCTCAGTTACTGATGAAAATGAAAGATTCGTTATATAATCCCCACAGCAATGAAGGAGTCCACTTTATTGATTTCACTGGTTAATAGAACCAGTGATTTATATAACCAGTTAAAAATGATTTGTATTTGAATGATGAGTTTCATTTGACCACTTTTTTAGTATTTTGGAAGCAGGGGAGGAAAACATTGTGCTAAAATAAGTATTTTGTTCATTACTTTTGAAGCTTGGAATGCAACTCATACCACAAGAGCGCATTTAAAAGTAGCTCAAAGATAGTCACAGGAAAGAATAATCTTTAGCGAGCAGTTCCCACGCTTCGAGTGAAGCTGAGCAACCAACAGCTGGATTTTCCATGTTTGTACCACATCTTCCCTAATTTTCACTGAACTTTCACAGAAACTCAACAAGGATCCTAATCCTCCAAATGTAAAATCACAATATTCCTACACATAATTAGTCTTATCTGTTTAGTTTCTCATATTTGAGAAAACATGTATTTTGGTTAAACGCCTCATGTTTGTCTTACACATAACATTTAAATTTGGATAGAACTATAGTGAAACAAAGGCTGTCTGGCATATAGTTCATCTAAAAGAGTTCTTGTAATTAACATGGAAGGGCAGGTTGATTGATGAATAAATAAATCTTAAAATTATTCCCTATTTTTTAATCACTAGACTTGTGAGTTTCAAGATACATGATTACAACTTAAACATAATTTTCCTAAACCTCGTTGGGAAAATACATTGCCATTTTCAAAAGTCTTAATATGTGATGAATCACTTCTCAAGAACTATAATCTTTTCAGCAAAGGTTTAAGATTAAAACAAAAAAATGCAGTTGTCTCACCAACTTTGTTTTTTTTTTTTTAATTTTATTTAAGGAGAAAAGAAAAAAAGCAGAGAAAGGGTACAAGTTATACAGATTAACAGAAAAAAAAATGAACAGTAGGAAATCACTAGTTAATGGATTACATATTGTCATCTTAGAAATAATTGTTCAAGTCACAAAATTAAAGCTTGTAGAGTGGACATTCCAACAATGATACTGCAAACAGTTCTGTTCAATGATCCAATAAAACTCTGTGATATCATTTTCTATCTTATACACTTAAATATACATGCAGTTATATAGTTTAGAGCACTTTCTTTTCCTCTCTTTTGTACAATGACTATTACACATTTTGGGTTTCATTGCTCCCACGGTTCTTATTACTTTTTTGGAAGAGAGTAAAACCAAATGTGACATAACAGAACAGAATCGGTCAAGTCAAAAGGGTGGACAAAATAGATAATGTAAAAACATAATACCAGATGATCAACAATGGTTACCATAATGCCTCCTGCTATCTCTAATAGAATTGCCTATATCATTAGTTATAATACAATTGAACAAAACAGTAAAGAACAAAACCGATAAAACCAAAACATTGGAGACATTGTAGGTCTTCAAAAGTAGATAAAAGTCAACGAGAATGGGCGTTATATTGAATCTCATTATCTTCACAGCTGATGCCTAAACTTTCGAACCTGATACTATCCAGCAAAACAGAATAGGGGAACATCAGTCAAAAACAAGATGGTGAGAGTAATATAGGGCTTCAAATCGAGATAATGGAAAGTCAAAGTGGGTTACTATAATATATCCTGCTATTTTTTTCCTTTAATTAAACGGATAAAAATAAAAAAGTAAATAATGGAGTGGAGATTGAGATAAAAGAGGGCATAACAGCGAAACAGCGCAGATCAAAACATAACCATTTAAGCAGAATAGTGTTTCACCACAAGATAATCCCAACCCAAAAGTAGTTACCATATTGACTCTTTCCTTGAAATCCTTGAGTACAACTTCGTATACTGTAGCATTAAGTATATCAAAACAATGTAAAACCATTTAAGAGAATGACAGCATTACAGAGTATTTAGAATCGACTAACAGAAAATGAACAATGGTTTCTGTATAATCTCCTTGTCTTTAAAAGGTTTTTGCTTATACTACCGTACATAACAAAATCCAATAAGATACAACCTATTTAGACCATTGGAGACAGAAGAACAAAAGCTAGATGAGACTTCA
This sequence comes from Cavia porcellus, assembly GCF_034190915.1. Classification (NCBI taxonomy): domain Eukaryota; kingdom Metazoa; phylum Chordata; class Mammalia; order Rodentia; family Caviidae; genus Cavia; species Cavia porcellus. The sequence continues at coordinate 24,838,993 of NW_026947504.1, forward strand.
AAACAAGATGATACTAAATCAGTATTACCTATTAAGATGTCATTTTCTCCAAAATAGCTGTTCCTATCATCCAATCTTCTCTGCCTCATTTCTGTTGAGCTCTTTTTCTGTCACTAGCTGTCAGTTTGTCTTCTTCATTTTGTTCTCTGCTCCATTTGTTGTGGCCTCCCCACCACTATTTCTGGGTTCTTTGTATTTTTCTTTTTTTAGAATATCCTGCAATACTCTCTGTAGAGTTGAATTGGTGGTCGCAAACTCCCCCAGTTCCTCTTTATCCTGGAAGCACCTTGTTTTTCCATCAATTTCCAGGGACAGTTGTGCAGGATATCTCAATCTTGGCTGGAGATTATTATCTTTCAAAGCTTGAATTATTTCCCCCACGCTCTTCGTGATTTGATGGTTTGTGCAGAGAAATCTGCTGTAATTCTGATGGGTGTTCCCTTGTAAGTGGTCTGTTTCTTGTCTCTGACAGCTTTTAATATTCTGTTCTTGTATTGAATTTCTGGAATTTTTATTATTATACGCCTGGGTGTAGCTCTGTTTGGGTTATAGGTAGCTGGGGTCCTGTATGCCTCATACATCTGAGTATCTTTACCTTTTGCTAAATTAGGAAAATTCTCCTGGATTATTTCTGTGAATAGCTTTTGTAGTTCATTTGTTTGTGTCCCTACTTCTTCTTTTATGTTCTTAATCCTTAAGTTATGGATCCTCTTATCATCTTCCTGTCTTTGTATTATTGCTGTTTGTTTCTTTGTTATTTTTAAGAAGTTTTTCATTTCATTCTCCCATATTACAAGTCTGCCCTCCAGTTCAGATAGTCTGTCCTTAGTTTCTTTCAAGCTGTTATGCCAGTCTTCGATAGACTTCTTAGTTTCTTGGTAGTCCCTTTGAACCTGCTTCACGTATTCTATGCTTTCTCTGTTTTCTCCATCAAACAATTCTCCCCTCTTTTTCTGTTCTTCCATTCCACCATCTGTTTTTTTCTTGGGTGGTGCTTAGTATTTCTCTAACTATTCTGCATACTTCTAGCTTCAAGTTGTTGATAACTTCATTCCTGAAGTGGTCTATGAGGCTCTCTATATGGCGCTTTATGTCTATTGGTGCGGTGTCCACTATTACCTGTTTCTCAGGATTGGGGGCTGAGGAGACTTTCTTGTTGCTGCCTCTTCCCATATTCTCTCTTCCTTATATATTCAAGCTTATACAGGAGACCCAGCTTCTCTCCCTGTCAGCTACAGCCTGATTGAATTGCTCCGGTTAAGTGTTCCCACCCACCGCAGCACACCAGGAAGTTGCAGATCAGGCAGCCTACGCGGGGGTCACCCCTCCCGGCCACCATCAGGCTCTGGCTTGGGCCAGCCCACTGGGTCCGCCAGCAGTGTCACCACGCAGGCCAGGCACTTTTCACCAATCCCACCCGAGAGGGGGATGTGTGGCTGGAGTCGCCACCGCGCTCTCCTCTCGCAGGACTGCCGGGGCCCAGAAAGTCCTCCGCTGGAGTCAAACTGTGGTAGAGTGTCAGTTTCTCTCACTCACCTCACCACAAGTCAGTGCACGCCTCCCTGCCCATCAGGTTTTCAACTCCGTTCGCAGATTCCAGTTCTCAGAGCTTCCGCGTGTCTCTCTCCTTGCCGAGCCGCTGTAGAGGCAGTCGCCGGCCGCACGGCGGGAAACCCAAATCACGGCTTCCAATGGCGCAGGGTCCAGCCTCCACACCGAGGCTTTTCCGCTCCTATTTTAGCACCAGGACTGCATTCCAAGTTGGTCTCTCTCAGCCCAGTTCGTTCCTGAGTCAGCAGAGCATATCTGCACCTGTTTATGTCTCCTTAGTCCGCACCATTCCTGACTTCTGAACCAAGCCTTTCAGAGAGCCTCCGTAGTATCTGCTGTCCGCCATGTTCTCCCGGAAGCCGTCTCACCAACTTTGCAGTAAGCGATTGTGTGTTATTTCTCAGAAGGATGCCACAAAATAAATAAAATAGTTGACCAAAAGTTTTGGTCACTTCCCATAAAAATATCAGTGGTTTTGATAGATTAAATCAGATTTTTTTGGCATATCCTTTAGCCTCCTACATCAAAACTAATGATGAAATACTTGGGTAATGTTTTCATTCCAAGAGGCTAAAAATTATTAGATTATGTGGTCAAGTTAATAAAATGACAGGTGTTTAGACTACTATTGGGTTCTTTTCCCATAAAATCATATTTTATGGGAAAATAATAATAATATCTTGTGAAAAATTCCTTAGGCAGTTTGGTTAATTAAATATCCACTTTAACACATCAGACAACACTGTAGGAGCCAATGTAGTGGACTGTGTTATACAATCAGCTTGAAAATGTAGACTCAGAAGATCTCGTAAGATCTCCCAAAGATCAATAATCACAGAGGAACTGATTTAACATAATTTAGAATGTGCCACAGCAGATGATTCAGGGACAGCAGAATTTGACATTTTTTTCTTGCAAACAACTGTGCAGTAATATCATCTGGGGGAAAAAAAAGATTCCTACACTGCATACTTGATGACATAAATTTATTCAGTATTAGTCAGAGTTTGATGAGAGAAAAATCACTCTTCGTGATCTGAAGGAGAAACATATGTGAGGGGTGAGAATTACAGTGTTATGGGAACAGGCTCACAGTCTCTGAATTTCTTGCTGGTTTTGGGCTGGATTTGAGCAGGGGAATGTGGGGAAAATCTGAAGCCCATAAGGATGATCTACATCACACAGGCACAAGTTCACCTCATCTCACCTAGCGTTTTGCAACAGACCTGCAAGACAAACCAGCACAATCGCTACTAAGCTTCCTGCACAGCTGGTCCAGGGTCAGAACCCTAAACAAGGCTGGCGGTGCTGAGGAAGCTGCTCTTCTCCTTCGTGCTCTCTGCCAGCAAGGTGAACTATCGCATCCTTAAGAACGCAATAAACCGCTACAGTCTCGTCTTAAACTGAATTTGGAGTGTTTTAAAAATCAAAGACTGTCCTTCTTCCCCTACCCACTAGCCGAGTTCTAACCTAGACCTGTGCGTGGAGGAGAATTCTGGGAAAGTAGTTCTGTCTTAGCTTAATAAATGTATTGCAAAGGCCTGAAAATTTGGGTAAGTAAATAACCTCAATAGAATGTCCCCAAAATGCTTGTGACCAGGAAAAATTGTAAACAAATGTAGTTGAAACTCACATTTTGCAGGAACAGGAAAGGTGCTTTGAATTTGACAAGCTGTTTCAAACATTAGAGGGGCGCCTTGCCTACCCGCTCTTCTGAGAGCATCTGTTGCTGATGCACTGACATCCTCAGACTAGGCATGTTTATTCCAGACAGCTCTGAATGCTACTATTTGCCTGTTTTTTTTTTCTTTAATTAATTTCAGTTATCATGGCTACATTCTGAATACTAAAATAATCAAAGAAAAATCTAGATTTTTTTTTTCATATTCATCTTTTCCTTTCTTCTAATTCATTAACTATTAGGGTCCAAATGTCAGGATGAAATACAACATCTCTGCACAGGTTAGGTATGGAAATAGTTACTACACAATTAGAAATATATTTCATCCAGAACATCTTTCCACCTGACAGATGGTTTAAAGAGGAAACACTTAGTGAAAGTTTTAAGAACAAAATGTGTTTCAGCTAAGGTAACAAAGTGTGCAGAGCATAAAACATGGAGACTGAAGCACACACCCGGTTCCCCTGTCACACAGTGTCCCTTGTCGTTTTGGGAAACTAGCCTATAAAGTGTGCGCTTTGATCGTCTACAGCAGATTCTTTCTGAAGACTTGTTAATGTGAAAATTAAAATGTCTCACTGAGGAAGCACAACAGCAACTTCAGTAAGAATGATTAATAATTTGTTCCAAATAACAAAAACACCATCATGAGTGCTAATGTTATATCATTAGAAACTTTTGGGGTTTTTTTGGAAATCACACATCGCATCTAACATTTAATTTAAGGTAGACATAACGGTGTTTAATACTGATGCTCGCTTCATCTGTAGATTTAATTTAAGGTAGACTTAACTATGTTTAATGTCTGATGTTGCCTTCATCTGTAGATCTAGAGGTTGACTACAGTATATCAATGTAGTACATTTTGTAAAGATATTAAACAACTAGAAAAAATTCATTCATGAAGAGCTAAGTTATTCACATATTTAAATTAATTGTGCTGCTAAAACATCTTTTATCTTAGAACAATCCAAAAATGAGGGAAATAAGATCAACAGACACAGCTGGGCACTTATTAAAAATAGCCATTCATTGATAGTAAGCTTGAAACAGCTTCAAAAATTCTCCTTTATAATTAAATCAAGGAGTTTTGTCTTTGTTTCATTTTTTGGTACCAGAGATCAAACTCACAACCTCGCACTTGCAATCATAGAGTTTAGAATTTAAAGAAATTATCTTATGAAGGAAAATACATAATGCTAAGTATTTTCTATAATAAAAAATGAAATGAATGTTAGCTAGTCAATAGTCATCACATTAAGGATATGTGGCCTTTCCTTTTTACCCCATTGTTTATATAAGAAAGAACATAGGCATCTGATATGCATATTTTTCAAATATACTAAAATATTGTGTATATTATCTATCACAGCATATTTTATGTCACAGTTGGAACCTAATGCAAATGGTTCCTATCACAATCCTAGAAGAACACACAGAACCATAAGTAATATAAATTACCTAGTATTTTTGATATGAGAATGTGAACATAAAGCAGTGTCATTACAGAGAAACACATTTTAGTAATTTTATTTTGTAATAGTGGACCTCACTATGCTGAGTAATCACTCTGCAACTGAGCTACACGGTGAGTCCCTTGGTAGCTATCTATTTAAACAGAACTGGAAAAATAATAATATAACATTGTAGAAAATGCCATTTTCCTTGTCCTGAGCTACACAAAATTCCTTGTACTTTCATCACAAGCTTTACCATGTGTTCTGTTATCAATAATGATATTTGTTGAAATTCACATTGGGAAGTAAACGAAATGCAGCTGATATAACACCTAACGAAGACCTTTCCCACAATGGAAAATGTTAAAGAAGATTTCTATCTTTTAAACGGGTTTTCCAAACTTTCTGAGTTAGCAAGAAATAAAGGTATTCTGTGTTTAAAGTGGTGTTGCAGCCTAGTGTAAAGGTGTACACCTAAAATCTCAGCAATTGGGAGCCTGGGACAGGTGAGCCCTGAGTTTGAGGCTACTCTGGGCAGCTAGTGAAACTCTGCCTCAAAAATAAAAAGAAATAAAGTAAAAAGGACTTTGTGGTGGAAGTCCCTGGATTCAATCCCCAGGACCAAAATTTTAAAAATACTATTGTCATTCAAGATTGAAAAATACACTGCATTTACTGTCATGGAACTGTGCGTTGTCATTTTAAAAAAAAAAAATCCAAATACAAAAGAAAAATTATCAGATAAAATGGACAACATAGTGGCTAAGATGAACAATAGTCTAAAAACTGAAGAAGAAAAAAGTGCCGATTTGAATCTCAGTAGTAACTGTTCAAAATGAAATATAGAGAGAAGAAAAAACAAAAGACCAATGAAAAGTGAAGAGACTATCACAACCAATGGCTCAATAGTATTGTGAATTTAATTAGTTCACATGAAAATATTTAAAGAAGTAGTTATTCAAATATGTTGAAAACTATAAACTCACAGATCCAAGATACTGAATTAATTATGAGTCTTGAGGGCAACTATCCCAAGGAGCACTATCAAACTGAGAAAAACCTCTGCGGAAAATTTTTAAGAGTACTCAGAGAAGAGACGTACTCAAGGAATACTGGAAAACTGAGCTCTGCCCCTGCTCCTGTTTACTACCCAGAAAGAGTTTGCAGGCTTCAGTACAGACAGGGTGAACCACAACCCAGCCTAGCAGCTCCCAAAGTTTGGGGTCAAAGAAGAGAATTCTAAAAAGGCTATTTGTCCAAATATTGCTGAATTTTTTGTAATAAAGTTCATCATTTTAAGGCTTTGTGCATTTCAGAAGTCATCATTATCCCTGTAAACTGAAGGAAATATGCTTTCCTATGAAAGATTTAGCTTAGTAATCTCTGAGTTAATCCTCAATATTTTCTTGGATATTTTTTGCCCTCCACATAAATTTGAAATAAATCTGTTCATTTCTCCTGAGAAAATGTTCCTGGCTACAAGTTGAGCAGCTTTTCTCAGCCCAGTTCTGGTGTATTTCAATTTGGAGGACAAGAACACCTTTGAATTTGAAGAACCTTAGTACTGCCTAATTATCACTAGTTATTTCTCTGAAAACCTTTTTTGTATTTTCTATGTCTCTGATTTAGTTCTGCTTGGTGCCTAAAATCCACAAGGCAATTCTGTTAGATGTCTTTCTGTACAGATAGCACCTCAGACTGTTGTCTGCACAGACACTTAAAATTCTTAGTCTTTTAAAAATACTTTTTGTTAAGTAAAATAGATACAGTATCTAACCAGCACTGCCTAAACCTCAGTATTTTAGAGGTCTTAAGAAAGTGATAGACAATTTGGTCTCTCCTCAGAAAGTATTTCAGTTTAAGGCTCTTTTCACAATAAAAGAAACAAAAGCGAAAAACAGTATTTTTCTTCCAATTGAGAAGTCCTAGTCCGTCTACACAGTCCTGTTATGCTGTTTTGAAAACCTGAACAGTTTTTTCCCTTTTTCAGCAATAGGGATTGAATCTAGAGCCTCTACACTGAAGAATATTATTCTCTATCCTTTTTTATTTCTTTTATTTTGAGTCAAGGTCTCATTAAATTACTAAGTTGAACAACGTGGTTTCAATTTGTTATCCTGCCTCAGTCTCCCACAGTACGGGGATCACAAGCAGGTGTCACCATGCTTGGCTCAAACACTTTTTCCTTTAACTGATCTTCTAGATCTTTTTAATTAAAGAAGCAAGCTGACACTTTGAACATTCTCCCCGAACATCATCTTACCAAGATCCAAAATACACTAAATGGATTCTCTTTCTTCCAATATCTTTACACAATAGTCTGCAGTTGCTTCACTGTTACATAACAAGGTCATCATTTTTCTAACCTCAATTAAAACTTTTTGGTAAACATTATTCCAGCCTTTACTGATTTTCTTGTCATTTTTACAGCCTACTGAGTTCCTCGCTTCTGCTAGCAGTTTGCTTTCTGATGATGCAGTTACTGTTTGGTCTCTAGAGCACCACAGTATTTTTTATTTTTATTTTAAAAAAGCAAAACAGAAAATAGTATAGAAATAACGCAGAATTTCAAAAAAGTGGGAAATTAACACTAATTAATATATTGTGTATTGTTATCTTAGAAGTTTTTGTTCAGGTTACAAGATTTAGGCATAAAAAATGATCAAACAATGAAAGTACACACTGTCCTTCTGGATGAACTCACAGAGATTAGTATTATAGCTATCTTGTGTGTGTGTGTGTGTGTGTGTATATATATATATATATATATATATATATGTATAACATTGTACATTTGGATCTTAGTACTCTTTCAGTGTTTTTTTACACTAGGAGACAATATGATATTTACAAATGTGAGTTTGATTTATTTCACTTATGAGTATGGTAAAGAGCCCCATGGTATTCTGATCAAAGTTCAAGCTCTCCATCATGCCAGGCCAAATGACAGCTGATAATGTTGCTGAACATTCTTACATTCCCACGTACCCTTAGAAGGAAACTCATCTTTTTGGTAAATTGACCATGTGATTTATTATCCAAACCAGGACACTTCTGAAAGTGAGAGTGGACACTGTTAATAACCATTCTCAGATGACAGGCAGACAGTGAAGTTTTCCAGGTCAAAAGACATGTAGCTTTGCCACATTTGTGATAACCTGAGTGACCTCCAGCATTATAAACAGTTGGAAAAAGCATTATGAAAACTCTAAGGGTATCTTCTATTTAAATAAATAATCCTAATACAGTAGCACCTCAGTTCGTCAACATTTTTGCTTGTGAAGAATTTGGTTCACAAATGGAAGTGTTTGACAAAATTTTGTTTTTGATCGCAGACTTTGCATCAGGTGATGAACAAGGTGGAAGCCATTTTTCCTGCACAAATGCCAACATGATGGAGAGCTTGAACCACCATACCTGGACATACTATAAAGACAGTTACATTTTGAAAAATATTCTTATCATCTCATATATCTCATTAGGCTTTCCCACAAATTTCAACAAAATGTATAATTTTGAACCCCACCACTTTTTTAAGAGTTGTGGTTGTATTTAGACAAATCAAGTTTTTTTTTGCCTACTTCACATATTATGCTTAATTAGGAGAAAATTCACAAATGCTAGAAAAGTGTTTATTTAAAAATGAAGCTCAATGAATGTTAGTGATAAATATACAGCACTTAATAGATTAATAAATATATCTAAGAAAATTATGATTTTATTGACCCAGCTGATTTTCTAGCAAAAATCTGAAAATACGAGAGTAGAAGATAATATCAGGCAGGACAAGACATAATTCACCCTAAGATTTATCCTGTCAGTGTGCAGATGGTCTACAGAGCATCAGAATGTCTTCCGTTTGAGCAGTGTAAGGCAAAAGAAAGTGCATTCTGTTTCCCCAGCGCTTTAGTCCACATGCTGCATGCTAGGACAAGGTCATCATTTTTCAAAAACTCTTGCAGTTAAAATAATTATTGATGTTTCCGTAACTTAAAACAGTCCTAAAATTTCTAAATACATGAATTACACTGAATTTGTTCATGTTGCGTATTGGGCGTATGATTTGTATAATTGGGTATTTCTTGATCCTGGTAAATGTTCCAGCTGTTCTTGCTACAGGGAGCAGTTGTAACAAAGAATCATGTTCTTGTCTTAAAACTAAAATGTCTCTAAGTGTGCTATGCACAGAAGTTAACTGTTGCACTAGAAAATGACCTGAACAGTGGAGGAAATTAGTATGAAGGAATTTAAATTGAGGTTCAAATAGAAGAGAAATACATTTACTTTTTCAGAGTGATAGATAATTAAGCCACTACTCATTCAAACAATCTGAATATAAAAATATAATCCATATCTAGAACATTTTGAATTTTGTCATCTGAGTTTCTTAAGGTTCCTAGCCACATAAAATATGTATTTGGCATGCCAAAATCTAAAATAGTGTGGAAAGAACACCAACAGAAACACATAACTACTTGTGGAAAACTTCTGCCTCTGACTAAATTGCATACAAAATATTAAATCCTAGGCAAACAGAGGTGCATGAGAAACAGGAGTGAAGTGGAAGCAACTATTTTTAAAATATTTTTTTCTGCAAAAGTGATGATGTTACACTATGCAATCTCAAAATTGTTTTCCAGGCTTAAACTTCTAAATTACCGATTCTTATGTTAGCACAATTTCTGAAAATATCAAATTAGAATCAAATATTGTTTTATATAGTCTTCATTTTTGCAGAGCAGAAATTCACATTTTCTATCTCTTCCCTAGAAAATACAACATAATTCAGATTCATAAATATCAAGAAATCTAATTATGTATCATTTTACTTTTTCTTGTGGAGCTCATTTTCTTCCTCACAGGCAAGAGTGCAGAACTGGTATTAGAGACCCTGTGGTTCTGGGATGTCATCTGTCCTACACCTTGGAAGCAGTGGACACTACAGGTAGGTGGAAAATCCATGCCCATCTAATTTGCCTCCAGGCAGTGACTCAGTGGGAGCCCCTTCGCGGGGAGAGTCTCATTTTCTTGGTTTCTTCGTAGTCAGTCTTGGCTTACTGAACTCCCCTGCTAGGGTAGAGCTGTGTCCTTTGGGTTCAGTCTGCAGAAGTTAGTGTTTCCAGTTTTGTGTTACTGGGAAGGAGGTCACAGGGGCAGTCTCAAAGGGCTCCAGAGTCCTGAAAGGATTTGCTAAGGATTTTAACTTAAAACTCAGATGTTGACATACAAATCAGACGGCTTTTGTTGTACCATGAACGTTAAGAAGATGTTTTGCAGACAGATTATTTCATACAAACCATGAAAATCACTCCGGGGCCATAAACCCAGAGCCCAATAGAAATCAGAGCTATGTCCATAATAGTCACCAGCATTCTCAAAGTCCCAATTACATATATACACTGCCACTTTCTATACATTTTACTCTTGGAGTCATCCTGAAATCTAAGAGTGATTCTGAGAGCCAAGAAGCTTAACATCACACAGTAGTGGGATGTGAATCTGTGATTCCACCCCGAGTCTTCCTGACTGAAAATACCAAATTTTCCCATTATACCACACGCTTCTTCAGGATACCAAGGAAAGGGAGTTGTGAAGTCACTCTCTTTGCTTAATTGCTTAACTGCTTAACTCAAATTGTACTTTTATTTGGAAGTAGTAGAAAGCAAAACCTTTGCCCGATCTAAGAAATGCTATTTTGTAACATTGTACATAGGATACATTTAATGTAAAATCTCAAATTAATTGAATCTTTCTTACATAATAAGTATTTTCTATATTGTTATATCCTCCATAGTTGTCTTAACACATAGCAGTTCTGTTCTAAGATTAATAGGAGATAAAAATACAGTTATAATTATTGTCACCCTCTGTATGTGCCTGTAAAACTTGCCTTATGCCATGAACGCACCACTGATGATTTTGTCCTTCAATAATGTGAAGAACCCTTACCTTGTAGAATGTCAGGCCTAGAGATGATCTTAGAGAAGCCTGATTCAAAACCCTTCTCGTGTAGACAAACACAGGAATCCAAGGAGAGGAATGCCCACGGTTCAGTGCCACGCGGGGAATTACTGCTACTTTCCACTTTGATCCTCTGATGCTCGATGATGCCCTAATCACTACATCACATTTTATCCCTTTTATCTAAATTTTCTTGTTTTATCTCTGCATAGGCAATTCTAAGGCAAAAGAATTCTAACAGAAAACGTTCTCAGTGGAAAAAAAAAAGCTAAACCATAGAGAAATACAGAAATTGTTGATGTATGGTCTATAAATCTCAGTGGAATATGATTTCCAACCCTTGTCTCCCTTAATGGAGAATTTATCCAGATAAAACCTCATATTAGAGATGTTCGCTGAACTTGCTTCTGGCTTTTTGACTTCTTGTTCAGTATCTAAGAAACAGCTACTGGTGTTAGACTCTGATTCTCATGCTTTCGTTCTTTGCACTAGCTATAGCTAAGGCATTTTCTTGCACATTCTTTTAAAATTCTCTGGTGTCATTAAGCAGTCTGAACGTATTTTAAGAAGGATCCCTGAGCCTACGCTTGTCACAAAGCCCTCCCGGTTATGTCACTGTTTATTTTTTAGCGTCTTTCCCTTCCCCTGCAAATGTCACGTGCTCAGTTTTACAATGCCCTGTCTTTTCAAAAACGTGTCATCATTTTTATTGATTATGATCTTGATTTCTTTCTTTATCTATGTGAAGAATCACAACATTATATCACCTAGAGGACAAGGTGTTCCTACACACTGTGAATAATGTTAATTATTGTGAGGAATAATGGGCTACATGTTTCATTCATTTACCATTAAGTCTCCTATGTACATCAGCATTTTCTTTATGAGTGTACCTCTTACAAAGGAAGACTATATTCCCCCCAAACGATTTCTCTTTGAGTATACTTCTGGCTTTTAAAAAATTCCACACCTCAAATACTGGGCATTAATCTGCTCCATTTCAATCACATGCCTATCCCAAAAAGCCTTCTAAACCCTTGTCTGACCTGCATGCTGAACACTGGCACTTGTCTCTAGATTTCCCTTTCTCTTACCTTTCATTTTCTCCAGACTCATTATCTGGGCTATGAAATGCTGTATGCTGATAGATATTGGCAGAATCTGGTTAAAATTCATTTCACATAGCTTGCTCTTACTTCAAAGGAACAAAGGATCTTTCTTCCTTCCTTCCTTCCTTCCTTTCTTTCTTTCTTTCTTTTTTTCTTTCTTTCTTTCTTTCTTTCTTCTACTTGTCCCCTCCCCTTTTTAATCCTAAGAACACAAAACCAAGTTATCTTTATGGTGTTAAGCATGAAACTGGGTCTTTGTTTGAAAAGCAACATCTGATGCTTCCTCTTTTCAACTCAAACAACTGGGTGCTTCTGCATGCCGCACGGTGCACTCCGCTTTGGGGTTTTGTGGTGTCAGTTGTTGCTGACAGCTGACAAACTGCTGTGTGAAGGGAGATGTTAACCCTCCCCTAAAAGCCCCAAGCCTGCCAGAGAAAGGAAGGGCCTCTGCCTCTAACAGGGAGAGTGTATTTGTAGAGGTTTTCTGCTCCATTTTGCAGCAGGAATCTGTTCCAGGGAAGCACGCCTTTCCCTATACTTAGGCAGAGCATTGTCTCTCTCTCCCCCCAGCCCCAAGCCCTGTTGACATCATCGGCAGCCACATTGTACTATCCCTAACCACTTGCACTGCCAAACCCCAACAAAGTTACAGCCATTTCAATATCCTACGAGTTCAGCCCATAAATAATCATTGAAATGTGTTTGTGAGCAAAACCTAAAACACCCAAAAATTAAACAGCCAAGCTGTTTAAAGCAATCACAGTATTTTGTCCTGATTGATTGACAAGCACAGGGTTTAAATTAAGCAACCAAAATGAAGAGGCTAAAACCAACGATGGCTTAGGGTGGGAGACTGAGCACAGGCCCAGGCACCTGCCTTTTGTCAGTGCACTTCATTAATATGGGTCAATAGTTACAGCACCTCTAATGTCGTGCACATAAACCGTCATCTAAGAAGTGTTTGACTTGCTTATCACCATCTGTCACTTAAAGAGATCTTATTTGAACTCCACAGCTGGCAACTGCATAAAAGACTGACTGTTGTTACTGGATTTCAGATAGGCTGTGGGAGAAACATTTCTGTAGCATTTTTTATCGTGTTAGTCTAGATGGCATTTATAGTGGCACATTGAACACAATGCCCGAGCCACCCTTCAGGAGAGGCTGGATGGGATGTTCCTGAAGACAGGACTATTTATTGTTCATCAATTCCTCCACTTCTGTTTCTGTGCAGTGCTGCCTGTGGAATCCTTGAAGCCACACGAACAAACAAAATAAATAACAGGATGCACTTACCATGCTTACAGAATTATAGGGTTTTGAGAGATAGCCTGGTATCCTGCTAGAAGTCATAAAAATACCCCAGCTGTTTCAGAGTGTGTAGGAAATATATTGGTTTTACATTTTATAATTTCAAACTCTGTTGTCAACAGGCAACTTATGTTACTTTATATCCCACTCATCACAGCCCACCATAATTCCTCATGGCAGAGCAAAGTAAAATATATTCCTCTGTGCTGACGCTACTTACTGTTTTTTGTCTCCTATAAGTGATTTGTGGTCCTGCTTTGAATTTTGGTAAGAAAGTGGATTTCTAGTAGCTTTTATAAGAAACAGCACATTCTACAGCTCAGGAGATTGAGTCTCTCGGGACACAGGAAAAGGCTATTTGGTTCCTTCGCACAATCATTTATGTTTTCTCCTGTTTCTTTCTGTCAGTGTCCTTCAGGCCTCTCTTTTGAGAGAAATTCATCAAGCAGCTATTGAATCTATTAATCCCGGGGTTTAGTGCCCATCAGCCAGGACCTTCCTCTAGCACTCACTGTAAGCCCCTTCCAGCCTCCTCTTAAGGTCTAGGTCAGACTGTCTCTTCCATTTCTATTTTACTGCTGATTCAAAGGCTATCAAGTCATAATTGTCAGAAGCAGAGAAGCAGGTGACACGGTTGTCCAGGGACCTTGGAAAGCTCAGGAGCTCTGCCACAGTTTTTATTCTTTATTGGTTTGAAACATCTCACCCAAACATTACCTCTCTCAGTCATAAAAGAAGCTGAATTTTTTAAAAAGCAGACTTGTACATCCCTTGAGAGACATTAGATTTTCATAGAACTTTCGTTTGGCGTTTTGAAGTCGTACTCTGTTCTGATAAGGCTGTGTTCCCAATCCCTCTGGGTTGTGTCAAGGTGAGACTTGAGGATGAAGCTATGAATTATGGCTTTCCTGAAGGTTTTGTCTGTGTCAAGAGGCTACTCTGTCTCCAGGGACGTTAGCATGACAGTTCAGTGGGAAGAAGACAGACATCTTGCTTCCTCAAAATGGTTCAAGGTCAAGCCGACTTAGTCTAAACTTACCTTATGGCTATTTATGGAGTAAGCACTTATCAAAACAAAAAAAAAAATAAAAACAATCACCCACATTAATTACAAAATGAGAAATCACAATGCAAATTTCCATCTGGAAACATTAGTTTCCTTCAAACACTTCTATGCTTGCAATTACGTGTATGACCCATGTAAGTAATCAAAAACAGTAATGTGACTTGTTTTAAGCTTTTCCGTATCTACTTTGCACTAACATGACCCCTGTGATATGGCTGCTATTGTCTGCCCATTGTACAGATAAAGAAATGAAACCCAGCAAAGGTCTTGCTGGAGGTTATCTGCTGTTGTGGTTTCTATCTAGATGTTCCCCAAGGCCCTCATGTTCTCCTAGGTGGGGTGGGGAAACTGACTGGATTGTGGGGTTTTGTAGGTGACTTATTGTGAAAAGGTGGGGGTCTGTTTGAGAAGAACCTGGTCACCGGGGGCATGGCCTGGATATGTTTATCTTCCTGCAGGATTCCCCCTCTGTCTCACTCTTTCTGCTTATCCTCCTCCATGATGTGAGCAGTTTCCCCTCCACTGTGTCCCTCTCCCATGCCATCCTGCCTCAGCATCAACCACACATGGATTGAAACCTGTACAAACGGTGAGTCAAAATACAGTTTTCTTCCTAAAATTGTGAATGTCAGGTATTGTGTCTCAGAAACAAAGAAATGACTAATGCCCAGCTACAAGTTGTAGCATCAAAGTTTAAATCCATGCCCAGACTCCAGGGATAATATTTTACTCACTGGCCACCAATGCTGTAGTGAAATTTCCTTACATTCCTTTGTAAATTGCTTGTATTTTATTTATTTTCTGAAATTTCCCAATAAATCTCTCTCTCTGATCAGGCCTTCATTTTTAAAGGTTAAAAACATAATGAAATTTTGAACAAAAATGCCAATCTTCCTTCCTGAAATTAAAGGCTTTCTATGTCTAGTCACACAAACAAAGGTTGCTATTTTATCTGTGTATCCGGACTCCCAGGACTGACCCAGCATGGCAGCAGGAATATCCCGGGAAGCAATTAAAAAAAACTATAAATTTGACAAGCAAGCCCATTCATTGTAACTTTACTGATTTTACATCTACCCTGCAAAGATCAGGCTCTGCATTTTTTTTCTCTTTGCTATTTTAAAAATAAGAAAAATGAGTTTCTTACTGCGTAGCAGTGAGTTATAAAATCAAGTTGTAAACCAGGTCCTTCCACCTGCAGAGCTAGAGTGCTTTCCCAGTCCCATCGATGCAAACCCATCCACTCGGAAGAAGCATTGCTCCTCCATGGCGTGACCCCAGCTCACCTTTCAGAAATGTTTCAAGCTTCAGAATGCGGTTTAAAATTCAATGAAGAAATGTCATCCTGTGTAGGTAGGCCTCAGTCTCTAGGGTAGGGCACCAGTCTGTTTCTTGAGAGAGAATGTGTTCAATTTTATTGCATTAATCTGAAGTAAGCAGCTCATATTTTCACACGACCTCGTTTCCATTCACCCCGTTGCATTGAATCTCATTTCTGTGGTTGGCGTCTTCATTGTTCAGGAGAGATTTCATCAACTAATTGAAAGGAACTCTGTTCTGTCCTCTGCAGAGCTAAATACATACAACAATTTCACCACCAAGGCCAGACACATTATCAGTGTCCTGATCTTTGGCCTTTGATACTTTCAAGAGATGTCCCAGGGGAAATCTTTTGCTGGAATGTTAATCTGTTGCTTCTCTGACCTCCTACACATGTACCACATTATTATTACAACCCACATGCCTCTCTTTTCACGCTGTCATTTTGACAATAGAACCATCGGGCAATTCATCTTTAGACGAGATAGCTGGAACAAAGCGCATACCAGAAAGTGAAATCAGATTGGCTAATGGTATTGTTTAAAATGCAATAACATTTCTCTTCTGAAATCCAACCAGATTTCCAGTGATATGTCATGCCTGTGGGATGTGCTGCGACAATTAGCTATTGGTGATTCATCAAAGCGTCCCAGTGTGGGGATTTCTTTTTAACTTTTTTCTCAACATGCTTTGGAAACATAAATTAGCTCTTGAATCGGATCAGTATGGATTTATCACTCGCATTTCCTGCCTTCACCCTCTTTCTTCTTTCATCCGGCAGATGCTTGTTTCATCTTTAGATTTACTGAAAATCGTGCCTGGGTCTGAAAACATTCAGCAGTACTGAAAGGCATTTCTTTTAAGACTCGGCTCAAATGTCAAAAGCTTCCTCTTTGGAGAAACCTTCCTTTGACCACGCCATGTAAAATAAACCCCATCCATCCTAGCATTATCTAATTTATCCTGCTTTATTTTCCTTCCTAACATCCACCATTAGTTTTCACATGACACATTCATTCATCCACTGACTGTGGTCCCTTCCTCCCCACTGGAACATGAGCTCGTGACAGCAGAGAGTTGGCCCGCTTGCTTACGGCTCTCTGCCAGGACACAGCAGTGCCCGGCCCTCAGCACTGTGCTCTTCAGAGATACTCAGTCAGGTGTGGCCTCTACAGGAGACACAGGAGAGATTCAGAAAAATGGAGTTTATTACACTGATGGACCCAGAGATAGGAGTCATGATTCATCAGGGAGGGCCAGATGAGGAAGCCCAGGGGAGTCTGGGGGTAGAAGACAGAGGAGAGGAAAGCTTATGCTGTTGCCTTTATTGAGGTTTCTAAGGGAAAGCCAAAGCTTGAGAATTCAGGATTGAATAGGTTAAATAAATGTAATGGGCACAGAGTTACAGGGAGGGTCCCTATTTACTTGGCCCTAGCCCTGGGATGACTAAGGCCCAGAAATAATACCTCCCCGGACCATCGAGAGGAATGATGGCTCAAGATTGGCTGCCTGCACATCAAAAGTGATTCCTCTTGGCTATCTCTAAGAACTGTCTATTGCAGAGAGGTGGGAGTCTTCTCTCTCAAGAAAGGGTTTAAGTGTTTTTCTCCTGTAAAGTCATTTCATTATACTATGCAGGAAATATTAAAATATTATAATTCCCCTGATTGGGAAAGATTTGTGTTTGTTGAAGGATGGAGACTCTTCCACCCCAAAGAGTACAGATAGGATAGCATTCTTTCAGACACACGTGAGCTCTGAATCTCACCAATAACCAGGAGACATTTCTGTTACACTCATATGATTTGAGAACAATGCCACTGGAACATTCTGGCCTGTTTTGTTTGCCCCATTGTTTCCCATCATATTCAAACAATAAAGAGTAAGTAATCAAGTTATTTAAAAATATTTCATGTTAGGTTCAAGTAAGAGTTAAGATACTATGAGTGGAACTTTAAATACTTGAATTGATCTAATCACAAATAAGGACTATTGCTATGGACATCTATGGGGCAATCCTAAGTGACAGATGACATGGGCCAGTTAAGGAGCCATGAAAAGTGCAACTTGTGACTACCTGGTTATTATATTTAAGATAATTCTTCTTTTTAATTTGCTGGATAAGTCTACTTTACACACACACACACACACACACACACACACACATACACACCAATATCCAGGACATACCTACATAAAACTCAAAATATGTCATTAAATTTCTCTAAAGATTAATGTCAAATTCTTAGCCTCACTAATTAGAGACAAATACAAATAGGAGAGTAAGGCAGGGTAGGGCAAGATGTGAATTATAATTAAAATGCAATGTTGGAAAATACAAGAGGAAATGTCATGCAAAAGAAACAAATCACATCATTGAGTTCAAATCACAAGTGTCAAGGAAAGCAGTGAGGCCTCTCCTCCTCTCCTGGAAGGAAATTCATACACATTTGAGACGGATCACAGAAGATCGCCTGGTTAACAATGTATTCTTTGAATGTTGAATTAAAGGACGCGGTTCTGCTTTCAAGGAATGTGAAGGGGAGCACAAAATGAATACACAGAAGACCAGAACTTCCAGCCTCAGGAACTTTTCTTTCTGAGCAGGAGCTTGTCGTGTCCTTTCAAATCTAGCTCCAATATGTACTTTGCAGAATTATTGCTTTTAATCTTTATTGTTAGCTCCTTCTAAAGAAATTTGTAAAAATGTAATGACAAATCCCAGCGCTGCTTAAACCTGTGTAGAAAGCTTCTAATTTCTAATTCATTTCAATGGAGATTGAATTGTTCAGATCAACTTTTCATTCAAAGGAGATAGAAATGAGAAAAGGTTTGTTTGAATAAGTTCATCTCAGAAGTGAACTGCAATTCATCAGCTTTAGTTTACTGCTTCACACTCAGCAAAACATGTGAGATGAAAACATTTTTGGAGGAAATAATGTAAGTTTTCAAATTTTTTTCTGATATGAGCATTTGAAGAAGTTGAAAAGAGAAGAAAATCGAAGTGCATGTATTTTCAAATAAACACTTTAATTCTTTGACTTCTTATCTCAAATAGTGTTATGTTTTGGATGCATGTAGACTTTCAAAATTCATATTTGGGATCTTATACCCCATGGTGATGGAATTAAAAGACGTGGCCATTAGGGATTGATGAGACTGTAAGGGCTCTGCCCTCATGAATTTCATTCATGCTTTTACAAACGAGGTTGCAGACAGCTGCCTGGCCCTTCTAGTTCTTCTGCCATGTAACAGCACAAAAGGAAGACAGAAGCCCTCATCAGACACTGAATCTGCTGGCACGCTGCTGTTAGACTTCTCAGCTTTCAGAACTAAGAGAAATGAATCTGTATCATTTTGTTATGACAAAAAAAAAAGGACAAAAGCACTTGGATCAGTAAATTGATTGAGAAGGTTCTATGTGCCTGCCACTTGGAGATTGCCCTGTGGCTGTGCAACCACACAGCTGATGAGGCACCCACTGGAACCCAGCATCTTTCACTCTCTTCTACCTAACCCTTAATGAAGTGTGTTGGCCCACTTTATGTAACTGTAACGAAATCCCTGAGGCAAATTCACATCATTAGCAGATTTTTCCAGCGGGAGTTTCAGCTCTGTTTTGGAGGCCTAGAGGCCTAACACTGAGGCACAGGATCTGGCAGGGGCTGCATAGCAGATGGTGGAGCCTTGTGGGAGGAAGGAAACAAGACCACACTGCCAGCCAGGAGGCCAGGAGGACCCCACTCAGTTAACCTCAAGACCTCCACTCAGCCCCTTCTTAAGGATCCCACCTCTAAGCACCACCACACTGAAGACCAGCTCCCAGTAGGCGAGCCTCGGGGCGCGAGTAACACCCAAGCCACAGGAATAGTGGTATGAGATTCCTGCAGCAAATCTTTGCAGATTTAGTAGTTTAAAACAACACAAATTGTTTATAGAGTTCTGAGAGACAGAATTCCAAACTGGGCCTAAGAGGGCTAAAGCTGGAATGGTTGCAGACCCCATTTTAGAGGTAGAATCTCCTCCTTATCTACGCTGACATTTAGAGGCTGCTCACATTCCTTGGATAATGGCTACATCCTGAAATGTGCTTCGGTCAGCTCAGTCCCTTCTTGCAGAGGGGCATCTTGCTTCCCTCTTAGCAGGGTGCTGTGACTACATCAAGCAAACCTGAGGAATGCCAGATGTTTCCCCATTTTAAGAGTCTGAATTTAATCGGATTATATCTGCAGAACATAATTGCATCATGTAAGAAAACATATTCCTAGTTTCCTGACATTAGGATGCAGACTTCCTTTTTATTTTTTATTTTTTGGACTTTAATTAGTACATGTTTTCAATGCAAATGATTACCTTTATTGTAAGGGAAGTGGTACGTGTACATAACACATGTCAACTTTGAGATTAACTTTTATTTCATTAAAGAATCTGAAATAATAAAAATGCTGTAGATTTGACAAGACAGGCAAACACTTAAATTTTTAAAAGTAGCATGAATTATTTTTTTTCCCTTTTAGAAATCATTTCCTTAGTACATATCAAATTCCTTAAAAATGTAGGTATGTTAGTATTTCCATTTCTAAAAATTTAGGCTAAGAAAATAGGCAACAAATATGTCATTAAAGATTATTTTTTACTATACATATTCACATTTAAGAAGGTTGCAGCTGTATTCTTTAGGTATAATTTATAGACATATTCAACAATTTGATTACAAATCAAGATATATGCCAGAATATTTTATGCAAACTATGTTTCCAAAAACATAGCATATGAAAAAACACAAAATACAGTTTTAAATTAACAAACCAGAAGTATTTCCTTTACAAAATGCACATGTAAATAAATCATAAAATCAATATCCAAAGACATTACTTCTGGGCATGGTGGCACACACCTTTAGTCCCAGCACTCTGGGAGGGTCAGGCCAGAGGGTCATAAATTAGAGCCCATCCTTGGCAACTTAGTGACTTACCAAGACTTTTCTCAAAATATTTAAAAACTTTTTAAAGTTGGGAATGTCACTCATAGCAAAGGCCAAGTTTAATCTCCAGTAACACATTTAAAAAATAAATAAATGATAATACTTCTGGTGGTAACACTTGTGTTACATTATTTAAATTTTCCTTCTATTTTTCAGTATGCAGGGATGGTCTCCGGAGATGTATCTTTCAGAGTCTGGGTCGTATCCTCTAGTGTGTGGGGTCTACATACCCTCCCTAAAATTCCATTTCCTCATCTACAAATTAGAAAGCATAAAATAGTAAATAAAATTAGTAATGATAGATGTTTTAATTTTTAGATCATATAACTCATATGCAGGTCTTAGCAGTGACACAGATTAACCATTTGTTAAATAAAAATTATTATTGAAATTATCAAACGTTATAGTTATTACCAATTAATGCATAGCTCTTACTTTTATAATTATAAAAATACATAGAATTGGTTATAAAAATATAGGACCTGAAGATTAAGACAGACTCTATTTGTCAACCTTTTTGAAGCTCAAATTAAGACCTAAAGAAAAAAAGACAAGAAAATGATTGCACAGGGCCATCCCAAGAGCAAGATGATCACATTTCTAAAGAAGATAAGGTTTTATCTTCTAAGGAATAAAAATTAAAACAAATGAGTTCCACGTTCAGAAACAAGCAGCTGAAAATATGGAGGAGATTGCATGTACCTGGGGATGCAAAACAGTCTTCCCAGGTAGCCTAATCCAATAGGATCAAGACTCATCATAGCATTTATAGATGTGGGAAGGAATATGTCATCTCTTCATTGTTACAAACTGTCTCAAGATTCGACAGCTTCAAGCAATGCATATTTTTTTAGGTCATAGTGTTTCTGGGCAGTAGTCTCCATTTCTGCCCCTAATATGGTCACAACAATATCAAGGCATAATCAGAAAGCATGCTGTCATAGTTTGTGCTCACAGTGTTGGCAAGATTCGTTTCCTTGCAGGTTATTGGGCTAAACCGTGATGGCAAACCTTTGATAGCCTGCTTACTGCAGCTTTCATGCCACACATTCGCTATCACTAGCCTAAGCCAAATGCTGTTGGCCAGAGATTTTCCCTTAGCTCTTTTTTGACGTGGGCATTTTCATTGAGCATCTCACATAATGACAACTTGCTTCATCAAATTAAAGCTAGAGGTTAGGAGAGAATATCAGAAAGCCAGGGATTATAGGAAAGAAAGAAGTCACGTCTTTGTATCCTAATCAGGGAAATAATTCTCCACCACTTTTGGCATTTCTATAACAACAGTGCTTTGGGTCTAGACCTCATGGAAAAGGAGGGGATCACAAAGACCAAAGGGGAGTGCTAAGTCATTGAGCGCCAAGTTAGAAACTTCCTACCACTGGTCTGTCTCCCTCTGCGCCCAACACCCATATCCTATCCCATGCAAAACACCTTTACCCTCACCCAGATCTTCAGAGTTTGTTTTACCCCATTATTTCACATACCTGAGGCTTCTCTTCTGCATCAAGTCCTGTGTGGATGAGGTTTCTCCATGTAGCTCCTCGAGTACACTTCTCTGTCTGCATAATTGCGACACTGTGGAGACACTTGAGCTCCCCGCCCCCACCCACCCACCACAAAGTGGCCAGCAGCCTTACATGATGACCATTCTACAAACTCAGCTTCATAAAGAAAGGGAACATATGCAGAGTCACTAGGCCATACGAATTCTGAAAACCAGCTGTATAAATGTGATAATTTCTTGATTACACTTTGAGTACTAAAAATAATCCTCGATAGCTCTCCACTCAACCTGTTGAATTTTTGGTTCTTTTTCTGGCCTTTTCATTCTTTTTTCATGTTTGTAAATGAGTTTTTTCATCTACCTCTCACAGTAGATAGTTTTGGAGAACACACCATTTTTTACTGTATAATTTCTTTGGTCATTTTGGGGGGCCTGACAGTGTATCCCCTGTAATTATCTCAAAATTTTGTGGACTTTGTAAGAATTCTGTTGGTGTTTACTCCACTTATACCAAATCAAACCACGCATACATTGTACAACCACAAATGTCCTTGAGTAAAGTCCTTCTGTGCTTTAATCACCAGCTCCAGCCAAGGCAACTGAGAGACACTGTCCTTAATCTTCCTAGAGACCATATTATTCGCTTAAAAGAGTCTATGTGATACATCTTCAATCTCTTTGTGTGACTGAGTGTTAATTCAGTAAATCTTTCTGAAGTTTTTAGTTTACAGTTAATCCTCCACTTTTTCCTGGTTGAGCTTCCCAAGGCTAGATTTTGCTGATGGTGTTCAGTACCACATCTTAATTTTAGAATTTTGAGGTTGAAGTTTTTCAAAATGATTAAGCTATAGGTTATTCTTGTTTAACTGTGTTTCTCACTATTTTTATCTGTCTCTCTCTTACATGTTAGTATAAGCATGTGTTATGACCTGTATTTAGATGTCTCTCTAAAGTCTTATGTAGTCATAGGTAGGGATTTCAGAGGCAGCTGGATCTAGAGCTTGTGAATGATTCATGGTGCAATGCTAGATTTAAGTGGTTACTAACTCAGTCCTCTGACTGGTTACTAACTCAGTCCTCTGACTGGTTGAGCACGGCCCTAATCTCAGTAGCATGGATACAATAGGAAGGACAAAAAAGAGGCTTGTTTCCCCCTTGTTTATTTTGCTACCTTCTGCTTGCCATAAACTGTTTCTCCTCTGCCACACTATCCTGCCTTCGAGTGAAACTTCTACAAACTGTGAGCTAAATAAACCTTTCCTTCTTTAATTTCCAGTGTCAGGTATTTTGTTTCAGCAATGAATCCCAGAAGCATCTATAATACTTTACTTGGAAATCTTCTTAGTGATGTTGCTAAACGCTTTAGGTAAATATTCTCCTTTACATACAATTTCAATGACACTAATCTTTTTGTCAATCCATAGCAAGGCTCTTCCTTACTTCAGTATTTGAGAACATATTTCTATCTTCTTGTTGAACTTCAGTGGAAACTTCTTCTAGGTCTAGATCTCTATTGACTATCTGCTTCAGACAATTTAGCTTTCTTGATCATGTCATTCAAATTTCTATCAGCATTTGAACAATGCCTATTTACAGTATCATTTCCACATTTTTATATATCAGTTTTGTTTTGTTTTGTTTTGTTTTAGATATCTATTTTTAAGCACTCTACTCTAGGACTCCAAACTATATTAATTATATATTGGTGAATAATAAATTACCCCCCAAACTTAGTGAATTCACATTTATCTTCTAACCACTTGGATCAGAAACCTGAGTGAAAGTAATTAGTCATCTCTCTCCAATCACCTGACTGCTGTCATCTCATGGCTCAAGTGGAAAGAATCCTCTCCCCAAATCACTCATATGGTTGTTGACAGGCTTCAGGTCTTCAAGGATTTGTTGGACAAAGGTCTCTGTACCTCACTAGGTTGTGGTCAGAGATCTCCCTTTTTCCTTGCCAAGTTGGCTTCCGATAGAGTATAACATGGTAGCTTCTTCAGAGGGAGCACATAGAGCAGCAGAGATTTCTAGCAAGTGAGAAAGTTTTGGCAAAGTAAAAGCCAGTGTCTTTTATAGTCCAGTAATGGAAAAGGTACCCATAACTTTATCTGCGTCTTACTTGGATGTAAGGCTATCAGTCAGTACTGAACACTATGTGAGGCTTCCACAATTCCTGGGATATACAGCTGCTCACCTCAAAGTCCTAGGTAGTATCTAACTGCAGCAGCTATCTAAATTGATATGTTGAATGGATTTAATGAGAAAAAATATTCAAAACGATTCAAATTTAGGCACCCAGTACTTGATATTTGTTAACTGACAAGAATTTAAACAAATCTTTCTTAGGACTACTCCTTAAATCTTGTTGAATTAAGAACAGAGGAAATTCTGGTTGACATCGAATCAAATAAGAATGAGTGGTTAAATACTACAGTATTAATAAACTAAGTCTTTAAATAATATTGACTTTTATATTTCTGTTCTCGCCAACATAAAATGAAAAGAAAAACAGTGGAAAAATGACTGGGGGAAGGTTTATATACTGTTCACTTACTTAATAAAAAGAACATTAAGGATGAAAGAGTTGAAGACTCAGCAAAGGAACACATAGAGCTAACTTGCCTATGTGAGAAATCTTGGCCACGTGGCATACAGAAGTACCTGAAATAAATTAAACACGGAACAAACAACACATACACAAGAGTTCTCACAGCTATCCCAAATTCATTGCCTTCCACAAATTGAAAATTCAGCAGTGTTAAAACCCCTCCCTTCTGCCACAGGGAACCTGGGCACTGAAGGAGTGGTCAGTCTTCAGTCATGCCAAGCAATCCTCAAATGCTCTTCCCAGAGGTTAAAGCCAGTTGTTGTCATTTGAATGCTTGGAGACATAGGAGTGACTCTGAACCTTGCTTTGCCACGCATAGGCTATGAGACCATTTAGCAGGAGGGTCCCCACATCTTGGGCCATGGACCCATATCAGTCTGCAACTTGTTAATTACAGGACCACACAGCAGGTGGGTTGTGGTGGGCAAGCAGACATAATTCAATCTGTACTTATGCTCGCTCCTTCTCACTGGCATCATCACTGAGCTGTCTCCCATAGATCAGTGATGGCATTAGATTCTCACAGGAGCATGAACTCTACTGTGGATTACACATGTGAGTATCTAGGTGGCACGCTTCTAATGAGGTGACATGGAGCTAAAGCAAGCCTTGCAAGTTCAGACTCACATTAGCCCAGAAGTCTGAGTGCAGGGAGGCCATGATGCTTGTGGACTCATATCAAAACTCGATCAGTGAGTGGCAAATGACAATTAAGCTGCATCTGGTGACAATTAAGCTGCATCTGGTGGCAGGCTTTGAGTCACAATGTGACACTTACTTTAGCCATATATGGTTCCTCTATTATTTTATCTAACACTTTCATACGTCACATTCCATTCATTCCCATACTATGTACTTCTTTCCATCATAGTTTGGTAAGCCCATACTTTGATTCTAACCAAATGAGCAAAGAACAAATGCTGTGTGTCATCCATACAGAAATGTGACTAGCTGAAAAATGTCACTTGAACTTCATGACATTTTTCAGGATGTGTTTAAAATTATCAACCACATTAAAGTATATGCTCTTTTTTTTTTTCGGTCTTTTTTGTTTTATCGGTACCAGGGATCGAACTCACAACTGCCTGCTTGCAAGGCAAGCGCTTATGCCGCTGAGCTAAATCCCCAGCCCCAAAGTATATGCTCTTAACTCACATCCATCCATGCAGCTCTGTGAGGAGATGAATCATGGCACACATGTCTTCTCTTATATACAGAAATAAAGTGGCTTTCTAAAAGTAGATCACTGGCCAGTTTTTGAGTCATAAGAATCACTGAAGAGATTTCCATTAGATAAACAGTCACCATTGGCAGCACATTTCAGTGACATAGAATGGGCCACAGAATTCACTTACTCATATGAGATAGTCAGTCTGTTCAAGGAATTCATTCTGTTATTTCAGGCTAGACTGACAACTGTGGTCCAATTGGAAGATAAAGTGGTTGTATTCAAAGACAAACTTCAGTTATGGGGCTGGCAAATGATCACTGAGAATTATTGATGTATTTCAAACATTAGCAGAAATTTTTAAAGTAGCAATGCCAGGGCTTCTTCCCCCGTGACGGAGCATCATCACTTATTTTAGCTTTCAGAAGAGTTTGATCATTACTTCCTGATCATGAGAGACCCACAAATGGAGAAGCAGTGGACCCACAAATCATTTGAGAGTAAGCCAGCAGAATTAACCTCTTCTATGCTAGAATATGATCAACTACTTGAGATCTTAAATGAAAATGGCCTTACAAGTATCTTTGAGACAACTTCAAATCTTCCTATGTACTGGATTAAAGTCAGAGTAGAATATTCTGAGATTTTCAAAAAAGCACTGAAGCATCTGCTTTTATCTCCAACACCCTATCTTAGTGAAATAGGACTTTGGGGCAGTGTCAGCAACCACAGTGGGATCACAAAGTGCACTAGACATAAGCAGCATACTTCAGGTGTCTCTGTCTCCCATCACCCCCAGATGGGACTGTCTATTTGCAGAAAAACAGATTCAAGATTCCCTCTGATTCTTCTGAGTTGCAAAATTTTTATTTATTACAATATAATAATAATAATAATAATGTACATAATAGATATAAGCACTTAAATCATGCCAAACCCACACTCTGCTCAGTCTGTGGGAAAGCTGTCTTCCACTAAACCAGCCCTGGTGCCAAAAAGGTTGGAGACTGCTGATTTAGACAATCATTTAGCATCTGTGAATGTTAGTGTGTTTTCCTGGAGTGAATTCAAAATGCCCAGCATCAAGATATAGGACTCAATGCTTGCTCAAAAAGTATGGATATTAATGACAGTGAACACAGGCTCCAGAGTGAGTTTTGGTTCCATACAACTTGTTGTATCTGGGGTAAAATTTCACTTTTATTGCTGTCTGAGAATCTTTGGGTTAAAAAAGAAAAACGTGTTTTGCCTTCAGTTTGTTCATCTTGAATGAATATAGTAAAAGCTATGTTAGAAGGTAATTATGAGGATAAAATGAATATTGCAAAAATATTACAGCCCTTAGTGCAGGCCTTGACCCCTGGTACACCCTCAGATAGCTATAGTTTATCTTCCAATATCTGAATGAAACTAAATTTGATAGAAAATGTTAGTATTTCTTAACAAGTTATAAATGACATGGAGGGAACTCATAATTAAAGATAAATTGGCCATAAAAATGGGGAAAAAATCCAAGGTAAAAGTAAAAACACTTAATAGTGGAGCTTTTGGAAAGGACAGTTACACCAGTGGCTCTCTACATATTAAGGAGTCAGTTATTTCACAAGAATGTATCCAGTAAATTGGCATGAACAGCATCACATCCGAACACCTTCCACTTCTGGACTGCCTCCCTCAAGAAAAATAAGGGACAGCTAATCAAGTCGATTTTATTCAGTGCTGACTGGAGACACAAAGCTGGCTATGGAAAGGCTGATGATATGGTACGTTTTTTATACTTATCTTTTAAAAGAAATATTTTACATCTTTTTTGTGGAAGCTAAAAGAAAATGTTTTATTAATAAAAACTATAAAATAACAGTCGCTAACTTCCCTGGCTACAGATAGGTAGACTAAAAAAGAAATAGAAATATTTTTCACATTTTTGGCAGTTTTCTTTCTAAATGATCCTTTGTAATTTCCTATATGAGACAATATTTTGGGAGGCAAATTAAAGGATTTAACATTTGGATAATTAAACGAAGTCACTCGTTCCTAGAAAGCAAAACAACATGCATTATTGATTTTGGAACTGAGCTGTCGGCAAGCTCATGTGTGATTCACAGAAGTACTCAGCATGGACAGGTTGACACCAGGAGGAGAGAATCCAATTTACATTTTGCCAATTTATTCCGGTGATGTTTCAGTTCCCCCTTTTAAATCTGCATCCTACGTGGATACCCAGCCTGCCTTCTCATTAATTTGGCTCTGAACTCTACTCCAAAATCTGTAGGTTGCTGAAACACATGAAAAGGATTTCAGGAATGTGCCTCTTTTAGAGAAAGCAATTCTAAAGAAAACGCTTCACAGGAAATTTCTGCCATTGGATTATCAAAATGCGCTGCAGGTCGAAAGGTATCAGAGAGAGAGTGAATCTCACAGGGCTGTAGTTAGTGGTTAGGCTGAGTTACCTAGCCCTCCACTGAGCACTGAAATTGAATTTCCTAATTTTGCCCTGTGTCATTTTCCCCAAAGCATTCCCCCCAGCGAGGCAGGAGAGCCTTTCTAGGTGGAAAAGCAGTAGTCTTCATTCTTCAGATCACCTGTTCTTAGTTAGACATTTCTGCAAATCACCCAGTGTTACAAAGGTGGTAAGAGGGTGAGAATGAGAAATTTGACATGAATTGCTCTGATATAAGATTGCCAAGACAAAAATGTGTTACGCTTGGTAGAAAAATATTTCAAAAGATGTACTTTTCTCTTAAACTTTTCCAAATAGTTAATAAAAATTAGAAGCTATTCCCACAAGGCTTAAATCTCCACACTCTATTCCTCTGAATTAATTCGTCTCCCAACTGCAGTCGTAAGTTCATGCACAGGGAAAAAAATTCAGGTTCAAAACTTGTCACATTAATCTGTTGCCAGCAGTAGAATATCTTCTTGAAATTGGAAAGGGATAAGGAAATAAATGACAAGAGTGTAAAATGTGTTCACATGTTCCCTGCACTGTTATTGGGTGTCAGTCTTCTCTATGCTGAGATTAATTCTGAGCAGTACATTAATACTTAATGAAATTCATTATTTTAAAAAGAGGCTATTTCTGTTTGCAATGAACCGAATATTTGTATACTCCACCCACAATCTGCACGTTGAAGTCATTATGTATGATGATATTATTACCCAGCAAGAGCTTACTGTCTGACATGCACAGTGGCCAATATGATATCACCAGCTCTCTGCAAAAACAGAAGGCTTTGCTCCCTGGTCAACTGGCAAGGAAGCCAGGAAGAGCACAAATCTACCTTCTTGATCAGTTCATGGCAGTGGAATTTATAGGAAGAGAGAGGAAGATGTTACTTGTTGATTGGATGCCAGAAAATAAGTAGAAGCCTCCAGGTTTGGTCTCTGCAAGCATAAGTGATCATCACGGCTCTTCATAGCTTGTGTGCTTCTTTTTTATTTATTTATTTATTTTTTTTTGTCGTCTTTTTCCTTTTCATCGGTACCAGGGATCGAACTCATGACTGCCTGTTGCAAGGCAGGCGTTTATGCCGCTGATGTTGGTGGGATAGGGATCATTATGTTATTCCAGAGGAATTTTGAGCTTGTGACATCCAAAGATTATCATACCAGCTGGCTTCTTCTGAACATGCCCACTCTTATGGAAAACCAGTTCCAAACTATCTGAATGGATCCTGGAAGCTTTTCCTGAAAACTTGAACACAGTGTTATTTAAGGAATTGAGGTCAGGGTATGTCTAGGCCTCAACTGACATCAGTATAAGGAGGAGAGGTTTAAAAGAAGTAATTCTTAAAGCTAGGTCCTTGCAATAGAATTAATGCTCTTTTTGAGGTGGACTAAGTTTTCTCCTTGTACCATGTGAGGACACTGAGTCCTGCCACCAGGTGACCCAGAGAGAAAGCACCACTGATCTGTGAGCCGTTGACATCCACGCAGGCACCTTGATCTTGAGCTGAATGTTTTCTGTGAACTAAGTCCAGATCATTTGAGTGACCTTTTTCCTTCTTCTTAGTTTTTAGTCTTGATATTGGTCAAGGTCTATAGGGCAAAGTGTTATGAATATAAAACATACAGAATTTACCTGCTTTCCAGCCAACCTCCTCTAGGCGTAAAAGAAGAGAAATTGTGTCCCCACAAACTCCATTTATAGGGACAATTCCCTTTCATAGAGTAAATATGAATAAGACTTACCTTTGGATTACTGCTCATGCAAAATTCTTTCCTCACGGTCTTTGCTCAGTGCTGCCATCAGAGAACATGGTTTCTCAGTATTTATGCAGGGGCTTTCAATCAGCTGTATTCTACCCAGTATGCTGTCACCAAAAGCACAAACTCCACACCACTCACCCTGCTACCCTCTCATACCACCATCTTTCTCCTTACCCCTATATTTCCAATCACTCATAATTATATCCTCAAACACACAATCACACACACACACACACACACACACACACACACACACACACACACACACATCATGTACTCTGGAAGAGAAACTGAGATAAATCTAGGTTGTCCATTGTTAACCTTGGACTTAAAATCCTCACCAAAATTTCCCTGTTATTTATCTGATATGGAAGATGGATGATTCCTTCATCTGGCCAAGTAAACTCCAACCCCTCTCCAGAAGAGTTAGCTAAAAGAGTTAACTGTCCACTTGGTTGGACGTGTTCCCTGTGATCCCAGGTTTATTTATACGAACTAATAAAAATAAATTTTAAGAAAAGAACGACAAGCATTTTTTAGTTATTTGGGGGCCATACCCATTGTTGGCATCTTCTTTTACTATGTAGGCAATTCAGTGACCCTGAGTTGTACTGATGGAAGTCCAACGCCTGGTGCAGAAGGACCTCTTGTAGCTCAATGCTACCCTGAAGTCTATGAGTAAAATGAAATGTCCAGCCAGCCCAAGGTGCTCTAGTTCCAGTCACAAGTTGACTGTGGCCCCAAGAATAGCAATGCCAGGGCTGTCCACCCGAGCCCATCTAGTGCTCTTGATCCACAGAGACTAAGAGGAAAGAAAATGATCTTGTTTTACATAGTAAGTTGCAACAGCTAATGCTATGACTTCAATATTGTGTCTCAAAAAATTCATATACTGAAAATGAATCATCAATGTAATGATTTCAAGAAGTGGTACCCTTTGGGAATGACTGAGTTCATGAGAGCAGCCTTCACAAATGAAACTACTGTTCTTATTAAAGAGACTACTGTGAGCTGGCTAGGCAGGAAGACACAGAGGACACTATGAGGAAAGGAGCCCTTATCAGACAATCAACTAGCACCTTGAACTTGTGAGGGAGAAAATGAGGGAATGGGAAAGCCGAAAGTGGGAGTGGCCCGTGATTCACAAATCCCGGGACACATGCACAGAACAGCTCCCAAAGTCCTGCACATGGACTTCCCAAAAGAACTCAAGCAGATTTCCCACAGGATGGCTTCAACCTGACATCAAACTGAGGTGTAGATGACACAACAAGAACAGAGCACATTGGATTTTTGGCCCTGTGTCTCTCTTGCACGGTGGCCGCCCTCACATTATATAGGGTGCATTTCTTTTCCTGCTCTTACTTGGCCTAAACTTGCTCTACAAAACCTGTTTATTTCCTACTTTTGATAAAATTTTGCTATCATTTGCACTTATCCTGACCAATTCTTTGCTCAGAAAGAACCTGGAAACAACCTGCAGATGGAGACCCCAGCATCCCAAACCTAGTAACACTTGGGACATCCTAGCCTTTGAAACTCTGACAAAAGCTTATTGTTCACAAGCAACTCAGTTTTCAACATTTTTCAGCAGTTTATGTGAACTACAGCGTAGTTATATTAGTTAACTAGAACATTAGTGTTAATCAGTTCATGCTGCTATAATAAAAAAAACCCACAGACTAGCATTCAAATAACAGTAATCTGTTTTCTCACATTTCTAGAAGCAAGAAGTCAAATATCAAGATTATAACCTATTCAGTTCTGTTAAGAGCGCCGACTGCTTTGTAGATAACTGCCTTCTTTCTGTATCCTCTTGTAGCTTTTCCTTGATGCATGCATACAACCTAGGGGAGCAACAGTGCGTGCTCATTTTTATTGGAACACTTGTCCCATCAGATTAGGGATTCATCCTTGTTAGCTTATGGAACCTTGATTTCTTCCTTACAAGCCTCGTCTTTCAACACAGCTACAATGGAGTTAGGTCTTCAACATAACAATTTGTGGGGATCAAGGAATGCATTCAGCCCATAGTAATGCTTGAATTTATCTTTCTGCCACTGTAAAATATATTTAACTTGAGCAATTTACTTAATGTCTTTGAGTTTCAACCTCTCTTGCTTAAGCATACACGTAATAGTTCTATCTCATCAGATTCCTTTGAGAGCTAAGTGAGAACAACTATGTGAATATTTTATTCATGTCTGGAGAGTGGGGATGATAAGCCCTTGCCTTCTGGTCCCTGAATGAATAGGGCCCTGAAATATCCTGTCAAGGTCAAAGTTGGGACATTGTTTCTATTGAGATACTGAACAACTATCACTGTTAAAAATAATTGTCACTCAAAATCATATAATAATATATTTTAAGAAGCATTTGTTGGTCTTGAAAGAAAATGTAAATATATCATGATTCTGTTCTCAAGGAGCTCACTTTCTAATAGGACAAGTAGATTCATTAATAAATATTTATGCTGCAATTTGCCAAGTTAATGAAAAGTGCTATCTATGGGAATATTCAACAATTTGTGTTACTAATGTAATCTTCATCAGTTTTGTGAAAACTAAAATTCAGTCAAGTGCCTATAATCCCAGCACTAGGGAGGCTGAGGCAAGAGGACTGCCAAGAGGAGACACCAATCTTCACTACGAAGTGAGTTCAAGGCCCACCTAAGTTCCATAGTGAGACCATTTTTCAAAAAGTCAAGGAAAAATAAGAAGGTTTAGGAGGGAAGGAGAAAGGGAAAGAGAAGGAGGAGGAAAAGAAAACTAAGCTCAGCTATTAAGAAACAGCACCGTTCCAAACCACATAGTGCACAGGTGACCAAAGACAAATATGGTTCTGTGTAATTGAATCTCAGTCTCAGTGTTTTTGCAACACATAAATGAAAGCAATCATTTGCCCTGGAAAAGGATGTTTTTCTCCTTGAGTATTCCAGGGTAAAGGTAATGAAAAACAAAGGGCACTAGCACTTTACCCTGAACTACTCTGTGTTGAAAACCACAATAATTTTTACGATTTGCAGAAAGGAAGAGGACTGTATGGGAAAATACCTATTGACTGTTAATCAGGTAGCACTGAGTATGTTGAATGTAGATGGAGAAGGGAGATGGGTCTGGAGAAAAGCAAGAGCAAAGATAAAAGACCTGATGAATTTGATCAGTGTTCTAACATCATAGTTAACTAATATTACATATTTTGGGTCTACAGTCACAATGAAATACATAAAAGAATAATCCCAAAATGTCAATGGTACCTGATTCAGAGTAGGATTACAGGTATGATTTTTTCTTTGTTTCTTATACTTATGTACTGTCAAATTTATTTTATAGTAAGGGTTTCTTTTTAGTAAAAAAAAAAAAAGCAGGAAATTTAACAATAATTAAGTTTGGTAATACTTTTTTAAATAAACAGTTTATCAAACTTTTAATAAAATGATTATTCGCAGTGAATACTGATCAGTAGTAGAACTGAATGAATTTTACTCAAGTGAAAATGCATGTCTTAGTTACTTCTTACTTATTGCTGGGACAAAATAAAATACCCAGCACCCAAAATGAAGGAAAGAAAGATTTAACTTCTTACAGATCTTGGAGGTTTCAGTATGCACTTAATTGGCTCCAAGGCAGGGTGGCATGGCGGGGCCGCAGTTCACGGTGGCTGCAAACAGCAAGGCACAAATTGGCAAGAGAAAGAGACACAATGCCTTCCCACAGATATATCGCATCCTGACTGCACCCTAGGCAGGTGTGGCACTCACACCACCAACCCAAGTGCTAGACAATGAACCTATCACAAAGGCATAATTGAATGAGGCTTGGGGGCCACTGATATAAACCATGACATTCCACCCCTGACCCCTAAAGACTCAGGCACATTCTTTATACAAAAGACATTTAGTCCATCTCCAAGAGTTGCCAAAGTCCTAACAGTTTCAGTATTGCTGAAAAGTCTAAGTCTCAAGTCTCCTCTGAGATCTACGGCAAACTTAACTGTAATCACCTGTACAAATGAAACAGATTAAGCATTTCCAAAATGCAAAGGCACAAGATAAACATTACCATTCCAAAAGTTACAGATGGGGGAATACAAAGCATTGGAAACAAAACAAGTCCAATATCCAGCAGGGTAACATTAAGTCCTGGAGTTCCATGTTCAGCATTTGAAGCAATCTAGGTGCACGGTCTCAAAGGCTTGGGTGATTCCACCCCCAAAGCACTTCCAGGAATTTGAGCTTCTGCAGGTTATCTTAAGCACCCTTTGCTTGGTTTTTACAGCTTTCCTTGGATGATCCACATTCCTGGATTTTCCAAACTTCTGGGATCTGCACTGCACCTTTGCCTCACCCTTACATCTTTACATATTTCGCTCTAAGGGGCACACTGCTTGACCTGCTAGGCCTTTTGCAATTGGGGTGGAAGCCATCTTACCCTCAGAATTTGTGCCTTTTCTTTGCACCTAAAATCTGTGCCACATGGATGTCACCAAAGCTTGCTGTCAGCTGAAGCAGTAGCCAGGCTTTTCTCTCTCTTGGCTGTAGGGGTCGAGTGCCTGGATCAGTGAGCTCTGTGAACCTGATTGTAAGAAAAAGCTTCTCTATGTTGCCACCATTCTGGAACCTGGTGTGGCTGCCACCATTTTGGAACCTCATGTGGCTGCTGCCATTTTGGAATCCCATGTGGCCTCCATTGCCATTCTGGAGTATGGCCCTCTGGAGCTTTCTCCTCTAAGCAAATTTTTTCACTTTTGCAGTTTTGAGATTGCAAAGAATAGAGACCCATTGTCCTATTTCTCTGTTCCTTCTCAGCAGTCAAAGTCTCAGTTCTCTCATTACATTCCATAACTTTAGTGGAGTTTTTCTTTTAGCCAAACTCAGAGTGTTTTAAATTATCCTGCTAGGCTCTTTGCTCTTGATTTGTAACATAAATCTGGCTAAAAGCCCCCGATGATAGCCATGCCATAACCTCAATATTCAGCTGCCTTGAAATTTCTTTTCCCAGATTAATCAGTCCTCCACCCTTAATCTTAGACTCAGTCGAAGTCTCTATACAGAAGCAAAATGCAGACAAACTTTCTGCATGTGGAGTCCAACAAACAAAGGAATCGGTCTTCCCAGCAGAAACTTCCTGAGCCTGGTCTTTACTGGCAGGCTTTTTAACTGCCTTCTGGTCTCCTGAGCTCTCACTAGAATCTCTCACTAGAACAGCCTAAGCTGTTCCAACTCTATGCATGCAGGTGACATTTCTGAACCTTTCCAAACTCTGCCCACAAGCCAATTCCAAAGGCTCTCAGACCACATGGTCAGGTATAGTCACAGCAAAGAAGTCACTCCCTCCAGTACCAAATTCTGTCTTAGCTTCTTTTTACTTGTTGCTGGGACAAAATACCCAACACCGTTACAGTTCTTGGGGGTTTCAGGCCACACTTAATTGGCTCCAAGGCAGGGTGGCATGGCGGTGCCCCCATTCATGGCTGGCTGCAAATAGCAAGGTGCAAATCTGCAAGAGAAAGACCAAACCTTCTTCCAGTCATTACATCATATCCTGGCTCCACCCCAAGTAGTTCGTACTCACACCACCAATCCAAGTGATAGACAATGAACCAATCACAAACACACATTTGCGTGGGGCTTGGGGGCTACTGACGTACACCACCACAGTGCATATAAAACAAATAGAGAAATGTATCCAATTTTTTTAAAAAAAAAGCAGTCGGATGGGATTGCGGAGTGATCCTTGCTGCAACGTGCTATTTACAACTAAAATTTATTTTCCTTTTTCTATTTCAAGTTTGACTCTGAGGGGAGAGAGTTCAAGTCCCTTGTCTACCTGTACATACCTCCCATGAGAGCAGCATTCACATTTGTCTTGCTTATTACAGTACTGTGTTACCAGCACCTATCACATGGCCTGGTCCACAGTTATCACACAGTATGTATCTCACAGTATGATTCTTTATTAGAGTTCTCCAGAGAAATAGAACCAATACACACGTTGAAGAGATTTACTGTAATTTCTCACGCACTTATAGAGGCCAAGAAGGCCCATGGTGTGAAGTTTGCAAGATGAAGAATCAGAGAAAGCAGTGGTACAAGTACAATCTGAGGCAGAAAACCCAAAGGTGGGCGTCCATGAAGCAGAAGAGGTTTCGTTACGGCTTACGCAGAGATAGGGCATCTACCCTTCCTTCATCTTTTTGTTCTTTTTTTGTTTTTAATTTATTTAAACAGAGAAGGGGAAAAAAAAAGAAAAAATAAAGGACATAAAAAATGCAGTAAAAGGGTACAATAATACAGTATTTCTAGAAAAAATATATACAGTACGAAATCACCAGTTAATATTACATATTATCTTCCCAGAAACAGTTGCCCATATCACTAAATTAAAGCATATAAAGTGAACAATCATACAGTGAAATTGGAGACAGTTCCATTCCATGATCCAACAAAAGCTCAGTAATATGGTTTTCCGTCCTACACTCTCGAACATACCTGCGGTTATATCCTTTAGTCCACCTTACTTTCCTCTCTTTTTTACAGTAACAATTAGACTTTTAGAGTTTTATTACTCTCACAGTTCTTATTACTTTTTTGAAGAGAATAAAACCAAATGTGACTAAGCAAAACAGAGTCAGTTAGAACAGAAGGGTGGGTATAGCACATGATGCAAAAATAGAATACCAGGTGATCAAAAGTGGTTACCATTGTGCCTCTTGCTATTTTTAAATTGAGTTGTCTATATAATCAGGTATAATAGAATTGATCAAAACAATACAGAACAAAACCAATAAAACCTACACTGAGGACCTTACAGGACTTCAAAAAAAAAGGATAATAGTCAATCCATATTGGGCATCATAGTATATCTTATTGCCTTCAAAGTGATTGCCTATCCTCAAACTTGATACTATCAAACAAAATAGAATATATAATAACCAGACAGAACAAGATGGGGAGAGCAATCCTGGGTGGGGTTTAAGTCCGGTTAATAAGAAAACAAAAAAGTTACTATAATATGTCCCATTATTTTTAAATTTAGTTTTCCCTTAATTAAAAAAATGAGAGAAAATAGATTAATTTAAAAATAGGGGGGAGATTGAGATAAGAGAGGACATTGTAATAGAACAACGCAGGGCAGAACTGAGCAATTCAAGCATCATTGTGTTTCACCACCAGATAATCTAACATAGTAGTAGTCGCCATAGTGCCTCTTTCCTTAAATTATTTGAGTGTAACTTCGCATGCTACAATATCAAGCATATTTAGACAGCGTGAAGCCTTTCAAGAGAATGCAAGAATTACAGGGTATTTAGAACCTGCTAATAGAAAACAAACAATGGTTTCTATATAATCTCTTCGCCTATAAAGAATTTTGTTTATACTATAGCATATAGTGAAATATAGTAAGATACAACATGCTAAAACCAGTGGAAACAGTACTACGGCTTGATGGGACTTCAAAACAAGATGATATTAAATCAGCAATAGCTTTTATGTTGTGTTGCTTTCTTCAAAATAGCTATTCGTGCTATCATAGATACTAAAATCAAACAACCCAGGTTAAAACCATTGCAATTAATGAGTGAAAACATTATATGGCTTCAAATCAATATGATTAGGAATCATGATTACCACATACTTCTATGTATTCTTATCATTTCTTACACTAGGGAAACTATTCGGTATTTATACATATGAGTTTGATTTATTTCACTTGTGAGTATGATCTCAAGCTGCGTCCATTTATTTATAAATGTCTCAATGCGGTCATTCTTTATAGCTGAGTAGTACTCCATTGTATAAAAATACCACAACTTTTTTATCCATTCTTCAGTTGATGGACACTTAGATTGTTTCCAAGATCTGGCTATTACAAATTGTGCACATAACATGGGTGCACATATATCACTGTGGTATGATGCTTTCAGTTCTTCTGGGAATATGCCTAGAAGTGGTATAGCTGGGTCATATGGGGCTTCCAGGCCTAGTTTTCTGAGAAATCTCCAGACTGACCTCCACAATGGTTGCACTAGTCTGCACTCCCACCAACAGTGCAGGAGAGTTCCTTTTTCTCCACAGCCTCTCCAGCATTTGTTGTTGGTGGTTTTCTTGATCTTGGCCATTCTTTCAGGAGTGAGATGAAATCTCAGTGTGGTTTTAATTTGTATTTCTCTAATGAGTAATGATGATGAACATTTTTTCATGTATTTATTTTCCATTTGTATTTCTTCATCTGAGAATTGTTTATTCATCTCAGATGCCCATTTTTGGATTGAGTCTTTGAATTTTGGGGTTCTGATTTTTTTTTAATTCTTTATATGTTTTAGACAGAAGTCCTTTGTCTGAGGGGCAGTTTACTAAGATTTTTTCCCAGTTTGTGGGTTTTCTTCTCACTATGCTGGAGACTTCTTTTGACATGCAGAAACTTTTTAATAAGTGGTGATCCCAGTTACTGATTCTGGGAAGTATTTCCCGTGTGGTTTGAGTACTGTTCATGAATTCTCTACCTACCCTTATGTCTTCAAGGTTTTTACCCAATTTATCTTCCAATAGATTTAGTGTTTTTATTTTAATATTTAGATGTTTAAAACATCTTTTTATTCTTTTCAGGCACTTAACTGCCATAGGTGAGCTCAAATTTTTTATGCTCCCATTTGCTGAGTCACTGCAAACCTCAAAAA
Source organism: Cavia porcellus (assembly GCF_034190915.1). NCBI lineage: Eukaryota > Metazoa > Chordata > Mammalia > Rodentia > Caviidae > Cavia > Cavia porcellus. The sequence continues at coordinate 24,877,607 of NW_026947504.1, forward strand.
CACAACAAGCAATAATGTTGTAACATTTATCTGTGCACTCCTTACCTAGCCAATCTAACTGATGCACAAAATTAGTCATCATAGGTTGCAAAGAATTGCTTAGGTTATACCTCCAGTGCAGAGAAATGATACATTATTATTTGACTTGAAGCTGGTTGCTCCCCTTCCAGAATTCCCCATTCTGCATGTTCCGGAAGAGGAGTCCCTATTTGTCCAGGACTGTCACCTCACTCAGCTTTTCCTTCGCTGTGAGTCTTGCAGTCTCTTCCTTCCTTTGGTGTCTTTCTCTCGATGCACAGCCCCAGGAGGAGAGGCATGTGGCCCATGATAGCCAGTGGAAGATAGGGGAAGACAGCTCCTCAGACCTGTGTGTATCTTGTATTGCACCAGCCTGTGACATCTACACTGAGGGTTCCGTCTTGCTCCTTACTTGGTCAGAGCATGAGGTATGCATCGATTGCCTAGTTCTCTACCCCCTTGCTTCTCAGTGCCTTTCAGCTTTCTAATAAGGCTGTCACTTGGTCTTTCTAGGTCATTGTCTAGTGTTTGCTCTCAGCCTCTAACTCAACCCACTTCCTCTTGCGTGGCTCTTGAATGTGCTTCCACTCCACATAGCAGCATCCCGAGGTAGACCACTGGGTATTAGCTGGAGGCTTTAGGATCACAGATACGCGATCCGCGGGTGGGTGCTGCCCTGCGCACTCTGTTACTACTGCATAGCAAGATCAGTACAAAGCCTGTATGTGTCTTATAGATACTTTCACAGAAATTTGAAAAAATACTTTCTGTTGAATCTAAAAATAAAACAAGTGAGACTTGTGTTTTATATCTGCTTTTTCTAATTAATTTTTCTCAATAATGAGTTTTAATTATTACAAAATAATTTATCCTACAGGGATTTGGAAAAAAAAAACCCTGATCCTTCACCAAAGATATTTTGAGAAATAACACCCTGCATTACAAATAAATTGTGAGCTAAGTTCTTGGTTTACTTAAGAGAGCAATAATTGTAACTGGAAAATGTGGCAAGTCATCTTGCAAGAAAATAGCCTTCCTTGAATGTCTGTTACTGTGCTCTTTAACTCTGTTTTCAAGTCCAACTTCTGCCTGCATTTTGCCTTTCTTCCTTTGCCTTTCTTATCCTCCGCAGAAAGACAGACTAAAATGAAGATTTTGTATTCAGAAAGACAATAGAAAACCACACATCAGCAATTTCCAAATAATACCCAAATACTTTGATTTGTGAATAAATAAAAGAAGGCCTACTGATCCTGAAACATTTTACATGAATTAACTACTTTTAAGGAAAGAAAAGAGAAAAAGAACTACACATTGGTAAAAAGGGAGGATGCTACACGGTGTTTTGCTGTTTCCAAATGCAGTCAGAAACAAGACTGTTTTTCCTTTTCCTAAGCAGAGACAAAAAGGCCTAGTCTTTTTACAGCTCATATACCTTGCAGTTTCAAAGCACATATTGGGTTGGAAGCTGTTAGGTAGAACAATAGGACAGGACGAGAACTCTGCCTTTTATTAGAGGGGTGTGTGTGTGTGTGTGAGATTTGGAGAGCTGTGTGATGGAAAGGGTCACAATAGTATTGTATTCTTTTTTTTCTCCTCTGAAAAAGTCAGTGGATATAAGCACATACATTTAGAATCTGAAGAACAAAACATGAGAATCAAAGAGTTTTACATCTAAGAAGCATCCGATAATTTTTGTAACACAATTAAATGCTAGATCTGTTAAAATATCACATGCCACAGCAGAGTAATTTTTTTCTTGACTACTGTTGTATGTCATTTAAAACAGGTCAGTTTTTCAACAATCATTTCCTCATTTCATGTACAGATTAAATCTTTTCCTGTCAGGATGATTTTCTGCTTGTTATTCTTCCTTTAATTCCCCAGAGTGAAAGCCCATTAAAAAGTGACTCACATGACCACCTAACAATGTATAGAAACTTTGCTACACACTCAAACGTTGTAATTTATCCACAGAAAGCTTGGCAGTTCCCAGTAAGCCAGCAAATGAAAGCTGCTGACAGTCCTTTGACTGTTCACTCACAAGAAAAGACCAGGAGATATTTTTACCTTCAGATTATCCAAGTTCCCATCTGTCAAATGGGGAATGTTGTCTCTTCCGTTCTTCCCAAGAAGAACTTAATAAATTCTGAAATTACATTCAACCACAAAATTCTAACAGTCTACATTAGCAAAATATCTTAATATTATTCAACAAATGGTGATCCAGACCTTCATATGTGATTAATGTAGAGTCATGCTGGTGGGATACAATTAACAATATTTATTTACATTAATCAAATAACTAAAAATATAATTTTTTCAAAACTTAAGAGAACACAAGCCACACACTATAAAAAATTATTTCAAAAGACATATTTGATAAATAACTATTATCCAAAATATACAAAGAAATTTCAAACAATAGAAAAAGTGAACTGCCTCATTCTAAAAGGTAGGCTGAAGATCTGAGCAGATGCCTTAGACAAAGGGACAGGCACATGATAACACGTAATTGAAAAGATACCTAATATCTTATTAGCAAGCTAGATAGTAAAACCATAAAGGAAACTACAAAATACCATTAAAATATCCCAAAGCCAAACACTAGCACTCCACATGCACATGGGAGTGCTAATAGTGCAAACATTTTGAAAGACAGCATGAAGTTCTCTTACAAAACTAGAAATCCTCTTAATATGTGATCCAGCAGTCATGCTTTCTGAAATATACTCAAGTGAACTGAAAATTTACATCCACCAAAAAATTTTTTCATTCAAATGTGTATAGCAGACTTATTCATAATTGCCAAAGCATGGAAGCAACCAAGACATTCTTTAACAGGCAGACAGGAAAAACTGTGGTACATCTGTGCAATTAAATGTTATTCAGTCTAGTAAAAATAAGAGCTATCACTCCAGAAAGATTGGCTGTCATCAAGAAATCAAAAGGTAACAAATGCTGGCAAGGAGCAAGGGGAAAAAACCCTTCTCTACTATTGGTGTGAGTGTAGACTAGTGCAACCACTGTAAGACTAGTGTAACCACTATAAATAAGTGTGAAGTTTCCTCAAGAAACTAGGATTGGAGGTACCATTTAATCCAGCTATTCTTCTTCTAGGAATTTTCCTAGAATAATTAAAAACCATAGCCATATATGTACACCCATGTTTCAGCAATACAACTTGTAATAAGTAGCTGTACAATCAGAAACAACCCAAATGCCAATGAACTGCAAAATGCATAAAAAAGATTAGCTATTGTTTTTACAATAGAGTGTTACTCAGCTATACAGAAGGATACACTCAGAAGTGTATCCTTCTTGAGTCTCACTTCTTGAGACTACACTCAGAAGTGAAATAAATCAGACTCCATGTGTAAACATTGTATGGTCTCCCTAGTGTAAAAAAAATGAAAGGATAAATAAGATCCAAAATGTACAATAGATACAGTGAAAGAGAAAGGAAAAGAAAGTGTTCAAAAGGAAAGAACAACTGCGATGAGAGAAAAGAGAAAAGAAAAGGGTTTCCTGCTGTGCTCAGCCAGTTCCAAGGAATTGGGCCTGCCTGCCTGCGCCCTGAACTCTGGACTGGGTGGCCTGGAGTGGGTGTGCTCTAACCATCCCAAGCCTCTGGGAAGGAGTTTAAGATGGTTGCTCCCACCGGCCAGGGAACTTTGCAGCTTCCTGCCGCATTGGAACTGCACAGCAAGGCTTGGAACTGCCTGCCACACCCAAAATGATCCTCTCTAAATTTAGGGAACTGGGCGGCCAGAGTCCCAGAAGCTGAGAGCATAGAAGAGGATTGCCAACAGACCCTGGGGAAGCCTTGGACTAACACTCAAAACACAGAAATATAGGAAAATAACAAAACAAAAGATGAAAATACAATCTCAAGCATCCAGCACATCCCAAAAAGCCTTAGGAGCTATGAACATAGAAGAAAACATATGCCACACACCTGAAATATTAGAAATATTAGCAACTGAAATAAACAAGCAACTCTGGGAAGCTTTAAAGGACTTCAAACTAGAAATAATCTCCCAGGTAAAAGAAAATGATAAAAGAAATGAAAGAGATGCTGAACATGTCTAAAGAAGACATAGTTTTTAAAAAATGGAGGAACTAAACAAAGAGATAGAATCCCTGGATGAACAAAATAAGAAACAAACAGAATCCATGAAGTGGATGCACAGAGATATACAGGAAATCAAAAATTCCAGTGAAAGTTGTAAAAAAAACCACCTCAATGAAAGTCAAGATAGAATTTCAGACTTCAAAGACAAGATGGCAGCTAGTGAACAGGAAAGGAAAGATCTTTTAAAAATAACAAGGAATCAGGAAATAACAATTCAACAGCCACAAGACGATGCAAAGAAAAACAACATAATATTGATAGGAATAAATGAAAAAAGAAGGGGACAACATAAAGGATGTCAAGAGGATATTTAGAAAAATAATAGCTGAAAATTTCCCAAACATGAGATTGGAAACTGACATCAGGATCAGTGAAGCATATAGAACTCGAAATAGCCATAATCAAAATAAAACTATACATAGACATATAATAATCATGATCCCAGAAATCCAACATAAGAACAGAATATTAAAAGCTGTTAGAGAGAAACGACAAATCACCTATAAAAGAAAACCTATCAGAATCACAGCAGACTTCTCAGCACAAACAATAAAGTCAAGAAGAGCATGGAGTAAAGTATTTCAGGTCCTAGGGGAAAATGATTTCCAACATAGACTGATGTACCCTGAAAAACTGTCCTTTAAAATGGATGGAAAAATAAGATACTTCCATGACAAAGAACAGCTGAAAAACTTCATGATCAACAAGTCAACCCTGCAAAGAATACTGAAAGACAGTTTAGATACATTTAGAAAAAAAAAAAAAACACTAAGCAAAGCAGACAGTTTAACAGAGCAGAAAGATAAAGATGCAACAGCAGAAAGATAACATGTCAACAATAAACCAACATATAACAGTTATAACCATTAATGTAAATGGTCTCAGTGCACCAATTAAAAGAAACAGACTGGCAGAATGGATCAAGAAACAATATCCAACTATATGATGTTTACAAGAAAACAATCTAAACCAAAAGGACTCTCGCAGACTGAAAGTCAAAGGATGGAAAACAATACTTCATGCAACAGGAACCGCCCCCACCCCAAAAAAAACGGGGGTAGCTATTATGTTTGCAGACAATGTGAATTTCAAACCAAGAATGATACAAAGAAATAAAGAAGGTCATTACATACTGGTTAGGGAAAAAATTCAAGAGGAAGATAACAATCTTAAATAAATATGCACCAAATTCCTGTTATATGAAGCAAGTATTAATAAAAATAAAAAATCAAATTAGCAGTAACACCATTGTAACAGGAGACCTTAACACATAATTGACACCAAGGGAGAGATTAACCACACAGAAAAACAGCAAAGAAATAACAGAAATGAATCACAGCTGTGAACAAATGGACTTGATAGACATATACAGAGTGCTCCATCCAACAATATTAGAATACATATTCTTCTAAGCAGTACAGGGGACATTTTCTAAAATAGACCATATACTAGCTCACAGAACATATTTAAATAAATGCAAAAGAGTTGAAATTATCCCACGCATGTTATCAACTCATATAGCCATGAAACTAGAAATTACTAATAAAAGATACTGCAAAATTCCCACAAACACATGGAAACTGAATAACACACTTGGGTCTCAGGGGAAATTAAAGAAGAAGTTAAACAATACCTACAAGCAAATGAAAATACAAACACAACTTACCAGAATCTGTGGAATGCAATGAAAGCTGTTCTCAGAGAAAAATTTATTGCACTGAGTTCCCATATCAGGAAAACAGAACGAATACAAATAAATAATCTGATGCTACACCTCAGCTAGAAAAAGAAGAGCAAGTCAAGCCCAAAGCCAAAAGAAGAGAGGAAATTATAAAAATCAGAGCAGAAATTAATGCAATAGAGACTAAGAAAACAATCCAAAGAAACAATGAATCAAAGAGTTGGTTCTTTGAAAGAATAAAATTGATAAGCCCCTAGCCAATCTTATTTTAAAAAGTGAAGCAAAAGCTCAAATTCATGCAATAAGGAATGAAAAAGGCAAAATCACTAAAGACTCTGTAGACATATAAAAGATCATCAACACCTATTTTGAAAATCTCTACTCTCAAAGGTTTGATGATACAGAAGACATTGATAGATTCCTAGAAATATATGAAGTACCAAAGGTTGGTCAAGAAGATGTTAAACTGCTGAATAACCCAATCTCTATTAATGAAATTGAAAATGTATTTAAGTCATTATCTACAAAGAAGAGCCAAGGGCCAGACGGATTCACAGCAGAATTCTACAAGAAGTACAAAGAAGACTTAATGCCTGCACTCCTCAAACTCTTCAATGAAATTGAAAGGGAAGCATTCCTACCTAAGTCATTCCTGGAACCAAATATTACTCTAGTACCAAAACCTGAGAAAGACCCAAATAAAAAAGAGAACTATAGGCCAATCTCCCTAATGAACACAAATGCAAAAATCCTCAATAAAATATTGGTAAATAGGAGGCAGCAAATCATCAAGAAGATTATACACTATGACCAAGTGGGATTCATCCCAGGCATGCAGGGATGGTTCCATATACATAAATCAATAAATGTAATTCACCATATCAATAAAGCCAAAAGTAAGCATCACATGATCATTTCTATAGATGCAGAAAAAGCTTTTGATAAGGCCCAACATTCATTCATGACAAGAACTTTACAGAAAATTGGAATACATAGTCTTTACCTCAGTATGATAAAGGTCATCTATGCTGAATTAACGGCCAGCATCATACTAAATGGCCAAAAACTGAAGGCCTTTACCATGAAATCAGGCACATAAGAAGAATGTTCCTTATCAGCACTATTTAATATAGTATGGGAAATACTAGCCAGAGCAATTAGACAAGAGAGAGAAATGAAACGGGTAAAAATAGGAAAAGAAGTTAAACATCATTATTTGAAGATGACATGATACTCTACATAAAAGACCCCCAAAACTCCATTGAAAGACTCCTAGATATAATAAATAAATTCAGCAATGTATCCGGATACAAAATCAATACTCAAAAATCAATATCATTTATGTACACTAACAACAGTATCACAAAGAGAGAAATGAGAAGCCACACCCTTCACACTAGCAACTAAAAAATGAAATATTTAGGAATTATACTCACGAAAGAAGTGAAAGATCTACATAGGGAAAATTATGATACACTGAAAAAACAAATTGAAGAGGATCTCAGAAAATGAAAAGACATCCCTTGCTCATGGATAGGAAGAATAAATATTGTGAAAATGGCCATTCTTCCAAAATTGTTATACAGAGTCAATTCAACCCCAATAAAAATACCTTCAACATACATCACAGATCTAGAGAAATCAGTCCTAAAATTCACCTGGAACCAGAAGAGCCTAGAATAGCAAAGACAGTTCTAAGCAGCAAATGTAAGGCAGGAGGAATCACAATCCCTGACTTGAAGTTATCCTACAAAGCAACTGTAGTAAAATCAGCATGGTACTGGAATAAAAACAGAGCTAAAGATCAATGGAATAGATTACAAGATACAACCACAACTGCAAACACATTTAACCACCTTATCTTTGATAAAGGGGCCAAACATGTTCACTGGAAGAACCACAGTCTCTTTAATAAATGGTATTAGAAAAACTGGCTCTCCATATGCTGAAAACTAAGACTAGACCCATTACTATCACCATGTACTAAATTAAAATCTAAATGGATCAAAGATCTGAATATTAAAACAGAAACACTAAATCTATTGGAAGACAAATTGGGTAAAACCCTTGGGGTCATAGAGGTAGGTAGAGAGTTCATGAGCAGGAATCAAACTACACGGGAAATACTTCCCAGAATCAACAACTAGGATCATATCTTATTAAAAAGTTTCTGCACGTGAAAAGAAATCTCTAGTATAGTGAAAAGAAAACCTACAAACTGGAAACAATCTTAGTGAACTGTCCCTCAAAGTTCTTCTGTCTAAAACATAAAGAATTTTTAAAAATCAGAACCCCAAAATTCAAAGACCCAATCCAAAAATGGGCATCTGAGATTAATACACACTTCTCAGATGAAGAAATACAAATGGCAAATAAACACATGAAATAATGTGCATCATCATTACTTATTAGAGAAATGCAAATTAAAACTGTACAGAGAGTCCATCTTACTCCAGAAAGAATGGCCAGGATCAAGAAAACTACCACCAACAAATGATGGAGAGGCTGTGGGGAAAAAGGAACTCTTCTGCACTGCTGGTGGGAGTGTAGACTGGTGCAATTATTGTGGAAGTCAGTCTGGAGATTTCTCAGAAAGCTGGGATTGGAAATCCCATTTGTTTCAGTTTTTCCACTTCTAGGCATATTCCCAGAACTGAAAACTTCATACCACAGTGATATATATACACCCATGTTTATAGCAGCACAATTTTTGATAGCCAGATCTTGGAAATAACCTAAGTGTCCATCACTGAGGAATGGATAAAAAAGTTTTGCTGTTTGTATACAATGGAGTACTACTCAGCTATAAAGGATCACATTGAGATATTTATAAATAAATGGACACAACTTGAGACCATAATCAGAAGTGAAATAAGTCAAACTCACATGTATAAATACTGAACAGGTTCCCTAGTGTAAGAAATGGTAAGAATACATAAAAGTATGTGGTAATCATGATTCCCTATTGTATTGCTTTGAAACCTTATAATGTCTTCATTTATTAATTAGAATAGCTTTATTCTGGGTTATTTGATTTTATTGTCTGTGTTGGAATGAACAGCTATTTTGAAGAAAACAAGACATCATAATAGCTAGTGATGATTTAATATCATCTTGTTTTGAAGTCCCACCAAGCTTTTGTTCTTCTGTCTCCATTATTTTTTAAAATATTTTTATTATAGATAAACAAAACAAAACAAAACAGTAAAAGGGTACAAGGAATACAGAATTTCAAAAAATAAACAGTAAGAAATCATTAGTTAACAGATTACATATTGTCATCTTAGAAATAGTTGTTCAAGTTACAAAATTAAAGCATATAAAGTGGACATTCAAACTGTGAGACTGCAAACAGTTGTGTTCAATGATGCAACAAAGACTTGGTAATATGGTTTTCTATCTTACACACTTAAATATACATGCAGCTGTATCCTTGAGAGCACTTTCTTTTCCTCTCTTTTTCACAATAACGATTACACATTTTGAGTTTTATTAGTCTGTCTTTGTTACTTTTTACTCATTCCTGAGGCAAAATACCTGGAGCCCAAAGTGGGAAAAGGAAAGGTTTATTTCTTACAGTTTTTGGAGGTTTTAGTCCACATTTAGTTGGCTCCAAGGCAAGCAGGCATGGCTGGGCCGCAGTTTATGGTGGCTTCAAACAGCAAGCCAGAACCAGCAAAAAGCAAGACACACCTTTTTCCTGCCATTACATCACATCCTGGCTCCACCCCTATGTGGGTGGAGCACTGACACCATCAATCCAAGCACTAGACAGTGAACCATCACAGACGCACAATGCAAACTCATGAGGCCTGGGGCCACAGACATAAACCATGGCATTCCACCCCTGCCCCCCAGGATTCATGTACATCCTTTATACAAAAGACATTTAGTCCACCTCCAAGAGTTGCCAAAGTCCTAACAGTTTCAGCATTGCTGAATAGTCTAAGTCCCAAGTCTCTTCCAAGACCTATGGTAAACTCTTAACTGTAACCCCCTATACAAATGAAACAAAGTTAAACATTTCTGAAATGCAAAGGCACAAGATAAATATCACCATTCCAAAAGTTATAAATGGGAATATAAAGCATCAGAAATAAAGCAAGTCCAACATCTAACAGGACGAACATTAAGTCCTAGAGTTTATGCTCATTATCTGAAGCAATCTGTTGCAAACTCCAAAGGCTTGGGTGATTCCACCCCCATGGCACTTCCAGGGATTTCAGCTCCCACAGCTTTTCTTTTAAATCCTCTCTGCTCACTTTTTGCAGCTTTCCTTGGATCATCTATGTTTTTGGCTTTTTTAAACTTTTGGGGTCTCCACTGCACCTTTGGCTTCACCCTTACATCTTTACAAACTACCCTCTCAGGGGCACACTGCTTGGCTTCCCAGGCCCTTTGCAATTGAGGTGAAAGCGATCTTACCCTCAGAATTTGTGCAATTTTCTTATATCTAAAATCAGCACCTTGTGGATGCTGCCAAGGTTTGCCGCTAGCTGGAGCAGTAGCCAGGGTTTTCTCTCTCTCGGCTGTAGGGGTCAATTGCCTGGACAATTGGGCTCTGTTTACCTGATTGTGAGGAAAAGCTTCTCTATGTTGCTGCCATTCTGGAACCTCATGTGGTCTCTGTCACCATTCTGGAACCTGGTGCTCTGCAGCTTTCTCCTCTGAGCAAATTCTTTTACCTTTGCAGTGAGGCTGCAAAGGGTGGGGACCCCTGGGGCCATCTTTCTTATCTCTCTGTTTCTCATCAGCAGTCAAAATCTCTGTTTCTCATCAGCAATCAAAATCCCAACTTTGTCTTTACAATCCACAGCCTTTCAGGCATTTTCCTTCAGGCCAAACTCACAGTATTGCAAATTATCCTACTGGGCTCTTTGCTCTTGATTTGCGACATAAAGCTGGCTAAAGGCCCCCAACAATAGCCATACCACAGCCTCAATGTTCGACTGCTTTTTAATTTTTTTAAGATTAATCAGTCCATTGCCCTTTGTCTCAGTCTCAGGCAAAGTCTCTGGGCATGAGCAAAATGCAGGCAAACTTTCTGCCACATTAGTTGGCTCCACATTATGTGGAGTCCAACAGTCAATGCAGTCCTTCTTCTCACCAGAAACCTCCCAAGCCTGGTCTTTACCATCAGGTTTTCTATCAGCCTTCTTGTCTCCTGAGCTCTGACCAGAATCTCCTCAACAGAACAGCCTAAGCTGCTCCAGCTCTATGCATCCAGGTGACATGTCCAAACCTTTCCAAACTCTGGCCACAAGCCATTTCCAAAGCCTCTCAAAAACATGGTCAGGTATGATCACAGCAAAGGACCCTACTCCTGGTACCAAATTTTGTCTTTGTTAATTGTTACTCGTCGCTTAGACAAAATACCTGAAGCCCAAAGTGGGGAAAGGTTTATTTCTTACAGTGTTTGGAGGTTTTAGTCCACACTCAGTTGGCTCCAAGGCAGGCAGGCATGGCTGGGCCGCAATTTATGTAAACAGCAAGCCGGAACCAGCAAAAAGCAAGACACACCTTTTTCTTGCCATTACATTACATCTTGGCTCCAACCCTATGTGGATGGAGCTGACACCATCAATCCAAGCACTAGACAATGAACCATCACAAATGTACAGTGCAAACTCATGAGGCCTGGGGGCTACAGACATAAACCATGACATACTCCCACAGTTCTTATTACTTTTTTTGAAGAGAATAAAATCAAATGTGACAAAACAAAATGGAGTCCGTCAAAACAAAAGGATTTGTACATCACAGTACATGATGTGAAAAACAGAATACCAGATGATCAACAATGGTTACCATAATGCCTCTTGCTATCTTAAAAAGAGTTGCCTATATCATCAGGTATTATAAAATTGAACAAAACAGCACAGAACAAAACCAATAAAACCTAAACATTGGAGACCTTACAGAACTTCAAAAGAAGATAATAGTGAAACCAGAATGGGCATCATAGTGAATCTCATTGCCTTCAAAGTAGTTGCCTATAACCTCAAACTTGATACTATCAAACAAAACAGAATAGAGTAAAATCAGTCAATACAAAATGGTGGGAACAATACAGGGGTTCAAATCAGGTTAATAGGAAAACAAAATAGTTACTATAATATATCCTGCTATTTTTAATTTATTTTCTCTTAATTAAAAAAATAATAAAAATATTTTTTTAAAAAAAGGCGAGATTGAGATAAAAGAGGACATAACAACACAGGTCAGAACAGAACAATTTAAGCAACATAGTGTTTCACCACCAGATAACCTGACATAATAGTGTTTACCATAGTGTCTCTTTCCTTGAAATATTTGAGTATAACTTCGTATACTATGGCATCAAACATATCAAGACAGTGTGAAACCATTCAAGAGAATGAAAGTATTACAGGGTATTTAGAACCAGCTAAAAGAAAATGAACAACTGTTTCTATATTATTTCTTTGCCTATAAAAAAATTTTGTTTATACTATCACATATAATATAATCCAATAAGATACAACATGATAAAACCAATGGAGACAGAAGAACAACAGCTTGATGGGATTTCAAAATAAGATAATATTAAATCAGTACTAGCTATTATTGTCTCCATTGGTTTTATCATGTTATATCTTATTGGATTTTATTATATGTAATAGTATAAACAATATATTTTATATACAAGGAGATAATATAGTAACCTTTGTTCATTTTCTGTTAGTTGATTCTGAATACCCTATAATACTTTCATTCTTTTGAATGGTTTTACATTGTCTTTTTATGTTTGATACTATAGTATATGAAGGTATACTCAAATATTCCAAGGAAAGAGACACTATGTTAGCTACTGTTATGTTGAATTGTCTTGTGGTAAAACACTATGTTGCTTAAACTGTTCTTTTCTGACCTGTTTTGTTATACCCTCTTTTATCTTAATCTTTTTTTAAATGAAATAAAAAAAATTTAAAAAGAGAAAAGAAAAAAGGGAAAATATTATATGTTTGTATGTGTACATTGGTAAATATGTATATATAGATAGGTAGAAACAAGATAGATAATTACCTACTAATCTCCATTAGCTCATCAGAAGGAATAGTTTGTGCTTTCAGTGTTCAAATTGTTTGATCATTTTTCATACCTCTTATATTCTGAACAATTACTTTGAAGATAAAATATGAGTTATCAGTTGATCAAAAGATGCAAAGAAAACTTCAGTGCATATGGTTAAGTGAAAGAAGCCAAATCTGAAAAAGGTACATTCAGTATGATTCTACCTCTATGACATCCTGGAAAAGGTGAAAATATGCACCAGTAAAAACATCTGTGTTGCAGGGAGAGGGAGGGAGGGTGGATGGAGAGAGGCATAGAGTACTTTTAGGTGAGTGAAACCACTTCACACACTATAACAGTTATGCTATCACACCTTTATCCAAATCTACACAAGGTACAGTACAAGACTAAAATCTAAGGCAAAATGTAGACGTGGGGTGTAAATGACATGTCAGTGCTTGTTCATTGATTGTAACATGTTTAGCACGCTAACAGAAGTAGGTACATGGAAGCTCTCTGAACTTTCTGCTCAACTTTGCTGTGGACACACAAGTGTGACAAATACATTATTAGAAAAAGAAGAATGAAAAGCAATCTTGGTGCCACTCCTAATTGCTGTCTTCATTTCCATGGCTGGTTTCTCAAAAGCGTGAGAGATGACTTCATCTTTGTCAGTGAAGCAAAATTTATGCTAAACCAAAAAACACAATAGCATTTAAGGAACATGGATGTTTTCTTTTCCTTTCCTCAAAAAATGTGTGTTCTAAACAAATACTTTCAACTTTTCAAGAGCCCACAAGGCCCTTGCATATGGAGCTCCTTGTCCTAGCTGTTGGTACTTTTGACACAGGCGATCGAGGTGCGGTAAGTTGGGGAGCAGCAAAGACACACCCATCAGCCAGCAGAAGAGTTGCCTAACAGTTTGCCAGTTTGACTCAGATCATACGGAATGAGCTAAGAGCCACAGAGTCCTCTCTGTGGTGGTACAATTTGCTTCAGTATTAAAAGTTTGAACCTGTTTTATGAAAGAATATTGCAGTTGAAGCTCTTTTGCTCAAATACATTTGTTTACATAGAGTGTGAGTGCAGGAGAATGACATGGTGAAATTAGCTTTTAAATACAGAAAATCACGCATATAAGCACATAAAAATAGGTCCATCTGTATAGTTTTGTGCAATTGGAAATATTTGTGTGCCCAGATTCTTCTTTATGATTTCATTTTCTCTACTCTTCTTCTGTTTTTAGTGTAAAGAATTGGAGAAAAATTACATAAAATGGAAACATTACTATAGAGATTCATGTAATATGCTGATAGTTACACAATGTGTTCACTGAGTGCTTGCATGCAGAGTTAAGTCTTGGCCTATGAAATAATCGTAAATGTTCAGTCTGCTCTGTCCTTTGCAAAGCAAAATTTCATAGGAAGTTCTTAGGACAGACTGTTTTCAGTCATATGCTTGCTGAGTTCATGTACACATGCATAGAGTATGTGATTTCAGCTTTGGACTTCGCTGAGATCTTCTGGGTATCCCCAGGTACACTTGGGTAGTTGGGGGAATTCTCAAGAATTTCAAAAGGAATGACTTCTTAGCCCACAGTCTCCATTAGTTCTGAGAGAGAATGCAAAATGGGACATCTTCAGATCTAAACTCTTATCTCATATGCCCTGGTAACAGTACTTGAATGAGAATAAAATATCAAATAGTGGGATGAGTACATTATTGAACACAGCCTTGGCCTCTGCTAGAAGAACCCATGCACTGACTATGTGCCTTGCCAAGGCAGACCTTCTCTGCTCTGTCCAGACGGCCCTCTGGCACAAACACACAAGCAGATCATGGGACTGTTATTTATGGCCAATCTGGTTTCTCCATCCCTTTCCTACCTTTTTTTTCCCACTATGCACTGAGATTGACTGACCATTTTGCTTCAGAATTCAGGAAAAACCCCAGGAGCCAGATGATCAAGAGATTTCTGAACTGGCTCAATTTCGCTCGCACGCAGTAACCTCTAAAGCACAAAGCCAACAGCAAGTCAACAGTCTGTCTCAAAAGTTGGTGCTGCACGGCTTCTCCCAGTGGCTGCTGAGAGCACTTTTATTCTGAAGTCCTGTTGCAGGCGCTCACAAAGCATGAATGGGGAAATAATGAGGAGGAAAAATAGTCTACTGTGGGGTGGATGGATCAGAACAAGACGGGTAAGAATAAGGAATGGCCCACACTGGCCTCAGAGGGCTTGTCTGCGGGGGCAACCAGCATGTTCCCTTTCAAGGGTAAAGCTGGTGTGTGTGGGGAATCAACTGCAGAACAGAAAAAGAGTGATGAATAAAAGGTTGTAAGTTTTAAAAGACTGATTCAAAAAAAGGTCTGGCAAGCTGTTGGAGAAATACATGAACCACATAGTGAAGGAGACAGACAGGTCCATGGCTTCCCTGATCCATTTGCAGCTTTCTTTTATCAGTAAGAAATCATTTCTTCTCCCCAAACACTTCTGCACTAAAATCAAGTTTTCATTCTCATTGGCCATGGGGAGAGCAACATCTTTGATCTTCAACTTACTGAAGCAGCTGCCTACTGTTGTACTTCAAAGTATGCTTTTGTGACTTAAGGGCATTTTAATAAAGAGTTTTCCTAAACCCAGTTGCATATCATCTGGAATAGTCAGGAGCTGTGTAGCTCATCAGGTGATACAATGCTGGAATCACAAGGAAGCTTCTGTAAGAAGAGATGGCAGAAACAGCACAGAATAGCTCTTTAAACATTTATCCTGGCTTTGTGTAGGTATATACTCCTGTGCTTTGTCCCTCTGCTTGTGTTTAGAAATCAAAGTTACACCATCGGAAAAGAAAGGATGAAAAACTTGGTTTAAAAGGCTTCTATTCTCAAGAACATGTGAAAATGAGGCTTAGAAAATTCTCCATTATGTTTAGCTAACATTTGTGAAATGCCCACAGTGCAACCGAAGTCATTTAGGTAAAGATACAACGTGTCCTGAGACATAATTTATAAACCGGTTATCAGATCTATATTTTGGGAGCTAAGAGAGAAACTGTAGGTATTACGTTTAACTGAGTAAAAAAGACATTTCATTAGATATCAAAGAGGGAGGATAATTTACAAGCTCTGTCCTAGTATTCCTCTTATGGGGTACAGAGCTTCAAGTATGAAAAAGAAAGTATTTCACAACTCGAAAAAATCTTGGTAGCCAATTAATTGAGGTCTAATCGTGAAGCATTTAAGCCAAATTTAAATTTTTTGGCAATAGATTAAAATCTAAAGCCATATGGTAAGAAAAGTTTTAGGTTTTCAGAAGATTAGTAGTTCAATATTTGGCCGGAGGTTGAAAAGTCAAGTGTTCACAGCAAATGGATGACGGCTGGTTGCCAGTGAGTGCGGTACACCAGCCATGCAGGGATCCCCACCAAGCCCGTGACCATCAGGCTAGCCTTTCATTTAGTTTCAACACATGTTGGTAGTTTTTCATGCTTGCTTTTTATCTCTACACCTTCCACACACACCTTTCCACCCACCTTTTCTCTACTGCTCTATTTGAAAACAAGCCAAATATCACCTCCTCTAAAGACTGTCTCTTCAAGAATGGCATTCTGTCCCATCACTTCAGAATCATGATCGTATCTAAGTGGTTAGGAAGAACAAATTAATTTTGCATACTAAATAGCTCACATTTAAAATTCTTTAACTGTCTGAAAATATTTCCTTTGCCGATTTTCACCTTTAATCCAGGAACCAATAAAAAATAACTTGCTTCGTTTAACGGCCACGTCTCTTTCATCTCCTTTCATTTGCAATCTTTCACTTGCTATTTTTTCTTTCATGGCACTGACATTGTTTAAGACCAATTTGGGTTTAAAAATGTCACAATCTGATTCCTTTCTAATGTCTATAGTAAGACTAAAGGCTTTTGAAAAACAAAAAAACTCCATAGCTACAGGGCTTTTCCTACTGTGTCACCTCTCTGGGCCCACATTGACATGGGCCCCTTAGCCTTTGTAAGTTTATATCTGAAGTCTTAATTAAGCCGGTGTAGAGGATGGCTCCCTTATAAAGATGCCTTTTGTTCTTTTGTTATCATGAAGTAATCTGGGAGCGTAACTTTGAAAACACAAGAATTTTCTCCTCCTGGACTCACCTTTTGATAGAATAATATTGCCGGAACCTGCTTGTATGTTAGGTTAAGGAATGGTCTAAGTTAGGTACTTAAGTGACAGGAAGAGGAGGTGGAGAGACACAGCATTGCTGGAAGATACAGAGACCAACCAAATAGTGCAGGGCATCTCTAGGACAGAAGAATGAAGAAAGAAGAGAATTTATTCCTAGCATCTGTAGAAAGGACTGCAAGCCTGTGATACAGGCTTAGTATATAGTATACTAATGCTTATGGGGAGCTCGCAGGGCTGGGACAAAGCTTTTAAGTTTTGTACTTTAGAGTTTTATACTCTAAGTCTTCTGAATTTTAGTAGTAGCCACTTGTGACCACCTGAAATTTTTCCATTAATTTAGAGTGCTTTCTTGCTTTCCACGATACAACATTTAGGGTTAGCTTTTTTTTCTTTGTCTTAAACCTTGAATCTACCTTTTTTACTGAGGACTTCTGTTTTCACTTAGTGAAGCACTATACTTAGACTTGGATGACAGAAGAACTGATTTTTATTGATATATCGTTATTTCAATTTACTTTCTATTTTGGTATGCATTTCTACTCAAGAATGAAATTGAGCACATTTTTATATTTTTGAAGATTTTTTGAAACTT
The DNA here is from genome assembly GCF_034190915.1 of Cavia porcellus. Lineage (NCBI taxonomy): Eukaryota > Metazoa > Chordata > Mammalia > Rodentia > Caviidae > Cavia > Cavia porcellus. The sequence goes on from NW_026947504.1 coordinate 24,895,246, forward strand.
TCTGAGGTACTTAGTGTATACATCCCTCTTTAAAATCAGATTGGTTTCTTTTCCCCATTAATTTAATAGGGAAATTAAACTTTTATATGTCATACATATTGTAATTTTCTCCAAAATTTTCAATTATTATTTTATGATTTTGCCACAGCAGATTTTTTTCTTAACATAGCAGAATGTATTCCTGTTTTCTTTAATTGGAACTGAATTTTGAGTTTCAGTAAGAAAAGCTTGCTTCACACCTCAATTGCAACAAAATCCACCCATGTTTTATCCTTGAATTTCCAATGTTACGTTTACAACTGAGCCCATTTGACGTGAGGTGTGAGTTTAAAACTGGGTTTCAGTTGTCTCAAGGACATTTGTTTTAAAACCCATCTTGTGATATGTTTTGTTTAGCACTCACTAAAGTTCAATACACTTGGATGTCTATTTCTGGGCCAGTTATTCTCTTCTACTGGTGAGACCATTTATTAATGCATATTACTTTAATCAGAGCTTTGATAATTTGCTGTAATACCTTAGGATAGACGGTCTTTACTGGGGTTTTTTTTTTTTTAGGAATTTCCTTTAAATACTCAGACAAAATAAATAAATACTAGAATTACTTAGCCCTGCTCACAGAAAACTTGCTGGTATGCAATAGGATAGCGTTAAACATATCTGAACATAAACTGAAATATATGTGATGATTGTTCATCCTATTCTACATAAGGAAACACTTTTATATTTGCTCAATTTATCTTTTTCATAAACTTTATATATTTCTCAACACTGTTATATGTATTTCAACCGTATGATTCGTATGATTGCTATTGTGAATATTATTTTCACTGCATCTTACTATTCTGTTTTGAACTCTATGCCTCCACCCCAATGACTTTCAGCTTTCTTAGTACACTGGAAACATCTAGGAAACTTCCAAATTCTTAAAGCTCAGTTATATCCCTAGCTGATTAAACCAGACTCGCTGCTATGGGCCACAGAATCAATATTTATAAGTTCCTCGGGTGAATCCAATATACAATAGAGAATGAGATCCATTGGCTGACTTTAAAGAGGAATCTTTCGGGGGCTTGAGGTGAAGGAAAAGAAAGAAAGCAACGTTTTGAACTCCATATTATTAGTGATGGGTTTCTGTTTGGTTCATATATATTCATAGCTGATATATATTCATTGTGAATTGCGTTGCTTAGCATTATAAAGGTCTTCACCACATTCACCGCTGTTTGGCTGAGAGCCACTCTGTTGCTGTCAGATTGCCATTTCTGCTTTCTCATTTTTTTATAATCTTATGTTATCCCTTGTATATTCCCTTCTTTTTAGATTTTCTGAATCACTTATTTTTAAATGTGTCTTGGAATTCAGTATGTCATAGAGTTTTGCTCTGTAAGCCAACCTGAATATTTTCAGATATGTGAGATAAGGAGAGACATCGTGGTGGGCTAGAGGTAGCAGCTCTCCTGAGACACTTGGAAGATGCTCACCTAGAGCTGCAGGTACTCAGAAACCAGGGGCAAAGTAACAGGCCCAGGAAGGCAACTTAGAGGTGAAGCTCGTTACATAAATCCAGAATTAAAGATGTTTAGGAAAAGAAGCAGAGCTGCGTCCCCGCTCCCAGCACTGTGTACAGGTAAACATGACCCCTTGGGGAAAGATCTAATCCCACGAGGAAGAAGCTGAGTGCGGTAATGACAGCTGGGCTACAATCTGTATGCAGCCTGGAAGCTCTTTTCATGACCCACATGTCCCAACTCTCTTCCCACTGATAGGAAAAGCCCAAAAAGCAGAATAGCTTCGAGAGGGCTGCTCAATCAGGGAACTAAGGAAAGCACAAACCAGACAATCACTAAGAGACAGTGAAGACAAAGGTGTGATCTTCATTAGGGACTCCAGAGTCAGACACTGAGGGATCTATGGGACAGTAAACCCCAGGGACAGGTAGAGACTGTCACCAGTGAGACCTAGGGGGTAGAGAAAAGACACAGGACAAATCCTAGGGTAGGTGTCCTCCCACCATTACTCTAAACTGCACCAACCTCTGTGCCCATTTGTGATTCCTTCCACTGTACCACAAACACTACTGAAGTCCAAGCAAAAGAGCTCTCTTTCATCAAACCCTAAGGGCTAGTCACACCCGCAGGAGTGCAGCTGAAACTTAGCAGATCTCTGCCTGCAGAAGGAAATATAAGCGGTTTGTTTGGACGATAGCCCAGAATTTTCTCTCATTATTAAGCAAGAGAATAAGCCACTGAACAAAAGCCCGCTCAAGCACTGGATGACACCCCCAACTTCTGGGCAAAACCACAGAGGTCTGCAGATGAGCCACCTGGCAGCGCCACGGGACAAGCGCTCTCCATTTTTAAGCCAAGAGGATACAGTACACTGATCCAGTGCTTACTGTAGCACACGCAGAAGTGGAGGGGTTGTTTTCTTCTGTGTTAGTGGGTGTGTGTCTCTCCCTTCATCTGGTATTCTGCTTTGCAAAGGGGTGAGGGATGACTGTTGTGTGACAGTAAGAATGCAAGAATCTTCTCTATGGCTTTTACCAAGCTAGATTAGGTTTTCCCACACCAGGATTATTTCATAAGGTTAACTAAATTACCTATGTGATTGTCGTAAGCAGGTCCCAACCTTCCTGTACCTGCCACATGTCTTTTAAGCTCCCTTGTCCTTGTTGTTACTTAGTCCTGCTCTCATGCCCTCCAATCACCCCACCTCTCCCCTTCTTTTGCATTACATAAATACTACCAACACAAAGTATTTCTTTTCTTTTTATCTCTCTCTATCATTCTCTCTTTCACCTTGTATTGTTTTTAGGAAAAGCAAGCCCGTAGTAGTAAGAATGTGGAAGTCACTAATGCTTTTATCTCTAGAGTTCCTTACTTAGGCACATTAAAATTTTTCCCAAACCAACAGTTGTTTCATAACACTAGCTAAATTTGTTTTCTGGTTTGGTCATAAATCACGAACTGTTTCCCTGAACACTCCACACACTCCACTAATACTCTTTATTCTTTTCTATTTATTTAATTTTTCTCATACTTTCCCAAATGCTCCTTTCTACCTCCTGATTTTTTTCTGACACAAATATTATCATAGCTTATTTTTAATTTTTTACTTTATTTATTTTCTTTCTTTTCCTCCTATCTTGTGAGTTTTTTGTATGTATGAAATGGAGAATAAGAATTAATTTTTGTTTTGGTTTTTATTATATAGATCTTTGTGTGCATGTCAGTTCCCTACCAAAAGTTGTATATTGAGGATACAAATATAACATTTTTATCAACACATTAATTACTTCAAACCTTTTTTAACTTCCCCTCAGTCTCCCATTGTACTTCTTCCATCTGTTTTCCACATTTCACAGATAGCCCTATCTCCACCAGCTCTCCATTCCAGATACAAAAATACTACTTCTTTCATTTTCTGCCATCTGTTAATTCTTCTTTCTTTTTGAATTTTTTCCCTTTTCTTCCTTTATCTGTTACATTCCATTGTACTTATCATCAGTACTGTTTCACTGTTCTCATAGCAGAAAATTGTTCAAATATTCCAGATAAATGGGATAATAGAACTTCAAATAGCCACGATCAGGAAAGAACCTCTTGATGACATATCTGAATCAAAATTTTATAAATTCAACACAAAGCAAGAACACTAATGCTTGTTACAGAAAGGCATCAAGAAACCTATAAAGTTGAGCCTTAAAGAATAACAGCAGATTTCACAACACAAAATTTAAAAGCCAGAAGAACTTGGAGCAATTTTTCTCAAGACTTAAAAAATTTTTTTTTCTGGGGCTGAGAATTTAGCTCTTCAGCATAAGTGTCTGCCCAGGAGGTGCCAGGTCATGAGTTCAATCCCTAGTACAAAAAAAAAAAGGAAGAAAAGAAAAAAAAAAAAAGAAAATGATTTCCAATATAGATGATTATATCCCAAAAAATTATGCTTCAAAAATGATGAAAAATAAAACCTTTTCATAACAAATAAATCTGAAAAAAAATTGATGACAACCAAACCAATGCTACAGAAAGAACTCAAAAGAATTCTAAGTAAAGACAGCAAGACCATCACCAAACCACACTCTAAAAACTTCTCAAGGATATCTTAGAAGAAAAGAGTGAAATTAATATGCCATGAAGTCCAACAAAATGAATTCATCAAGTAGGGTTAGTGATTAAGTAGAATGAAAGAAAAACAAAATACCATCTGAAAGTAACAGAATGGCACAAGGATGTCAATACAGCTTCCAATGTAAATGGACTTATTCACCAATGAAAAGACACAGAATTGATCAAAAACAAAAATATTGGTAAAGGCACTGTCATACTCAATAGGAAGAGATAGCAATTATGAACATATATGCAACAAACCATAGTGAATCCAGCTTAATAAAACAAACATTAATAGGCATGGAAGACTCTAGTTGATGTATGTTATGACTTGACAGAAAGTTTGTCTGCATTTTGCTTAGGTCCAGAGACTTGCCTAAGACCAAGATTAAGGGTGATGTGTTCATTAATCTGGCAGAAGAAATTTCAAGACAGCTGAATGTTGAGGCTGTGGTATGGTTATGGTTGGGGGCTTCTAGCCAGATTTATGTTGCAAATCAAGAGCAAAGAGTCCAGGAGGATGACTTAAAATACTGTGAGTTTGGCTAGAAGGAAAACTCCAATAGAGCTGTGGATTGTAAAGATAGAGCTGAGACTTCGAATGCTGAGAAGGAACACAGAAATAAAACAAGATGGCCAGGGGCTTCCCAGGAATCAATGGGTCTCCATCCTTTGCCACCTCAAAACTGCAAAGGTAAAATGATTTTCGCAGAGAAGAAAGCTGAAGAGCACCATACTCCAGAATGGCAACGGAGACCATGTGAGATTTCAAGGCAGCAGCCATAGGATGTTCCAAAATGGTGACAGCCACACCAGGTTCCAGGATGGTGGTGACATAGAGAAGTTTTCCCTCACAATCAGGTACACAGAGCCCAGAAATCCAGGCTCTCAACCTCTACAGCCAAGAGAGAGAAAAGCCTGGCTAGTGCTCTAGCCAGCAACAAACCTTGGCAGCATCCATATGGCGTTAACTTTAAAGTGCAATGAAAAGGCACAAATTCTGAGGGTAAAATGGCTTTCACCTTGATTGCAAAAGACCTAGGAGGCCAAACAGTGTGCCCCCAAGTGCGCAATATGTAAAAATGTAAGGGTGAAGTCAAAGGTCCAGTGGGGACCCCAGAAGTTTGGAAAAGCCAGGAATGTGGATCATCCAAGGAAAGCTGCAAAAACTGAGCAAGGAGGGCTGAAAACAGCAGCTGGGAGCTGAAATCCCTGGAAGTGCACTGGGGGTGGAGTCACCCAAGAAAGCTTTTGGAGCGTTCAACCACATTACTTCAATGCTGAGCATGGAACTGCAGGGCTTAAACCTTCTGAATTTTGGTCTTGCTTTGTTTCCAGTACTTTGTATTCTCCTATTTGTAACTTTTGGAATGGTAATGTTTATCTCATGGCTTTGCATTTTGGAAATGTTTAACCTTGTTTCATTTGTACAGAGGATTACAGTTAAGAGTTGCCATAGATCTTGGAGGAGACCTGGGACTTGAACTTTTCAGCCATGCTAAACTGTTACAACTTTGGCAACTCTTGCAGATGGACTAAATGTCTTTTGTATAAAGGATGTGCCTTGGATTGGTGATGTGAGAGCTACTTCCACCTGGGAGTGGAGCCAGGATGTGATATAACAGGGGGAAGAAAGTGTGTCTCTCTTTCTTCCTGGGTCACCCCTTGCTGTTTGCAGCTGCGGTGAATGGCTGTGCTGCAATGCCGTGCTGCCTTGGAGCCAACTGAATATAGATTGAAACCTCCAAGACCTGTATGAAACAAACTTTTTCTTCCTTCATTTTGGGTTTCAGGTATTTTGTCCTAGCAATAGGTGTTGTGTCATTTTTTTCTCTTATTCTTTTAATTTCTTCATGTCACTTTTCATCTCTTGACTGTTATTATTCTTTTCCTCACTTCCTTTTGTTATATTTTCAGTTGAATCTATTACTTTTTGTTATTCAATTTATTTTTATTTAACTTATTTAATATTGGTACACAATTGCATAAGGATTGCATTCATCATGGAGAGTTGCTTCAGGTACATGTCATCTTAATTCTTCTTTTATTCCCTTATCCTTTTTTCTTCCATTATTCTTCCATTTCTTCATTCTTTTTCTTTTTTCAAAAGCTCTATTTCCTAGCATCTCTCCTTTATTTTGCTTTTCATTTATTTATACTTTGGGTTTCTCAGATAAGAGAAACCATGTAATATTTAAACTTGTGTATCTGATTTATGTCATTTAACATAATGTCAAAGTGGATCCATTTTTTAAAAAGTGACTGCAATTTATCTTTCTTTATGACAGAGTAGTACTCCATTGTGTATAAATATGAATTTTATTTATCTGGGAATAGACATATTTTTGTATCTTGTAACTTAGTTTTTATTCTAAAGTTAATTTTGTATTTTTCTTAAATTCCTCTACTGAATTTATATATATATCATATATTGTACTCTCTTTGATTTTTACTTAAATTTGACATATTTATTAGTATCTGTAAAATATTTAGTTCAGATTATAGTGTTATATCATAGTTTCTACATGCTTTGTTTTTGTTAGAGAATATTTATCAAGTAATGTCTTATTCTCATCTTTCAATTCTCTTTATGTATACATAATAGTTTTTTGTGAGCATTGTCTTCCTAGTTATACTAATTTTGCAATGTTTCATCTTTTTCTGTGTTGGTGATGTGTGCAGATGCCTTGGTTACTGTTTCCTCATTGCTGAGACGAATATCCAACACCCAAAATTAAGGAATGAAAGGTTTATTTAAGCTCACAGTTTGTGGAGGTTTCAGTACATAACCAACTGGCTCCAAGGCAGGGTGGCACACGGCACAGGGGCAACAGTATAAAGTGGTAGAAGACAGCAAAAGCAACAAGAGAAAAAGGAGAGGAGAGAAAGCCTCTTCTCCCTACATTGTAAGCAAGCTGCGATGGACAGGTGTGCCAATCACAAAACCTCTGTGACCCTGAGCATAGGCTCAGGATGTTTACAAGGTGAGGAGCCTGGTGTCCTGCTGAGTCATTTAGCTAAACTTCTAAACTTCTCAAATTGACGTAACATATCAGTCATTACTGTAGGAACAGATGAGGTGGAGATTTGACTGACAGTGTTGTTTAGTCTATAGATGCTTCCTTTTCTTTGGGTACTGAACAGACATTATGTGCCTATTTTGGGCAGAAAGGGGATATTTTGTCCTTTGCTACGAGAATTCTGTTTTTTTTGGTAGATCTTTAATTTCCAGGGCTTACTTTCTTCTATTTTCTCCAAGCCTCGTCATCTTTCCCTTCTGTCTTAGCCACTTTGCTTGTCCTTGAGACACATGGTGTGACACCCACAACCTAAAGTAGGAGGGATGGACTTTGGCTGACAATTTCAGCGGTCTCAGGCCCTGCATGGTAGGTTGGCTCCAAAGGAGAAACAGCCTGGTGGGAAGGCCCTGGCAGAGGAAAGCTGCTTGCACGGTGGCAGCCAGGAGGCAAAGAGAAACGGAGGGTCTGGGGGGAGACACAGCATTGCAGTCATGCCCACCCTGTAACCTGCCCCAGACCCACCTCCCAGCACAGCACACACAAGCTGAGCTCACCCATAGGTGAATGCACAGACGGATACAGAGTCCCATGATCTAGTCTCCCTTCCAGAGCTGGCCTCCGAGTTTGAGGTATTTGTTTTTGTTTGTTTGTTTGTTTTTGGGGGGAATGGGGGAGTCATTTTTTATCCAAACTCTAAGAACTTCCAAGCTCTGCCGTGTTCCTCCGAAGGAGGAATTTCAGGGATTTTCTTCTGATTTTGCACATGCTCTCTTCCTATTTACAGTCTATAGTGTTCTTGGATCTCCCCTTAGGTTCTCAACGTGGGCTCTTGAACTGTTAGTTTTGAAGTTCTTAATGAATTTTTAAAATACAATGGGTAGAAATTATTTAGAAGTTTTGTACATATTCCTAAAGTTGATACCTTACCATTATTTTCTTCATAATAATAATGTACTAAATTCATACAGAATATTATTTTCCTCATGGTACTTTTGTATGTAGTCATTCATTTGTTTAATGATTCTTTGAAATAAGTGTACTTCATATAAACAAACTGAAAATCAGAAAGGTTACGTGAATTGTTCAATGTCACACATGTTATAAGAATTCAAATTGAAGTTAAGATATCCTAAATCCAAATTTAGCTTTCTTTCCATAGACCCTTCTGTCATTTTCATGATATATATAATAACCTATGGAATCTCTTCTGATAAGAAGTTTTTTCTAAAAAAAAACCTCACTAAATAGCTTCAAAAATAGCATAAGGACTCCCAAATAAGCTGTTTCAAACATTTAAGTAATGTAACACTTTTTAAAAAAATACACATTATGTATATCATCACTTTCAAGAACTATAGCTACTCACTCTGAAAAATGCAATGAAATGAAACTGTGAAGGGCAATAGTAAGAGGTCAGTGTGATCTCACATCAACATTCACCCTTCTTTGCACTTAAATTCGTGAGTGGGTATTCACAGAAGTGATGCGTGCAGACAGTTTATACCATAGAACCACAGATACAAACAGTAAATAAAAAATCTGCGTAAAGTGAAGGAAGTCAGAAGATGCTCTGACCCATCAATTTTGTGTTTAATGAAGGAAATTGTATTGACATTTATCAAATAAAACTTATGGAAAATGTTTATACTTTTCAAAGAGGAAAAAACCGTAGCTACTACAGTTATAAAACTAAAGTAACTAATTCCTATTTCCAAGTGTGATAATAATTCTACTCACTAGAGTAAGTAACTTGATTTCGCTGGACTTTGAGAAAGATTGCTAATGTTCTGTAATTCTAATATATAATTTTATGTTTCTAAAGCTTTACTTGGCTTTTTGAACAGACAGAATGTCAGTTCTCTGATCAGTGTCTCCTTTCTGAGAGGACCCTGGGAGTGACTGCATGGAGCACTTTTCTTCCTGGTACTAATATTTGTAAAAATTATGATTAAAAATTAGGAAGCAAACATCAAACTTTCTATCTGAATCAAAGCTGGTAAAGGTTGCTTACGCTTAGTTGACCAAGTTAGAATGAAAATCACATATATACAATGCATCCTAGACATAGAGAAAATAAAAGCAAACACATACAGTTTTGAAAAAGTTGTAAGAATATTAATTACCTCAAAAAGCTCCAGATGAGCTAACTGTTATATAGTGCCACCAAGCTGGAGTTATCTGAATGACCTGATAGCTCTGCAGAATGAAGATAGCTTTTTATTGAGGATTGAATGAATCAGAATGTGTCTGAAGCACTTCTGACCCGAGTGGTGATTTTAGAAGACACTTCAGAAAACTGGAATACATCTGGAAAAGGATAAGATTTTTTAAAACCACATTATTTAGGAACTATTGAAGACTATGTCTGGTGTTGTTGAAAAAATATCTAGCATGTACACAGCATAAATGTTTTCAATATTTGAGGAATAACTTCTAAAATCTATTCTCTGTTACTTCAGAGTAAATCTGGAGACAGCAAAGTAAGATTTATGATGTTGGAGCCATTTAATGAGATTTTCTAACACTTCTAACATTTCTCAGATGAGATATAGTCATGTGCCACTTGAAGCGGAGGTGCTTTCTCAGAAAGGCATTGTTGGGAACTGGGAATGGTGATGCAGAGACAGAAAGATCTCAATTTCCACCCCAGCTTGGGAAACTTAGTGACTCAGTAAGACCCAATCTAAAAAAAAAAAAAAGTGGGCAATGTACCTCAGTGTGAAAGCCCTGAGTTCAAGCTTCGATATTGCTGAGAGAGAAAGAGACAGAGAGAAACAGATGGAGACTAAGAGAGACAGAGACAAAGAGAAGACAAAGAGAGGAAAGAAAAGAATAAAGAAAGGGAGGGAATCAGGGAGAAAAAGAAAATAAAAATATTGTTAGGAACCCTCATTGATGTGTGAACATCATAGCGTGTACTTACAGAAACTAAAATAGCTACACCCCACCAGGTGACAGGCTCCAATGGGCCCACTGTCATCCAGTCCTGGGATGGGTTCCCCCAGGACCTCATGCATGTCAAGTTAGTGCTTTGCTAAGGAAGTGCACTCTAAACCTTTTTGCCTGCTTTTTAAATCATGAATCCCCACTGCCTACAAGCACTCCTGCCAAGTCCCTGCACATCACGCGGAAAATGCCTAATCAGAGTTTGGATAATCCCATACCTGAAGTTATTTGGAGGATTCCTGCATTATATGGACTAGATAATTTTCTCAGACCATGTAATACCAACCATGTATAAACCAAACGCTTTTCAATCCCTTAAAAAATATCATCTGGAATCTTTACACATAAATGCTACTTCTGGAAATCTAAGGCACAGTTACAAATGTGGTTTTAAAATTTTTATTCTTATTTTCTTAATATAAGATTTATGTTTAAATTAACATTAAACTTATATTTCATAAAACAAATAGTTTTAAGAGCAAAATAAGACTCATGTTAAGAAGGAAGGAGGTGTGATTTGTAGAGAAGAGAAAGGGTTGTAGAGAAATAGAAGGAAAGATGGGAAATTACTGGAATAAAAATGATCAAGATGTGAAATATAACTGTATCAAACTCCCATATGAATATAATCATTATGTATCACAAATATATACTAACAAAAAATGAAATTAAATTTTTATTCAGCACGCCAGTGTCTATCAATTTGCCTTCCATGGTCTGTCCATCAGTAGAATTTACAGTCTCATGTGAGAGATAAATATTAATTTAGAAGCCACATTATTGGTGTAAAGATATAATTACAATCTCAGATAAGTGATCTGAAAGAAGAATATGGGACAAGTATAGAATCAATATGTCTTAGTCTAAGGATCAAGAGAAGATTTCACTGAGAATAAGCACTTAGCTGGGACCTAAGGGAAGAGTTTCCTGGGTACTCAGCAAAGGTTAAGTTAAAAGTGACATTCCAGACAGAATTACAGTATGTGTAAAGGCCCTATAGTAAAAATAAGGGTGAAATGTCGGGAAGACAGAAAGAAGAGGTGTATGGTTGAATCAGGAGAGGAGGAGAGATACTGAGGAATGGAGTGAGAATGGAGATTTCAGCAGAGGTTGACCCTTGTAGGCACTATGAACTATTCATGTTGAGGATTTTGAACTTGATAAGTAGATATATGAATAGATGATATATATGCAATATATGTATATCATAAATATACTATATATGGGCGTAAAAAAATATATTATTTATGGATATAGTTTTTATATATGTGGAATATTGTGCCTTGATTAGATTTGCAGTTTTAGATGAAATTCCTTATAGGTTTGTAGAAAATACATCAACAGAATGCTAGAACAAAGCTTAAATATAGTATCCTAAGCACAGATGACATGAAATTAAAAAGTACACAAATTTGGGACCTATTTACAAGACACAGTAAATAGGATTTTGTGATGTATTTGACTCAGGCTGAGGGTGAGAGTGTTCCCACATGATGTTCTGGAATTGGCATTTGTCCTGTTGAAGGATGGCAGTGCGATTCACTGGGACAGGACCACTGAAACAGGGTAAAGTATTGTCTTGGTTAATTTTCTCTCATTGCTGGACAAAACACCTGACACTCACAATGAAGGAAAAGTTTTACTTAGCTCACTGTTTGTGGAGGTTTCAGTCCATAATCAGCTGGCTCCAAAGCAGGGTGGTGTGGCACTAGGGCAACATTCAAGGAAGCAGCCAAACAAAAGGGAGGAGGGAGCAAACTTCTTATCCTCCCTTATCTTGTACACAGTCCACCCCCACTCCAGGGCAAGTGCAGCAGTCACAAAATCTCCATGTCCTTCTCTCAATAAGATGAGGATATTTGCAAAGAAAGATTCCTGGTTCCCTGATGAGTCTCCTAGTTAAACTTCTAAACTTCTCAAATTGACACAATGTACCAACCATAAGAAGTGTTATTGGTGACACTGTGGTTCATTTTTGAATGTAATGAGATTTGAGATGTTTTTCTGATATTGAAATGAACTTGTATAAAATATATAATATGTGATCCCTAAGGTCTAGGGAGAGGCAGTGTATGTACTTGGTTCTAGCCCACTGCAGGTGTTCTGTAAAGAAAAAAGTTCCATCAAAACAACACTTACATGGTCTCAGATACAAAGAATTCTTTCTACATCTTAGACAGAAACTGTAGCATTGAAAAATACATTCAGTGTTAACTATCATGATTACCAGCACCTACTGTGAGTATATCATGTATTAATTAAGTCTATACAATTTTTGCTCTTTTTTTTAAATCAGTACCAGGGATCGAACTCACAACCGCATGCTTGCAAGACAGGCACTTATGCCACTGAGCTAAATCCCCAGCCCCTAGTGCACACAATTTTAAAGAATAAAGATAAGGCCAAAAGCCCTTGGAGTTGTGGTTAACATGCTTGGCTATGTCTGCAGTCTTCAGTGATTTTTTGATAATGAGATTGTGTGTACACTCTCTTGGGAGCTGAAATGACTTCAAAGAACTCTTCACCTTTCTTCCCTCATTCTACAGGAGAGAAGGCAGAGCATAGATAGGTAGTGAACAGAATGTGCAAGGTGAGAAAGCAGGCCAATTAAACTGCCAGGAATGACAGAAGCGAATAAAAAGTAAACCACCCGCACAGCATCTCTGGTAAGCAAGCTTAAAAAGAATTGGGAAAACACAGAAAGAGAGAGGCCGGTGCCAGATACCTTCGAATTTTACTTTCTGACCCTTTTAACATTTATTACTTGGCAATCCGTGATAAAATACAGACTCCATTCACACTGTTTCCTGATAACAATTTAACTGTGAAGGAAGCATTACGAAATTTAAAGAAGCTTCTCTAATGAGAAAGCCAGGACACATCTGAAGGAAAGGGTTTCGTGGGTCTCCCGGGCAATCGGCAGCAGAAAGTCTTGAGGATTCTGCTGGGCTCATCAGCAGCTAGAGAGATCGCCTCGATGCATGCGTTTACCTGGAAAAGTAAAGCTTCCTCAAACTGCAAGAACTTCAAAAGTTGGTCACAATTAAGTGTTTCTAGGCCTCTGATTTCCTTTATTTACTGTTTTTTTTTTCTCTTTTACCATTTTGAATATTTATATTCATTAATTTTATTGTATACATTCCCTTTCTTGTTAGTGATCTCAACTTCTATTTAGAAAGTGGCACAGATAAGTGAAATGTGTGGTTTGTGGAACCTGGTCATTTTGAGTCTTGACGACCCATGAGCCAAAATCTGGTGCTGTTTCAGTGTTGTTCGGGGGCTTCCTTTGCGCAGGTCCATGGCACATGCTGCAGCCTCCTCCTGCTCTGTGGCAGAGAGCACTGAGCACCTAAATTGGAAGACAGGTGAAGCCACAGGCATTGTGTACGCGACACCCCTCTTCTACCCCGGGTAGCCCCAGGGTGAATGTCAACCACTTCAGTGCGGTGTGTGCACATCTGCTTTACCGCCTCGGTTCGCAGCTCCATTCACACACATGGAGTTTTTTTCCTGATCCTGTGCTAGATAGCAGAGAAGCTCCTCACTGTGTTCAGGGTAATTATCTCTCACATGTGGTTGGCTACCTTGTTTGCGAGGTTCCGTCTATTTTCTGTGCTAGGTTGGCCCTGTGGGAGATAAGAAGATGTGGTGTTTTTGAATCAAAAGATCTGAAAATACAGTCAAGATGTACTCCTGTGATCCCTTAATGTACTTTAAGCCACGGCCCCTTTTATTGTCTCTCAAACACCATTTCCCAAATGCACGGCCTTGTCAGCCTCTTTTTTAAAGTGCCCTTACTGAGAGCACCTGCTGGCTCCGGCTGGAAGCAAAAACAGAGGACAGACTCAGCCCCACTGCTCAGCACTCAGGCCTGGGAAGAGTGTCAGAAGGAGGCCCTGCTTTTCCACTGACACTGGGGTAACTGCAAGACATCATTCGATTTCAGAGTCTTCCAGTGCTCCCCAAAGAGAGCTGAGTTTTTTGGACGCTTTTTGGTTTTCAGTATTGATTGCACCACTGACTTCTCAGAAAATTAAACAAAATTAAACTCATACAGTGGGTTCTCTTGCTTGAAGAAGGTTTAAGGATTTAAGAAGAAGAGTGCACTCCCAACTCCTCCTCTTCATCTTCCTATTTCTCTTTTCCTCTTTATTCTCCTTTTCAAGAAGAATGTTTCACTCAAAGGCAGCGTAATAAATAAGCTGCAACCTGCACCAGACCATCTGACTGTTTCCACTCTCAAGCCAGGGTTATCACAGAAGTCAAGTAATTTTTTTTTTTTAAAAAGGCAAATTGCAGAGAGAGGTCTCAATTGTAACTATGATATTATTTTAGCTTTTAATTCAGAATATGGAGAAAAAGAAAATGTTAGAGGATACATGTTTCTCTCTATATGTTGACAGGTCTACAGACTCTTAACTCCCTGGTCTCCTTCATCTCCTTCTCAGTCCCTGCTCTAGAAAAAGGGCCGTGCTGATCTGATGGTCAATTTGTGAAAATTACATATGCTTACATGAATTTTCTTTCCTTGAGATGAGCTGGCCCTTCATTCATTCATTCATATAATAGGTGTTGAGTGCATGCGTGCATCAAACACTAGGCACTGGAATTATAGCATTGAATAAAACAGACAAAGATCTCAATTCTAACAAGAAAAGTATGAATGAATCATGTTAATAAACTGAACCTCTGTTTCGAAAGTGACTAATGTTAACAGAAAAACAAAGCTGGAGCAGAGGGAAGAAATATCAGCAGTTGTGAACCAAAGGTAATAATTCAATTAGGACGACAAGAATGGCCTCATGAAGTGACTGTAACTGAAAGAAAGAAGGGTGTTGCCACCTGGAGAACAAGAGCATGGACGCAGAGCATTTTAGTCAGGTGAGTAGTTCTGGAATTGTGCAAGGGGCCTGCTATAATCCAAATATCTGTTCCCCCATAAAATCCGTAAGTTAAAACCTAGTCACCAACACAATGGTATTAAGTGTGGATGGGGTCCCCTGGAAAGAGATTAGGTGATCAGGGTGGGTGCCTCATGAATAGAATTGGTGCCTCTATGAAAGAGGCACCAGAAAGTTTCTTTGCTGTGTCCTGAGATGCCACAGTGGGAAAGCTATGTCTGTGAACAAGAAAGTGAGTCCTCAGCAGACATTTATGTGCCTTGATCCAGGAGTTCCTAGCTTCCAGAACTGACAGAAGCAACCTTCTGTTGTTTGTAAGTTATCTAGTTGTGGCGGTTTGCCACAGCAGTTCAAAAAACTGGAATGAGCCTGAAGCAGAGAATGACTGCAGAGTTGAAGAGCAGGCAGTCTAGAGCAGTTGGAGCAGGAAAGCTTTGCAATTCGACTGTTGACTTTTGGGTTTTGTTACTTTTTCTTTTAACAAAATCCCTTGACTTCTGAGATGACTTGTTATGAGTGAGAGTAGCAATGGAGTAACAAATAGCAAATTTAAGAGGTCTTTGCAGTCATCTGGGGGAAGATGGCACTAGTAGTGAAGGTGGTGAGGAATTAGTTAGGTTCTAGGTTCATACGAAGTACAGCTTGACAAAGTTGGCTGACATGCTAGATGCAGTATTAACAAATGATAAGCATCAAGAACTGCAAAGATCTTGAACTGAGAAACTGAATAATGGATTTTCCATTAACAGAGGTGGAAAGGGCTAGGAAAGGAGCTGTCTGAGGTCAGGTGGGGGCATGGGAAATAAAGGTTAGGAGTTCATTTTTAGACACATTGAAATTGAACTGCCTATTAAATATCCAAGTGTGGATCGTGAACAAGGGACTGAACGCACTCTGGAGCTCTGAGGGACTGCCCAAGCTTGACATTAGCTCAGTGATGGGACTGGAGATCATGAGACAGGACAGGATCATCTAACAAGCCAGTATAGTCAAAAGACCAGAGGTGCCCTTAACTACTCCAACATTCAGAAGTGTAAGTGAAGGAAGAAACTGCGAAGCAGACCAAGAACCGAGCTGGGCACACAGGTTTTATTGCTCATCCTGTGTGCAATCCCTGTCTGCATGCAGAGACCTGCCTGGGTCTGTGTGGGTAATTCTGTACAGTTCTGATGCTCACTACTATGCTGATCAGCTTTCCATCTCTGTGACAAAATACTAAAGCAGGCAGAAACTTCAAAAGGAGAATATTCTGGCACATGATTTCAAAAGTTTCTATCATAGCCACTTGGGCCTGTGCTTTGGGCCTAGAATGAAGCAAAACATGATGAGGGCAAACCTGGTTATACCATGATGACAGGGCAAGAGAGACACAGGGAAAGCTTAGGACAAGGACTATTTCCTCAGTTTTCCTGTCATTCCGTCTGGGCTCCCAGCCTATTGGATGGTTCTATCCCAAATTAGGGCCAATCTACTCACTCCGTTTACTATTCTGCATGCCAATCATGTCTGGAAACATCTTCAAAGACATACCCAGAAGTGTGCTTTACTAATTTCCTGGGCATTTCCCAATTCAAATGACCAATCAGAACTCACCATCACAACAACACTTGGCTAATAGACTTGCATAAAGCTATGTCTTTTTTTTCCTGATCCTAAATGTCACCTTTTTTTATTTTTTCAACTTTTGCAGTACTGGGTGGGAAAGAACAGTGCTACATATTAGGTCATGCTTGGAGGTCTCCTCAAATTAAAAGAAAATTTTACCAAATATCCTTGGTTGGGAGAATTCAATAATACTTTTAATAATTTTGAAAGCTAAAAAGTTTATCATATATTTAGTATAGTATCTTTATCAACAAAAGTCGTATATTTTAAAATCATAACATAGTATATTTGCCCAATTTTATCTCGTTTCCCTAAAATATTAACCTTTAGAATCAATGAACCTTTATGGTTCTGTTTGAGATCCTATAAATTAGTCACTTTTTCCAGGAAATTTTCTCGTAACATACATGTCGAACAATTATGAGAAGTGGAAACAGGTAATTCTTCAGTTCGAGAATTTTTTTTAAGAAAACGTAATAATAATATGGTGGCATCACTGCATTTACCAGTGCTCTTTTATTCCTCATAATTTCCTGTTTACTTTTTTCCTTTTTACAGGTAGTTTTTCTCAGTTCCAGAACCAAGAATCCTCTATCATTGAGAATCAACGCTTTCTTTAGCTCTGACAACTTATCATTCAGTTCGCTTTGTTGTCTTATCATTTACTCAGGAGAGTAAAAAAGGCCAAATTTAGACTTAACCCCAATGCTCAGTCCTTTGCTTTAAGGGAACTGGGCTTGACAAATCCATTCTTTTTTTATACAATCTGTTCTCTATAAGACTAAATTTCCTTATATTTATTGGTTGTTGCTTAATTTCTCAAACTACAATGTGATTTTCTTTCTTTGTCCTTTTCAAAATTGGCTCTCTCTATTTTTTTTTTTTTTTTTTTTTTTTTTTAGTATTAAAGGAAAATGGGCTGCAAATTTGCTTTTACCTACACCATTATCTTTTCCAGGAGTTCTCAGTATCTATTAAAAAAAGTTTGCAATGAAACCTTAGCTTATTTGCCCTGGTGCCATTTAGCTTTTCAAACTGAAAAATAATAGGTCAGTGTAACATGAAGGACGAGCACCAAACACAACAGTCAAGACAGAGGCAGCTTCTCAGCTGCACGGCTTGCACACTTCCCACACCTTCCAGGTCCCTTATAATTAGAGAAACATGATTGTAACTTCAGAAGATACGTGCTGGAGTGTGTGCTCATTTATGGTTCACCCGTAAATATACACAAGTCGGGTAAACAGACATGCACCCTGACCCTGTTCATTGAACCTTTATACATTGTGTGTGAGCATATTTTAATTAACTTGCTTCTTTGGCTCACAGAAATGTACTCACTTGATAATTTTTACCTCCTTCCCTCCTTCCCTCTCTTCCTTCCTTCCTTTCTTCCTTCTCTCCCCCTTTTTCTTTCTTTCTTTCTTTTATAAAATCTAATTTACAAATCTTTTAACTTACTGGCTACTTATTTTCTCCTCTTTTTAGTTTTGAATAAACTATAAGAATATCATTTTATGGTAATTTAACAGTATTAGTATTTTTGCATGTGAGTCCCAAAAATGTCTATGTGGAAAGCTTACTAGGTTTTAAATTATTCCCTGTATAACAATTCATGTTTTAGGGAATATTTACAGGCATAATGATCTTAGTTGTTTCATTATTTTTTATGTTGTTAAAATAATGGGGGGATTTGGCCTGCTGGCACCCTCAGTTCTGGAGCCTGGACAACCTGAGGTGAGTGTCCCCGCATCATTCCCCGAGTCCCAGGAGTTTAAGGTCCTCTCTCCAGACTTGGGCAGGGAACTTCACGGCTTCCGCTGCACTGGACCAGCTCAGCAGGTCTTGAGCCTGCCTGCACCAACTTTCCCGCTTGCTGCCCTGCTCAGCAGACTCTGGGTATTCGGGCCTGCCAGTGCCCTCAATTTCAGAGACAGGGTGGTCTGAGGTGAGTGTCCCTGTACCATCCCGAACCCGGGACTTTGGGATCCTTGTTTCCACCAGCCAAGGAACTTCACAGCTTCCTGCCACACTCAAGCTGCCACACAGGGCTTGGGTCTTCCTACCCCACCCCCAGTGACCCTCATCCAATCCAAAAATGGGCATCTGAGATGAATGTACAGCTCTCAGGCAAAGAAATACAAATGGCAAATAAATACATGAAAAAACATTCATCATTAGTCATTAGAGAAATGCAAATTAAAACCACACTGAGATTCCATCTCACTCCTGAAAGAATGGCTAGGATAAAGAAAACCACCAACTACAAATGCTGGAGAGGCTGTGGGGAAAAAGGAACTCTTTTGCACTGTCGGTGTGAGTGTAGACTAGTGCAACCATTGTGGAGGTCATTCTGGAGATTTCTCAAAAACCTGGGATTGGAAGTCCCATTTTTTCCAGCTATTCCACTTCTAGGCATATTCCCAGAAGAACTGAAAGCAACATACCACAGTGATATGTGCACCCATGTTTATAGCAGCACAATTTGTAATAAACAGATCTTGGAAATAACCTAAGTGTCCATCAACTAAAGAATGGATAAAAAGTTGTGGTATTTTTATACAATGGAGTACTACTCAGCTATAAAGAATGATCACATTGAGATATTTATAAATAAATAGATGCAGCTTGAGACCATACTCATAAGCAAAATAAACCCAACTCACATGTGTAAATACCGAATAGGTTCCCTAGTGTTAAGAAATGGTAAGAATACATAAAAGTATGTGGTAATCATGATTCCCCATTATATTGCTTTGAAGCCTTATAATGTTTTCATTCATTAATTGGAATGGTTTCATTCTGGTGTGTTTAATTTTATTGTCTGTGATGATATAAACAGCTATTTTAAAGAAAACAAGACATTATAATAGCTAGGGAGGATTCAATATCATCTTGTTTTGAAGTCCATCAAGCTTTTGTTCTTCTGTCTCCATCAGTTTTATCATTTTTGTATCTTTTTGGATTTTATTATATGTGATGCTATAAACAAAATTTTTTATAGACAAGGAGATAATATAGAAACCATTGTTCGTTTTCTGTTAGTTGGTTCTAAATACCCTGTAATACTTTCATCCTCTTGAATGGTTTCACACTGCCTTGATATGTTTGATACCATAGTATATGAAATTATACTCAAATATTTCAAAGAAAGAGACACTATGGCAACTACTGTTATGTCTGGTTGTCTTGTGGTGAAACACTGTGTTGCTTAAATTGTTCTGTTCTGATCTGTATTGTTATGTCCTCTTTTATCTTAATTTCTCTCTTTTTTTAAATAAAATAATGGTAATCAGTTTAGACTTTATATTGAAAAATCTTAGTTCTATAAATTTGGGGGACTGTTTTTGTTTGCTTGTTTGTTTGTGGTACGGGGGGCTGAACTCACGACTTGCATTTGCCAAGCAGGCACTTATGCCACTGAGCTAAACTCCCGACCCTGAGTTCTTTAAATTTGTGCTTACTGTTATTACCCTTTTTCTTTTCTCTTATTTCTCTCAACATATGCTGGGAAGGGTACTGTGAAAGATGAAATTATCCCTGGAGATCTTTGCCTTTTATTGATCATGTCATACTATAGGAAATAGGAATGTCATTGATGTCATTAATGCTATCAATCAGTTGGTCTGAGGCAGGGAAACTGCCCTAGATTATCAGTGGGCCCACTGTAATCATGCAATCTCTTGAGAGAAGAAGAGGGGAAGAGGGAGAAGGGCAGACAGCTGGTGGTATGAGGAGGACTCAAAATTTTGTTGGGATTTTGATGATGCAGAGGCCACCTGCAAGTGGCCTGAGGACCAGACAGCAGACCTTGGCTGACAGGGAGAAAAGAAATGGGGAGGCCAGGTTCTCACAAGTGCTCTTGAGAAGAGGTTGGCTCAACCATCACATTGAGTTTAGTCTTGCAAGGCCCAAAGTAAAAAAAGCCAAGTGATGCCATTCAAAACTTTGACCTGCAGAAGCTGCAAAATAATAAATCTAGTGGAAACTCTCATGACATGAAAGTGTCATTCTTAATCACCGTGGTAATTTTTTCTCAGTACCAATAGAAACCTAATGTGGTTGCCCCACTTTACAGAAACTTGAAATTCTGTTAGATACTGGAGAGAAAAATGAAAAGATAAGTAACATGAATAACTGACACCAATACCAAGCCCTCTCCAAGAGTGTCATGACTCACAAATTCGCATGTGTTCACAGAGCCTGAGCCTTGACCTCCCCAGCAGCTCCAACCCAGCCTCTTACTCAGATGTGAGGACGAACAAAGCCAAGGACTTCATGTATAGCTTCCCTCTTTCCACACTGTCCACATTTTCTATCTCAGAAACTAGGTTGCTTGCCTTACCTTAAGCTACAAACCTGAAAATGCATCCGAGCTGCCTTCTCTTTCATGCCTCCAACCAAGTTCTCAGGAAGTTCCACTGCTCCAAAACACGTCAAAGATGTGGCCACTATTATAAAATACAATGTGGCCAGCTGTCCTACTTTCCTTCCTCACCTGGACATCTAGGTAGCCTCCTGTCTCACCTTATTCTTATATAAGAAATAAAATAATACCCCAATCAATTCTTTCAAAAGAGATGTGCTTTTGTACCCAATTACGAATAAAACATATATAAATATTTACATGAGAAGCACTTGTAGTTAGATTAAAATACCTCACTTTCAAAGTGTTATAAAATTGTTAAACCTGTGAATTAATAGATTCCTGGCTACTCATTCAAACTTTTAATATAACTCCCTGATTTGCTGACTTTAACTTTGAAACTAGCCTAAACCTATAGCTCTTCTTAGGCTCTTCTATCCACTTTTTCTACTGCCTGATCTGTCATTCCTACTATTCAATATATTACAATGTTTTTGTTTTATGACATTATCTTATCTTAACTATGGGAGGTCTTTGTACCACCTGATATTAGAGATATGTACCTTTTTCATTTACTTCATATTGCATCAAACTTAGTCAGATATTTGTTGACTTTTTTTCTCTCCCACTAAGCTGTAAGCTCTATTTTAACAGGAACAATGTGTATTTTAAGTGACTCTGCTCAATATATAGCTCTTGAAAGAAGAGCTATATTTTTGCATGTAAGCCCAAAATTGTCTATGGTAAAAAGCTTACTAGGTTTTAAACTATTTTTCCCACAATATTAGATGGGAGTCAACAATTTGTTTTCTTCTTTCAGTGTAAGAAAGAATTATGATGCCTCTAACTATTCATTATTATACAAAATTATGTAATATATAATTATGTAAAATTTAAATTTTCTTAGGCTTTTAAATGACAAAAATGCAATTGTGTTCAAGCATTCTTTTATTTAACAATTGTTTAAAGTCTAAGAATGAATAACAAAATGAGAACCTGAGCAGATTACAGAAAAATTTAAGTGGACAACTAGAATATATTTCAGATATTAAATTCATATATTTTGGGGGTCAACTTTTCAAAAAAAGATTAATTAGCTTGATTCTCTTTTCCAGGAAAAATTTCAATAGGGGAACCTCCTCTTCCAGTTAAGATCTGTAAACCACAGAAGATTATTGTTCCTCCTAACAAAGAGAACAAGCTGGATAAAAATAAAATCTTAGTTTCATTTCTTTATAAAGAAAGGGAGAGCTAATGGCGCAAAAATAGCTTAATAAATTAAATTTCAATTGAGTTGGGCCTACCCTAGTATAAAGACATATGAGTGTTCTCAGGGTTAGAGAAGCAGTAGGAGGAGAAGAAATTCCTAACAGACAATCAGATGGAGGAAAGTAACAACATTTTAATCAATGCTTAATAATCTGCAGGTACATGAGATGAATTGGAATGCCAAAGTCACAAGCCATAATACAAGTCTGCAAATCCCCCAACAACACTGGTTTGAAAGCCTAATCAAGGGTATGAGAGTCGCAGTTTGAAGCCTGTTGATAGAACAAGGGAGTAGAGAAAACCCTCCAAATTTCTCTGGTAAATCTCTCCAGTG
This sequence comes from Cavia porcellus, assembly GCF_034190915.1. Taxonomy (NCBI): domain Eukaryota; kingdom Metazoa; phylum Chordata; class Mammalia; order Rodentia; family Caviidae; genus Cavia; species Cavia porcellus. The sequence goes on from NW_026947504.1 coordinate 24,917,799, forward strand.
GATAGCTGAAAGCAAGATAAAAAGAGAAATCTCCACTTGGTTACTTTCTCATTGCTAGAACAAGATACTGTATGTCTACAAGTTAAAGGAATCCAATGTTTATTTTGGTTTACAGTTTGTAGTGGTTTCAGCCCATAGTTAGCTGGCTCTGAGGCAAGCTGGCAGGCAAGGAGCATGGCATGGGAGAAATAGCCCACGGCTGGACACGCAGGAAGCAGCACAGCAGCCCGCTTTTTTCTTTTTCCCCTATATATTCTGTCCAGGATACAAAGTCTATTGACTAGCACCACCCTCACCCACGGTGGGGCTCCCACTATCCACACCCAGAACTGTGATACACCAGTTTATTATGTCACACACTGTAAATACACATTCACATGCCTTATATCCAGCCACCTCTGAAAAGTCCCACCTGTGAGCACATGAGATTTGAGGGGCTTAGCTAGAAAAAAGCCACAACACACACTGACTAGTCACCTAGACTTTCACAGATACTTAGCAGTGACCCACTGCAGGTAGAGGATAGCGCAAAGGAGGAGGAGCTTCTCAAAGACTTGCTGAAACTTCATCCCTGGAAGGGTAGCAAATGCTGAGTGCCTGTGATAGAGGAGCAGGGTTGAGAGAAGGCTTTCAAGGCTCACAAAGCCAGGAAGAACTCAAGAGGAAAAAGAAACTGTCCAATGGTCCACAAAGCTATTAAATGCTGTAAAGCGAAGAGAGATCTGGCATTTAGGATGTAAAGTATAAAGTGATATCTAATATCTAATTAGTTCTCAGATTCCAAACCCTGTAGAAATGAAAATCTTGACTTTATCTTCAAAAAGTTATAGAGGATAGCAAACCAGGCACTAAGTAGAGCTGAGGAAATCTTAAGCTAAAGAAAGCTGATCTATGCCAAGAGTCAGATAGCAGTCTGTGTCCTGAGCGATCAGTCTAAACACTTCCTTGAATGAGTCTCTTACATCCTTTCAGGTTCTTTATACCTACTCCATCATGATTCAGGGCCTGTTCATGATTGCACAGAGGACCCAGGACCCAAGCTGATCCCCTTGAACTTCATTTACATACAGTTGCATTGAAATTTTGATCCCCAGAATGGAATTTGGCTGCCATGTTTTTTCTAACCAAGGTAACCATATAACTTTAAAAACTCACCTTTGCAAAGAACTATTGATTGGATGGAAGATTGTAAGGCAAATAATAAACTAAATTTAAATAAACATATAATGCAATCCCAAGAGTTTAACTGAAGATTAGATGGATTCAGCCCTCCACATTTGACAATATGACAAAGGAGGTGTATTCTTTTCTAGGAGTTAATGATATTTATGGACTTTCAAATTATCAAAATAATCATCAAATCAATGACTGCATGTGATAAAATATGAAATGTGAAGAATGAAGACAGTTACTAGAAGAAAACAAGATGATAGGGATTATCAGGAAGGGATTGCAAAATAATAATGGTAAAATTAACAAAAAGTTTACAAAATTAAAGTAAAACCATATGAGTAAAATAAATCTAAGGATAATTTTTAAATGTTCATACTAGCTAAAAATAAAACATAAACATATGTAAATTACAGCTTTATAGGACTTGTAGGATGTATATAAATATTAGTTACAAGATGCTTAGGAGAAATTACAACTTTAAATATTTACACTACAGAACAGAGAAGACTCAAATCATTTAAGTGATTTCTACCTTAAAGAAACTGTTTTATAAAATGCCAAAAACCCAAAGTTAGTGCAAAGAAGAAGATAATGATAAGCAGAAATCAACAAAATAGAAAAAAATACAAAAACAATAGAGAAAAATCAATGAAGCTAAAATCTATTTCTTTGAAAATAATAATAAATTTCTAGCTAGATGAATCAAGAATAGAGAGGACAAACTATTAATACCAGGAATGAATCTTACATGCATTTAAAAAGATTTTATGGGACTATTATGAATTATATTTATGCTCAATAAATTTAATATTTGAACAAAAAGGAAAATATACACAATACCAAAGGTCACTTTATCTAATAAATCCACTAAAGCAAATATCAAAATCTCCAAAAAATCCTGTTATGATTTACACCTAACTGTAATCCCTCCAAATGTCTTAGCTTTAGAGTGAGTGAGTCCTTGTCACAGGTGTCAGATGATTGGGACCAAATCTCAAAGGGTATATTTCTGGCCCATTTTACATTCTATTTTCTGGCTGTCATGGCTAGATGTGAGCTGCTTTTCTCTACCATGCCTTTATGCCATGTTGTTCTGCCTTAGAGCCAACCAACCAAGGACTGAATCCCTAAAATCTGTGATTCAGAAGGGACTTCTCCTCCTTTAAAATGCAGGTTTTGGATATTGTGCCCAATGATAGAAAAGCTGAATAGTACAAAAAGAGTTGTTGCTGTGATTATACTTGGTCATGTGGTTTAGAAACTTTGGAATTTGTTTGTAACAGGGGTTTGGAAAGTTTGGGAAATATGATGTAAATGTTATAAACAGAGGTTGATGGGTGACACTAAGCAACACTGAGAAACAGTGCTGATAGAAATGTGGATGGCAAAAGACAGGCTCAAGAGGTATCAATTTAGACAAAGGACTCTGACTAAAGATCGTCCATGTTTCATTTTGATGAAAAAAAAATGCAACTTTTAGGAGATGAAGATTAAGGGTAGTGAGCTCATTAATTTGGCAGAGGAAATTAATTTTAAGACAACCCACAAGGCTATTCCTACAGTAGAAAAAAACAGCAGAATGATTTGCAAAGTTTGAATTTCAACAGAAAGGAAGCACCTTCGAAGTTGGGAGGTCAGAAAAGCATCATTGCTTAAAAGTTTAACAATAACAATAAGTCAAATATTTTACAATAGAAAAATAGGAAAGACCATTTGAAGACATCCCAGGAATTGGCCAGATTCACCTTTACAGGCTCAAGAGTGTAAAAGAGTAAACTCCTTTGAAATACTTTTGATCTAGAACACAATTCTAGGGAACACGGCTCTTTTAGGGTTGCCTAGACAAGTGTTTCCCCAAGTTCAACTGCAGAAGTATTTGGTGGCCTTGACAAGCTTGCACCAGTTTCCAAATTACTGCTTGAGCTAGTGGTTAATCTTGTCATCATCCATGCAGTGATTGGTTTTCAGGCATGCAGAATGAAAAAGTTGTGGGACCATGGAGGTGTTCCCCAAGATATCAAACCCCGGGAGAGTAATACATGACCTTGTGAGAATTAAGTGCAGTGGAGACTTCAAGAAGTTGGCGATGACAGAAATGTGGAAAATCAGTGGAGAAAAATGCAAGCAGCAGTCACAGTCAGGCCAAGAGAGAGCTCCTGTGTGGGCTGGAGCCAGCAATGCTCTAGGAGTGGAGCCGTCCAAGTCCTTTAGAGTTTATATTTCATCTAAAATTTACACTGGGAGCTGGGACATGGAAATTTACAAGGTTTGATGTTTATCCTGTTCAGCTTTGTTTTTATTTGACCTGATTCCTTTCTATACCCAATTCCTCCCTATTTAAATAGCGGCATTCACTGTGTATTATTGTATGTTGGAAATATTTAATTTTTATGTAGGCTAAGAGTTTCTCTTAAGCCTTAAAAAATACTTTTGAACTTTTTGGCAGTACTGGAACCGTGAAGCCTGGCAACTCTTAGAGATTATTTAAATGCATTTTGAATAATAAAATGGACATGAGCCTCTTAGGGATCACAGAAGAATGTTATGGTTAGATCTACAATGTTCCTTGAGGTCGCATGTTCAGCGGTACAGCTTGGTCAGAGGAGGCAGGGGGCATGATTTGGAAAGGTGTATTCTTGGAAATCCTCCTTCTTTTTCTCACTTTCTGGCTCCTGAATGCAATGAAGTAGGCCATTTTTCTCCATCATCCTCTGCCACTTGTGGTTCTGCCTTGAAGCCAGTCAACCATGGATAGAATCCTCTGACAATCCTAAATCAAAATAAAGATTTCCTCCTTTAAATTATGGGTGTCACAATTCTGGAAACATTAGTCAGAGCAATTACACAAGAAAAAGAAACAAAAAGAAAAAGGATAGGAAAGGAAGAAAATAAGTTATCATTATTTGCAGATGACATGGAACTTTACATAGAAGATCCCAAAAGTTGCACCAAAAGACTTCTACATTTAATAATCAAATTCAGTAGCAATGTTGGATACAAAGTCAACACTCAAAAATCAATAGCATTCGTGTACACAAATGACAAGCTGGCAGAGAGAGAAACTAGGGAAACCACAGCCTTCAAAACAGCATCAAAAAATGAAATACTTGGGAATCAATCTAACAAAGGAAGTAAAAGATTCATATATTGAAAATTACAATACTCTGAAAAATGACATTGAAGAGGATTTCAGAAAATGGAAATGTACTTTTTGCTTATAGATAGGAAGAACCAACATTTCGACTTTTATAGATAAAGGAATGGAGCTAAGAGACCTTACTCGTATATGAAATAAGACTTCCATGTGTAAAGATCACAGTGCATCCCAGTTTAAGAAACTGAAAGAGTAAATAAGGTGCAAAAGGTACAATTGGTATTGTGAAAGTGAGAGAAACTGCTCAATAGGAAAGAACAATTGGGATGGAGGGAAAGGAAAGGAAGACGGGGGGAAAATATATATTTATATACATAAATACACCCACACAAGATAGCTAAGATAATTGTACTATTCAGTTACTGTTTACATTGTTTGATCAATTTTACATGCCTATATCTGGTGACCTGAGCAACTATTTTGAAGGTAATGATACGCTCTAAAATGATTGTTAATTTTCTATCATCTTCTTTTGAAATTCTGGATTGTTTTTATTGGGTTTTTATTCTCTTTAAAATAAAATGAGATAGTATATCGTGGGAGTCAGGTATTATGTCCAGTGATGAGACAGCTGACTAACACAAATACCCAAAACTCCACAGTCAGTTGGTATTTGATGAATTCTATATTTAAGACAGAAATAGAATCAAATCTGTACACAATTCTCCAGAAAATTAAAAGCATAAGAAGCGCTTTTGATTTTATGAGGTAAAATTATAGGTTGAGCATATTTAATCCAAAAATCTGAAGTATGAACTGCCTTAAAATCTGAAAATTTGTGTTATCTTGATGACATGAACAGAAACGTTCACACCTGACCTCTTGTTAGGTTTATGGTCAAAATGTATGCAAACAGAAATGGTTTATTTTGTGTTGCTAAGGGAAAAAGACCTCACCGTGCCCCCTCAACTCCAGCATGTCTTCTCTGTACACACCCACATTCTCCTCCCACCAGGGGCCAAAACCGCATGTGACTCATTGCATTTATTTTTCCTAATTCTCTAGTCTGTCATGCAAAGATATTGTTGAAAATGTCAAAAGAAATATACTTAGGTAAAAAAGAAACATTTATGTTTATCGATAGCACAGAAGGTCAGGCTGTGGGAGAATGTGGACAGTGGTGTAAATGTGAAATGTCGTGCAGGAGAATACAGTGCAGAATGGTCACCCTCTGTGAGGCAGAAATGCAAATGGATATGCTATTGTAATGTTATGTTGACAGTGATGATTCAAGGCAACAAAAAATAGGAATACACTACACAAAGCTGACAACAGAGATCTCAGTGATGAATTAAAAGGGTGGATCCATCAGCATAACCATGAAGACATGCTGCTCAATGGTATGGTGATCCTGAAACAAGCAAAGAATTATCACAACTAAGTAAATAGGGAAGGAAATGGTGAATGTTTTATAGGCTATTCCAGAAACGTAAAACAAGAGGTAGCATTCAATTTTTCAATATTTGTGGGGATAAATGATCTGATCATGAAGTAGCAGAGAAGTTCACTTATGGAATTTCCAAGATCATCATGAGGAAACTCTGGTACTAGAGCAAGTCAGAACGCTGATAAAATATCAGTGTTTTGCTTTACTACCCCCAGAAGACACTCCAGCTGATGAAATACTCCTGAAGGAATTAAGGGTGCCAATGACAGAATAAGGGCTGCGATGTGCTACTGCGGAGACGTGCCTATGTATAAACTTACTGTCACAGGGGAAGCTGTGTTCTTCCCATTTCAAAAGGGGCAAATTTCTCACCAGTCTACTATTATGCTAACAGAACAGCACTGATCACAAGGGATTTCACTTCTCACTGGATTTCACGACCATTTTATACCCACGACTCATGTTCACTGTGGGGAAAATGGATTGGATAATGGTGGAACATTTTGTCACTTTTTCACAACACATTCTTCTCATCCTCCAACTGAAATAGACAATCTAATTCCTAGACTTTTAACAGCTTCTAAAGTTTTTTCTCACCTATAAAAATAAAATACAATGCACAATAACCTTTTCATCATTATGTAGCATCATGGTGGAAATTGAAAACTGTTGTTATTCACTGTGACTGCTATTAAGCAGTTGACACAGGTACTCTATACCACTTACCTAATCTGAACACATTTTTTTCACTGTATTAATTTCATTCCTATTTTTTTACTGTAAGATATTTCTGTGTGGGTAATCATAAGATGATTGGTCATCAGTATCCTATAATCCAATCAAGAATGATGATGAGGTCAAACAAAGAGAAACTATCCGCATAGGTAGCTGAGACTGTACAACCTTTGCTTCTTGATACTGTAATATACACAGATTTTGTTTTGCACACAAAATCACTTAAAATGTTACATGAAATTACCTACAGGCTACTCATAGAAAGTGTATCTGAAACTACTATGAATTTCATTTTTAAATTTTAATACTAGTCTGCTTATATTTTATTATGTATATGCAAATATACCATTATCTAAAAAAGATTCAAAATCTGAAACACTTATGTTATCAAGCATTTTGGATAAGGGATAATTAACCTGCACATTGATACCAAATGGAAAGATATTGAAAGAAAAGAAAATTACATGTTAATATTCTTGCTGAGCATAGACATAAACATTTTACTTATTTGTTTTATTATAATTTAAAATGAAAAAAGAATGTGAACAATGATACAGAATTTCAAAAGAAAATAATTGGACACCATTAACAATGGTTAATATTTGTATATTATTATCTTCAAAGTAGTTGCTCAGATTAAAAGATAAAGGCATAAAAATGATCAAACAATGAAAGCATGAACTATTCTTTTTGATAAACTAATAGAGATTAGTGGTATAATTTTCCTTTCTTTCTTTTCTCCTTTCCTCCTTTCCAGTTGTTCTTCCTTTTTAAACAATTGTGTCCACTTTTTCTGTCACAATAACAATTGTACATTGGATCTAATTTACTCTGTCAGTTTTTGAACTAAGCAGATGATATAATGTTTACACATGGGAGTCTGATTCACTCCACTTATAGGTATAATCTTAAATTGCTTCCATTTACCTATAAAAGATTTGAGTTTATCCTTCTTTGTAGCTGAGTGATACTCCATTGTATAAAAATACCACATCATCCTTATCCGTTCTGTGGTTGATGAGCATTTGGGTTGTTTCCAAGATTTAGCTATTACAAATTGTTCTGCTATAAACATGGTGCACATACATTGCTGTGGCATGACATTTTCAGGTTTTTCTGGGCAAATACCGAGAAGGGAATAGCTAGATTGAGTGAGACTTCCAATTCTAGATTTTTTAAGAATCTCCACACTGATTTCCACAGTGGTTGTGCCAGTCTACACTCCCACAAACAATGGAAAAGGTTTTTTTTTCCCATAGTTCTGTCAGCATTTGTTATTAATTTCTTGATGATAGCTGTTCTTTCAGGGCTGAGATGAAATCTCAGTATTGTTTTAAATTGCATTTATTGAATGACAAATGATGTTGAACATTTTTTCATATATTTATTTGCCATTTGTATTTCTTCATCTGAGAAGTGTGTGTTTGTATCAGATGCACATTTTTGGATTGGGTCTTTCAATTTCAGTGCCTGATATTTTTCAATTTTTTGTATGTTCTTGATGAAGTTATTTGTCTGAGGCACAAATTAGCTAAAATTTTTCGATTGTTTGAGCTGTATTTTCACTCTGTTGGTTATTTCTTTTGATGTAAAAATCTATATAATAAAATGAGATCCCAGTTGTTGAGTTTTTCCATGCACTTTGGGTTTTATTTATTATCTTTCTGCTTACCTCTATGTCTTACAGATATCTACATACTTTCTCTTCCAGTAGATTTAATGTTTCTGTTTTAATATTTAGATATTTGATCCATCTTGATTTTAGTTTACTGCATAGAGATAGACATGGATCTAGTTTTAGTCTTTGGCCTGTAGAAAGCCAGTTTTCTGAACCATTTATTAAAGAAGCTATCTATCTTTCAGTGAACATGTTTGACTTCTTAATCAAAGATAAAGATGGCTGAGTGTCTTTGTAGATGTGTCTGCATGTTGTAATCTGTTCCATTGATCCTCAAGTCTGATTTAGTTTCCAGTACCACGCTGATTTTATCCCAGAGATTTGTAATATAATTTCTAGTCAGAGATTATGATACCTTACCTTTATTGCCTAGGATTGTCTTTGTTATTCTAGACCTTTTCTGTTTCCAAATGAATTTTAGGAAAGTTTTCTCTAGAACTGTAATGTCTGATAGCAGTACTGTGATTGAGACTGCATTAAATCTGTAGAACAATTTTTGGAGGATGGTTATTTTCACAATATTTGTTCTTCCTATCCATGAGAAAGAGATATCTTTCCATTTTTCTGAGATCCTCTTCAATCTCCTTTTTCAGAGTACTGTAATTTTCAATATAAAGATCTTTTACATCCTTTGTTAGATTTATTCCTAAATATTTCATTTTTGGGGAATGCTATTGTGCAAGGTGTTATTTCCCTAATTTCTGTCTTAGTGAATTTGTTGTCTGTGTGCAGGAAGACTATTGATTTTTGAGTGTTGATTTTTTATCCAGCTACACTGCTGAATTTGCTTTTTAACCCAAGTAGCCCTTTGGGGTGTTTCTAGTGGACATATTTGTCATGTTCCTGATTTTAGAGTGATAGCTTTCAGTTTTTGTCCATTTAGTATGATGTTGGCTGTTGGTTTGTCATAGGTGACTTTTACCAGATTGAGATAGAGACTATCTATTCTGATTTTCTATAGAATTTTTTTGTCTTTTTGATAGAGGGACTCAATATGCATTTCAGGTTGGCCTTGGGCTCACTTTGTAGCCCAGGCTGGTCTTGAACTTGCAATAATCCACCTGCCTCAGCCTTCCAAGTGCTGGGTTTATAGGAGTGTGCCACCATGACCAGCTTTTTTCCAGAGAAGTTTATTATGAATGAATGATGGACTTTATCAAAAGCTTTTCTGCATCTACTAAGATGATTGCGTGATTTTTGTGTTTTTCTGTATTGATGAGGTGCATTATGTTTATTGATTTGTGTATATTGAATCATCCCTGCATTCCTGGGATGAATTCCACTTGGTCATGGTGTATAATGTCCTTGAGTTTTCTGCATTCTATTTGCTAGTATTTTCTTTAGAATACTTGCATATATGTTCATTAGGGAGACTGGACTGTAGTTCTCTATTTTTGGTTTTAGTATCAAAGTAATACATAGTTGCAGGAATGAGTTAGGAAGAATTGCTTCATTTTCAATTTTATTAAAGAGTTTGAGGACTACTGTTGTCAAATATTCTTCAAATTTCTTGAGAATTAGCTGTAATTAAGATCAGGACCTGGGCTTTTCTTTGTTGGTAAGTTTCTAATGACATTTTCAATTTGATTAACTGGTACTAGACTATTCAAGATTTCTGTATCTTCTTGCTTCAGCGTTAGTAATTCATACATTTCTAGGAATGTACCCATTTCTTCTTTGTTTTCCAACCAACAAGAGTAAAGTTGTTTCAGGATAGGTATTGATGATCTCCTGAATCACCACAGGATTCTGGTGGCTGTATCCTTTTCATTCCTCGTGGAATGAATTTAAATTGTGTTTTGCTCTTTTCAAAAAGATTGGTGAGGAGTTTCTCAATTATATTTATTCTTCCAAAGAAACAACTCTTCAAATCATTAATTCATTGCACAGTTTTCTTAGTCTTAATTGCATTAATTTCTGCTCTGATCTTTGTAATTTTCTCTCTTCTATGAGCTTTTGTCTTGACTTCTTTTTCTGGAAGCTTGAGTTGCAGCATTATGTTATTTAATTGTGTTCATTATGTTTTCCTGATGTGAGAATTCAATGCTATGTATTTTTCTCTTAGGAATGCTTTCATTGCATCCCACATATTCTGGTATGTTTTAGCTGCATTTTCATTGAATTGTAGACATTGTTTAATGTTTTTAATTTCATCTGTGACCCATTGGTTGTTCTGGAAGGTGTTATTTAATTTCCATGAATTTATATAATTTTTACAGTTTCTTTAGCCATTAATTTCCAGTTTCAGGGCATTATGGACAGATAATATGCATGGAATAATTTCAATTCCTTTGCATTTAGTTAGGCATGTCATGTGGGATATATGTGGTCTATTTTTGAGAAGAATGTGTGTTCTTCTGTTCTTGGGTGGAACACTCTATAAATATGTAGGAAGTCCATTTGTTCAGAGGTTTGATTCAGTTCTGTTATTTCTTTGCTGAATTTTTCTCTGGTTGATCTATCTCTTTTGTGATAATAGGGAACTGAGGTCCCCTGTTACAATCATGCTATTTCATATTTGATTTTTCATTTCTGTTAGTATTTGTCTTATATACTTTGTACTATATATACTATAGTATTTGTCTTATGTACTCTCATTTTTGTTGCTTATATATTTATGATTGTCATCTCTTCCTCTTGAATTTTTCCCCTGACAATTATGTAGTGATCTTCCTTATGTCTTTTGATCATTTTTTGTTTAAGCTCACATTTTCTGGAAACAGAACAGCTACCCTTACCTTTTTCTGCGTTCCTGTCTCAGGGAACATTGTTTTCTATCTTTTGACCTTTAGTCTATGAGTTTCTTTTTGAGTCAGGTGTGTTTCTTGTGTACAGCATATTGTTGGATCCTGTTTCTTGATCCACTCTGTAATCTATTTCTTTTAATAGGTGAATTGAGGTCATTTACATTGATAACTTATACATATTGTTTTATCTTTGTCATGTCATTTTCCTGTTGTTGGTTCCTTGATTTTCCCCTTTGTTTAATTTCTTGTCCTGCCCCATTGTTTGTGTCTGTTGGTGTTGTGGGAGTTATGGTCATTGTTATTTCTATTTTTAGTGTCTTTCAATATACTTTTTAGGGACTGGTGGATATGAATTTCTTCGCTTGTTCTTTGTCATGGAAGTATCTTATTTCTCCATTAACTTTGAAAGATAGTGTTGCAGGGTACATCAACCTGAGTTGAAAGTTGTTTTCTTTCAAGGCTTGAAATATTTCACTCCAAGCTGATTTTGACCTTAGGGTTTGTGTTGAGAAGTTGACTATGATTCTAATGGGCTTTCCTTGATAGAGGATCTGTTTCATTTCTCTAACAGCTTTTAGTATTATTTTTGTGCTGAATTTCTGGGGCCTTGATTATTATATCTTTGGGTGTGAATTTATTTTGCTTATGGCTGTTTGGAGTTCTATATGACTCACTGATCTGTATTTCAGATTCTTTTCCCATGCTTGGGAAATTTTCAGCTATTACTTCTGCAAATAGTTTTTTAATGTCATTTGCATTGACTCCTACATTTTCATTGACTTATGAGTCTTACATTGTTTCTCTTTGCATCATCTTCAAGGTGTTAAATTTTTGTTCTATGGTGTCTTGTTATTTTTAAGAGTTTTTTTCCTTCTGTGATTGCTAGCAGCAATCCTGTCTGCAATGTCTGAAAGTCTGTCTTAAGTTTCAGTTAAGCAGCTTTGTCAGGTTTCAGTGGAACTTTTAACTTTTTTGATATCTCTTTGAATCTCTTTCATGTATTCTATTTATTTCCATATTGTTCATTTAAGGTTTCCATCATTTTCTTATGCTACTATATTTTTTTAATCTGTCTTCACTAGCTATGCTGAGCAAGTCCTTCATGAAAATTATCATTTCTCTTCTTACCTGAGAGATTATTTCTAATCTGACTTTGTGGATTTGTTTCTTTACTTCACTTACTACATTTTTAGAAATTTCAAGAGTGTGTCTTCCAGTGTTTTCTATGTTGATGTCTCTTACACTTGTTTTGGATGGGCTGGAGTTTTGATATTGTATTTTTGTTTTTTATCTGGTCATTTTCACCTCTTGGTTCATATTTTGGTCTTTTCAATCTTATTAGTCTCACCTGTTCATTGTGTGTGTTTTAGGGTCCTGTTGTGTGGTTGACATTGATCCAATCACCACGTCCTACAGTGTAAGGGACAGGCCAATCACCTGAATTCTTCCTGTAGGGTCAACTGAATGAGTCCTAGATTCTTCCCCAGCTGACTAGCCTGGGAGTATTGATATGAACCAAGTTGGGTGCCAGGCCTGTCCATGGTGTGTGCCCCAGCCACTCTCCCCTGTGTCACTGAGGGTCTCATAGGTCTGTGAGGTCCTCCTAGTGGTAGGAATGGTCACAAGTTACCAGCACTGTCATAGACTGCCCATAGATTTCCTGCTGGAGGGAGAGGCCACCTGCACTCTTGCAGGCTTACCATGTTCCTCTAAAATAAAGTTACCTAAAAGTGATTCTACCAATACATAACAAAAACAATATGCCAAAATGAGATGAGATCAATTTCAGGAAAAAAGTTTGGCTTAATATCTAAAGTCAATGTAATTTACTACATAAGTCATATTATGAAGAAAAATCATATGATTATCTTAGTAGACACAGAAATAGTCTTTGACACACATACATAATTTCATACTAAACATGTCTGTAGATTAGGACTGTAAAGGTATTCTTTCAACTTGCTGAAAGTGATATATAATAACCATACTTACAAGGAAAAAAATGAATTCTTTCTTTCTGAAATCAGAAACAATACAAGGGTGTCCTTTCTTAGCATATGTATCTAATATTGTACTGAAAGTTCTGTCAATGTAGTAGGTAAGGTACATAAGTAAACAGCATTCAAATCAAAATTAAGACACTAGATATTTACAGACAATATTTTTTGATGTACAATCCAAAATCATTTATAATATTTTTCCAGAACTAAAAAAGAGAATAGCAAGACAGAAAAATTCAGGATCCATATTTCTACATTATTGTGCTTCTATATACCATTTACAAAAAATTAACAATACATATGTAAAAGAAATCAGTATTCTTTCAATAGCACCAAAAATATGGGTACTTAGAAATGATATTAGCAAGATATATACAAAACTTGTATACATAAAAATAGGAAAGAATCATTAAGTAATCTTTAAAATGTCTTAAACAAAGTCATGAACCAAAGTGAAATATTTTTATTTTTATATATACAATAGTTCCATAAAATTATGTAACCAAGGGACATTGTAGCCATCTTAATTTGTATAAGCACTTCATGTAATATATACACAAGGATTAAATCACTTATGAACGTATTTTTTAGAACATGCACTCATCATTAAGAATGCATGACTAAACCAGGCATGGTGGTGCTTTCTTGTAATGTCAGCACTTGGGAGACTGAGGCAGGATGATCAACTATGAGTTGGAAGTCAGCCTGGCCTATACAGTAAGATCCTGTCTCAAAAAGAACAGAAACCATGACTATAAATGGAAATACCTTTTTTTTTAATTCAAGAGTAAAAATTGATAAAAGTCATCCTCCCAAAATGACTTACAATTTTATTGGAATCAAAATAAATATGGATCTATAGATGTAGCCATCCAAAATGCTACTAATTCTAAAATTTATGTTGAAATGCAAAGGACTTATGATAAACACAAAGACTGAAAATGAAGTTTGAATTTGGAGAATTAACACCACTTGACATTAAGACTTAAAGCTACAATAAGGAAGACACCATTATATTATATAACAATAGAAATTTATAACAACAAAATATAATCAAGCCTCAAAGAATAGAATTTTACATATATTGGAAATTGATTGTAGAAAAGAAGGTAATGGTGAGAAAATTTTCTCAACAAATGATTTTGAATAATTGGACACCCATCTGCAGAAAACCTCACATTTACACAAAATTTAACTCAAAATTGATCATAGGCTGAATTATCATAAATGTGAAGAATATTATGTTTAGAATGTTACAGTAAAACTTCTCAAAAGGAAAAACTAAAAACAAACAGAAAAAATATCGTAAAAGCATCTAGAAAATAGACTCATTACCTAATAGTGAATACCACAATAGACTATAAAGAACTTCTCAAGCACTACATTGAAAACAAGAGAAAGACTTCTATGCTCTGAGGAATGTCAACAGCAAAAAGATAGATAGTAACCATTTATAAATACTGAGAGCATTTCTGTCATACTGCTCCACAGAAAATGTGTTAGACCTTTTGGCTGAAGGGAAATATTACCTGGTGAAAGCCCAGATCTGTAGGAAGAAATAAAACATATACATGTGGCCAGGGCATAAGTAAATACATTTTGCATTTTCTCCCATCTCACTCAATAGTTGTCAAAATGGATTAAAAATTTAAATGTAAAACCATAAACCATAAAACTACTAGAAGAAAATATAGTGGGGAGGAGGAAGTCTTCATGACATTGGTCTGGACAATGATTGCTTTAGTTATGAGTCCAAAGGATAAGTCAACAAAAGCAAAAATAGATAAATGGGATTATATTGAACTCAAAAGCTTTGTATAATGAAATAGTGAAATCACAATCTATAGAACAAAATAAAACATTTATAAACTATACATCTGTTAAAAGGTTAATATCCAAAATATATAAGGAACTCAAGTCAGTAACAAGAATAACCAAATTTTAAAAGGGACAAAAAAATCATGTCTTTGGGTTGTCTTCTGGTGAAATACTGTGTTACTTACATTGTTCTGTTCTGATCTGCTTTGTTATGTCCTGTTTTGTCTTAATCTCTTTAAAACACAAAAAAAGTTTTAAAAATCATGTCTTCTTTGATAGAGATATCTGAAAAGTAATACAAATAAGCAAGCAGCAAGTTCATGGAAAAATATTCAAAATTACTAATTATTAGTAAGATGCAAAATTAGAACCACAGTGAAATATCTCAACACACTTAGAATGACTGTAATCACAAAATCAGAATAAATGCTGACAAGAATGTGCAGAGAAGGAGACACTTTTTATTGTTGGTAGGAAGGTAAGATGTACATTACAGAAAACTCTATGGAAGCTCCTCAAAAACTTAAAGATGAAACCACCACATGACCGAGTAACCCACCACCAAATATATATCCAAAAGAAATGAAATTACTATGGAAGAGCTATCCACACTCTCAGATTCAGTGCACATTGCTCACATAACCAAGATATGGAATTGGAAGAAAATCCCATTATGTGTGACAATATGGATGAGCCTTGAGGGCATCCTGCTGTGAAATAACTCAGCACAGAGAGACAACTCGTGAGTTATACCACTAGCATGTGCAATCTAAAAGTATTGATCTCAAAAGACCAGAATACAATGGTGATTAGCAGTGACCAAGAGATGGGGAGTATTGAGGAATGAGGAGATATTAGCCAAAGAGCACAAACTTCCAATAACACAGGAAAAGTAAGTTTTTGTGATTACAGCACAATGATCACAGTTAATAATGTGTTACATATTTCAGATTGCTAAGAGTGAGTTTTAAATGTTCTCGCCACCAAAAGATAAGTGTACGAGGTGGCAGATATATTAGTTTACATGATATAGTAATTCTGTAATGTGTGTATCTAAACATCATACTGCATCTCATAAAAATTTACCATTATTATTTGTCAACTGAAAAACTATCTCTTTGATCATTTGGACCTGGAATAACTGTCAAGGCTCCTGTGTTGAAGGATTGGTTTCCAGGCAAGAGTGTTATTGGCAGGTGGTGGAAACACAGGAGGTGAGTGATACCTTGGAAGGCGTTGTGCTCGTAGTCCTGGGTTTCTTCCTAGATCCCTGCTTTCTGGCTGTCACAAAGTCAACATCACTTCTTTGCTGTCCCCTTCCACTATCATGTTTCTGCCTTGAAACCAGCAGAGTATCCTCTGAAATCTCTAAAACCAGGAATCAAAATAAATCTTTCCTTCTCTCATTGATATTCTTGAGTATTTTGTCACAGTGACTAAATTAACACAATTCCAAACCAGAAGAATTGTATAAATGTAAGATATGCAGAAGATAAACTAATATATGAAATCATATATTATATCATATATAAAATATAATATATAAAATCATATATTTTATATGATTTTAAATAAAACTGAATTGTGTCATCATCCCAAATTCATATATTGAAGCGCTAATCTCCAATGTGACTATATTTGATGGCAGAACCATAAAGGATGTTTAAAGTTAAATGTGGTTAGAGGGGAGGAGCCATCGTAGCTGGGGCTGCTGTCTTCATGAGAAGAGGAAGGCCCCTCAGTGCCCGCAGGCACACACAGAGCACAGCCCTTGAGAACACAAGAAGGTGGCGGTGCACAAGCCAGGAGGGAAGCCTCAGGAGAAACCACGCCCGCCAGTGGGCTGATCTTGGACTTACAGTCTCCAAAACTGTAAGAAATAAATGTTTAGTGTTCAGAGTACCCTTTCCATGGTATTTTGTATGGGCCTAGAAAACTAATATATCATGAAGTATCAAAGATAATATATACTTTGACATAAACGAAATCTCTTCAACCATCTCTGTGTCTCTCCGTCTTTCTCTCACTGTACAAACACACACAAGTGCACACACCTCACTGGACTAAGTACTGGACTTTTATGTTAGCATGAGTGGTTTGTGTTGTGTTCCTCATAGTTATGTTTAAATTTGTCACAATATACCTATTTTAATACATATAAATAATCATTTTTAAATTATTGAGTTCAAAGTTTTCATTCCTTCAAATTTTGGCATATGCATGGAAAATGAAATACGATCCTGTTGACTTGATAATTGAAAAGAGAACATTCTCACTGTAAAGCTACATTGACATTAATCGCTCTATGCTCCCCTAATACAATTATTCTCGAAGAAAAGCTTTCCGGTCTCTGAAAAATGCTTTAAAAATAATGGAAGGTGAAATGATTATTGGAAAGAATTAGTAAAGATGAAGAAATGTGAAAGCAACACTGTGATGCCAAAATAGCTGTTCTAAACATTTGTGCTTGCTACGGCTTACAGTTAAAATTTAAAAATAGCACTTAAATACGCCTGTTAATAACATCCAGAAGGCATTTCTTTCAAGCCTGTTTGGGCTGTTGAAGGGTTTAATTTAACCACAGCATTCATTTATGTCTAGCAGTTAAATTTTTTTCTTTTAAGCTCAAAGGAACTGTGAGTTGTAACTATGATCTAATTGGTAAGGAATGAAGAATGTTTTTCATGTTTTATAGACAACATGAATCCTGATCATTTTATAGCAGTAAATTATGAAGCACTCCACTCGCTGTGTCTCCCCATGGAAGCCAGGGCCTAGCTCATTAAACTATAAAAATAACTTGCTGGGTTCGGCAGCTCTTCGAAAGGCTCTCTGACAAGGTGGGTTATTTTTATTTCTCTAATGAACATTCACTAGGCAGTCTGGTGCAAGTAACATTCTTTACTGTCCTCAACTAAATCAATTTATAACTACATCTACATGTCAGAGGGGATGTGCAAAGAACCTAAACTGCTATATAGGAAGATAATTTATTATTGATTTTTTTAACCTCTTTTAAAAAGCAGCTACAATTCACTAGCTCCTTGGTTCCTTTCTGCAGCACAGATGATCTATACAACGCTTGCATCACATTAGTCCAGGTTTCTGTGAGAGAAGGAAAAAATACAGGAAGCAGAGGTGTTCAGCTGTCTGATTATTTTTAAGAAATAAAGACCTTGTGGTCACTTAAAAACAAGGAGCAAAAATGATTGATCTACTATGGCCATGGTAAAAGACCTTAAACAATTAAGTGCTAATAACCTGTCATTTAAGTATGCATACTAAATTACCTATGATCTAATAAAGCAGGTTACTTATTTGAATTTACTGGAAGAAAATTTGTTATCAATCTCATTTTTTTTCTCTTGGACTAAAAATATCGAGAATATTCAGTTGTAAATGCCATGAAAAGCATGACACACCATGTGATGGACAAAGTAATAAAAACACACAAAATCTGTAATGTGCAGAGTTCATCGTCAATCCCTGTAACAATCGAGTTTGTTCACTTCCTGTAGATCTGGAGAGAACAGACTTCACGGAGGACCTAGAAGCAATTTCAACAGAACACTTTCTATTTACCCACACTGCAGTTCTAAGTCCCTCTTTCCAGATTCACTTTACCTCTATTCTTTATATTTATCACATCAATAAAAAGTCATCAAAATTCTAACAGTATTTTTATTTAAAGATTTATCCTACCCGCTCCTTTCTCTAATCATATAGATCTTAATTGTCCTACAAATGAAGTACATTAAAATTTCAACCATTTTTAATCTGTACCAATGCCTGCTGGTTGAAGGTATCGTTCATTATGATCTGCCTGCCATAAAACATCGCTTTAGTTGGGCTTCATCTTTTCACATACTCCCCTGTCAAACTATTTACAATGCAAATGGTCAAAGATTCTGTTGAGGCATAAACCAAATCAAACCATCCTCTCACTTCAAAACTGTGAATATATCCCCATCTTTCTGAAAGTATAAGCCATGTTCCTATGCTTTATAATTTGCCCTGTGTAATCTGGTTAGCCATCATCTCTCATTTCGTATCCTGCTTTTGCCAAAGTAATCTCTGCTCCAATATACTAATGCCATTAATGCTCCAAGTAAATGGAGCACATGCCTTTCCTGAGATTTTCTACCAGCAGCTCTATCTGCCTGGGATTCTGATCTTCCAGACACCATGTGGTGAACCACATCATTCCCTCATAACTTGAGTCTCGCTAATCCTGGTCCTTTGAGCAATTCCTTCTCTCCATTTATTTATGCAATGTTGTATTTTTTTTGCCTTTATTTTTGAAAAATATTTAGCTAGATAGAGTTTTGGTTTGACAGTTTTTTTCTTTCAGCTCTCTGAATATAGTCTTCTATTATCTTCTGACTGGATACTACTCTTTACACTGAGAAGTCAGCTATTAATTTTGTTGATGCTTCACTGTTTATGATAAATTATTTTTTCTTGGTATTTTTAAGATTTTGTTCTTTGCTTAGTGTCTGCTGTTTTATAGTATTATGGGTCAAGATGTGAATTCATTAAAGTTCTACTTTGGCTTGTTGAACTGTTTGCATGTGTAAGATTTGTTTCATTGACTTTCCATCCGTTACTCAAATGCTTTTCATATCTTGTTTCCTTCATCTCTTTCTGAATTTATTTTTAAAATATTTTATTAGTACGTGTTTGCAGTGCTCTTTGGATCTCTCCCTACTGGTGTAACGTACCCTATCATCTTTCTGAGTTTTCTTTTCTTTCATTTTCTTATTCTTGTCTCATCGATAAAATTGGATCATTTCTAATTACGTTTTCTTCCAGTCCATGAATCTTTTTAAAATCTCTGTCCTGTTTGTTGATTCATTATTGTCACGTTTTTCTTTAATTTTCTGAACATGACTTTATTTTTTAAATATATTCATGATATCTGTTTTGAAGTATTTGTCTACCAAATCTAGTATCTTTAGATAACCACAGTGATTCTTGCCTTGCTCTCTTAGTAATACTTTCAATTATCTTTGCTTTTCCTAAAAACTTTGTTGAAAATTATATACTGTAACACATAGTATTAGCTATAAATTTTGATTTTACTTCCAATAATTTCATACTAGTAGTAGTTATTTATTTTTATAGCAATTTAATTCAAAACTATGAACTCTGCTTTATGTGCAGCATCTGACCACTAATATCTTTGTTGAAGTTTTAGAAGTTTGACTTTTAAGCTTGACCCCCTACTGGTTGTAACTGCTTCTGTAGTCTAACTTTATCTAATCCCTGGACAGAGGTTACTGCTAAGCAGTTCAAGGTATCAGACTTCAGCTCTCACCAGGAGATATGTGTGTTAATAGGACAGCAAATTCAAAGTTTCAGGTGTCACCAGCACTGCCCTGATTTTAGTCTTTGCTGGATCCTTTTGTATTGCCCCTTCATATTTCCTTAACCAACCTCTACTCCATAGAGAGACTTATAAATGTTTATTTGATCAGGTAGCCTGGAAACTTCATTCATGTGTCTGGAAATGCCTTAAATTTAATGTGAAGCAAGAAGTGTCTGAAAGCAAGAGCAGCATTTAAAAACACAACGCCCTCCAGTTAGGGAGGAAGCCTCTTCAGGTCGCGACCACATCACACTCTTAATATCTTTCCTTTCAGATAGCACAGCGGTGGGAAGCTTGAAGACAGGTAGGTTTTGTTCGAACTTTTCTTTTTGTTAAAAACAATAATAATGAAAACATGAAAAATCACAGCCCATCATGCTGAGTCAGCACAAGAACTTTGTATAGAAGATAAAAGCAGAGGAAAAGGAAAAGGAAATCTTTAATGCTGACAACAGTGTGATTCACTCACACTGAACATACTAATTGAGATATTCAGGGAAGCCTTTTCTATCTCAGACTGACCATAAAAGAGAATTTATGTAATTGCCACTTTACATTCGCCATTGGACAACATAAATCTTTGCTCTTCTGTTGTCTCTGTATATGACTAGTGCATTCTTAACCAATTTCAATGACCCTTTAATAGTTCTTATTTTATTTATGAACATTTATTTTTTATATTAATAAAAATCTTGCTGTTATCCTCCTTACATCTTAAACAATCTGTATTTAAGATAGGAAAAACCCATCTGAGTTGTGTTCCTAAAATAAAATATTTCATAGAGAGACACCACAGCATTTCTAAAGAATCTAATTACATTCTTAAGAATATGCCATGAAATATTTTAATATATCTTAGGAGTAACATCTTCCATAACAGACAACTCTTTAGAGTATTTCCAAGGATCATTTATTCACAACTCTTTTCTCAAAAGCAAGAAATGCAGGGAGACTATTTTATTTCAAATTTTTAAGTTGCAAAGAAACTAATTTGCTTTTAGTTGGTACCACATGCAGTTTAAGTCACTATTCTAGTCCCTGGTGGTACATAAGCAATATAGCTGCCTTTCAAAGACATATCAATAACGATCTTCTTGGCAAAGTTTTATTGAACATATCTTTCTTCTGCAGCAAAATCCAATCTAGTTTTGATGAGCAGGAAGGATGGTGGACAGAAAGGTGAAAGTATCACTCACTCAAAAAACAAATATAGGCTAAAAGAGCAAAGAAGGAATTGCAACCACAATATGAGTACTATTAGACAGAAGTGGAAGTAAGTCAGTAGTGTCTCACCACACAGTAAACGCAAAAGATGAGTGTAATTATCCAAAGCACATGATTAGTAACATGACACACAGGGAGTGAGACATAAATTTAGGAATACTTGATTAATATTGGCTCAGTATTACAAAGCATAACTATCAAGCATCAGTCAAACTAATTATGGTTTTGAAAAACTGTAATTTACTCAAATTTGAAAAAGCAATGACACAGCATGTCATAAAAATATACAGATGCACCTACCAAAATAAATCTCCATGCCTTCAACGTGTTTTCTATTTAATTTTCTGCATGTCCACATATTTGTAATCTATCTGAGATTCTTGTATGCATTCATTTCAAATAAGTTCTGTTCCAGCTGAGTGAGATGCCTGCTGAATGTTAATGAGCCAGATTGTCTATTTTAATACATGTTTTGTACAAACTGATTATATTAAAGTATGCTATAATTGAATTATTTTCTACACTGTTATTTAAGGGTACTTGTTATTTTTGAGCTCTATTCTTAGCATGCAAATAGTGATCCTGAAATACTTAAAATAACATAGTTTGTAAGAGAGAGAGATCGTATTACTAGTAAAGGTTCCTTGCATAAAAGGTGAAAACAGACTTCTTGGAGGATTTTGTATTTCTATTTGGAGCCTGTTCCCTCTTGCTTTTCCACTGCAGCAATGTGATTTAGACGAAGACTACTCACTCTGCTCTCTTCAGTTCTCACAAGAGCCGAACAATTTAAATTACTGAAATCTGTGGTCATATAAAAAGTAATCGCATCACTAAAGTTCTTATTTTATTCATTGCCCAAATTCTCCCACATGAGCAATATTCTGAGTGTAAAACCATCTGCACACGTATAATTGAAGCCAGTTTTCCATAGCTGGCTCCTTAATTTGTGAAGCTTCAAGTTCTAAGACAGTAAAATTAATTTTATTTGCTTCTGGAGAGTAAGCAGTCGTGAGGCCCTTTCTCATCTCCTTCTTAGAATAGTGCTTCCAATTTACACACATCAAAACACACAAACATATGCAATATAAGAAAAATAAACTATAGCAGTAATAAAATGGGATTCATTAAATAAATGCCATATGCTATGGGCAAACATGAAGTGTATTTTAAATACTGTTTTATTTAACCTCCCCAATAATATTGTCAGATAGCAGTTATATCTTCATTTTACTGTAAGAAATACACTGAGAACGAGTTGGTGATGTATTCAATTACAGAGTGAAGATATGGTCTATCAGGGAACAAAAAATTTTTTTAAATATATGCATATTTATTTTGAAAGAAATCTTGATAAACAAATGAAGTTCTCTAATCACACAATACTTTTTGGTAAGAAATTTTCAAACTATATTCTACAGGAGCTTTACGTGTCCCAGACATTTTCTTTAAACCTCTACATTGCACACATATTCATATATAAATGAATATTTTTATTTTAAAGAGAATAAAACAAACCAATAAAATGAAACAAAACAATACAGTGAAAACAATTGGATTTCAAAAACAAGACGGAAAGAAATTCCCCACAACTGCTACATAGCATTCTGTTATTCTCTACATAAATGCTGAGACTACTGGTTTCAGGCTTGCAAAGCCAATTAAACAATACAAGCACTAAGTTGTTGTTTTACTTCAGTTGCTATCATCTCAGCCTGTGTTCCTCTGAATCAGCCAGTTACTTATAGGAATTGTGGGTGACAGGGGTGGGGGAGACATTCTTCTTGTCTCCGAGCCCACAAGCCAGCTGGCTCATGGGAAGGTGTGGGTTGGCTTCTTGGTTCTCCTCCCAGCCTACATGGCTACCCCTGGCTCACAGGAGGGTACAGATTTGATTGACTCCTTGGCTCTCCTCCTGGCCCACAACTGCCAATGGCTCACAGGAGGGCCCAGGTTGGTCTCTTGGTTTTTCTCCTGGTCCACGTGGCTCATAAATGGATATTCTGAACTCCACATGTTATTACTGCTTATACCACAGTAACATGAATATGTTAGCCTTCTGTTACTGTGATAAAATACATGAGATCAGCAATTTATAAGGAAAAAAGTTTTATTTTGACTCTTTGTTTTAAAGGCTTTAGTTCAGAGTTATTGACCCCACTGACTTTGGGGAAAAAAGATGGTCTACTTTGTGATGGCCATGAAGAAAGGAGAGACAGGAGGTTAGCTGTCCAGGTGTCAATGTCTCCTTCAAAAACAAACCCAGTGACCTAACTTCCTTCTATTCAGCCCTGCCTCTTAACCAGTTCACATCTCTATAATAGGACTACAGGCTGTCACCCAAGCCCTTCACATATGGGTTTTGGGGGATACTTCATATCTAAACTAGCACATGAGTTAGGTTGTATTCAATTTTAGCCTGATTTTGCAATAAAATCATACATCTTATGCAGAACCTGTTTGGATGTGTCAATGTGTCATTTATTGAAATGTTTGTAACTGAGGCTACTCTTTTGAAATTTCAGTATATGTTTATGCTTATAATGTTGAGTACTGACTGCTCTTTGCTAGGTCCCAGTGCTACTCAGGTAAGCAGGCTTGGGGACAAATTCATCCTAATAGAACAGTTCACTGACAATCATAAAAATGTGTCACACTGAGCCATGGGCATATTATTCATACTTTTTATATCATTTATTATTTATAGTTTGTGCTATATACTACACTGTCCTTATATAGAGAAATAATAGCTAATATCTGTAAAACCCTACCAATGCCTTCACTTTCCTGATAAGGAAACAGAGTTCCAAAAATTTTAAGTGATTTGCCCTTAGGCAAACTCTTTAGAGAGGTCAAATTCTTTAGAGAGTTGATATTTGAAGACTGACAGTCTGACTTCAGAACCTTTCTGATGTGTCACACCTTTCAAAGATGAAGAACACAAGCACTTGTGAATCTTAATGACACTACACTGACACATGACAGTCTTTCGCCACTTAGAAATTGTTGATGTAATGCAGTTGCAGAGTGTCTTCATTAAAAGGTGAGCTTCCGAAAATACACATGTAAGTCATAAGGAAGTATATTTGATGTACTCAAAGACTCTGACTTGATGCTTATAAATACAATCTCAAAACTTTATGTTTAGCACCAAAGAATACCTATTATTCTCATTAATTGAATTTGAAATAAGCAAACATCATAAAGTTAGTTGCTGAACAACACATTGTTTACTGTTAAATGCTTCCTTAATCTGTATTAGTCATTGAATGATCCAAATGACTTCAGAAAGTAATAATAATTTCAAGTTTAAAAAACATACTAACTAGAAACAAAAGAAGCTTAGAAATTATAAGAGCTGATGTTAAGTCTTAGATCACACAATGTTGGAAAATCACTTAATTGTCCTAAACTAGTTTACTCTGAAGAAAGAAAGGTAAAGTATGGTTATTAAGGAGATAGTGTAGATCAGGTGTTGTGCTATACCCTTTATTACTGTCTTACTTAATGAGAGTAATACTACCCACTTCAGAGGATTATCTTAAACAATAAAGGGGGAAATGCAGGTAGAAAGGTCTCTGAAACATAATCTCACTCAATTGAGAGGGCTAATAGAAGTTCAGCAGCAGAAATTATGCATTCAACAAAGGTGACAGAAAGTGTACAAGGGACAAAGGGCTCAGGAAGCAAACTGACATAAAACCCTGTGCTTGGTGTGCTGTAATGTTCTCATTCATGAGAAGGGAGGCAAGAGCCAGCGAAACTGTTCAAGCATCTGAGTCAGTATGAGGCGAAACCCCTGAAAGTGATTCCCAAAGTTAAACAAATACAAAAACAGAAAATAAAACAAACAAGTGGATCGCAGAGAAGGAAAAGATTCAAAAACCATGTACTTGACCTCTGCCTTTCCAGATGGGGTGGGATGGAGTGGGGTGGGCTGCGGAAATTATATTTAATCATTGGAACCAAATAGGCAACATCTGACCTAAGGAAGACTTTTGTAGAAAAAAATATCAACAATATAATTATCTTAAAGTGTGTGAAAGTTTACAAATAGAAGAAAGATTGGACTTTTTCCTATTAATTTCCAAAAAATATATATAAATAAGTGGTTAGAAAAGTTTAGGGACAATTTGAGACTTGCCACAGAAAACCATTGTCTTGCATTTGAATTCTTCAAGAGTGAAATAGGTTAGGAATAAACCCGTTCAGTGAAGAAAATCACTTGAGATTTTTATTCAAATGCCTAAAACAGGTGACTTTAATATAATTATAAATATCTGAAAGACATGACGGAATCAAAAGTATATTCTGATGGTTGGGGAAGGGTAAATTTGGTCCACTAAGTGCATGTTTTAAAAAGAAAATCATTTACCTAGAAATAAAAACCATAGGCACTAGAAGTTCACATTTTGTTATGGTTCCAAGTCTAACATTTAGAGTTAAACAGATCTGACATCAGTTCTTGGTTCTTCCAATATTTTGTTCTCGTTAACAGACATTAAATCCACTCTCATTCTGCTTGTCTACTAAATGGGAACGATGTTTACCTCTCGGCATTGAAATAAAGGTAGAATGAGAAAATGAACGTAAAACAAGTGTAGCAATGTCTGCCACAAAGCACTAAAAGTTTTTGAAGTTAGCTCTAGAGAAAAGAGGGGAACAACACATATTATTCATCTGAGGAGTAAAATTATAAGTAGAGAACTTTGCTCATGTGTTCCAGAATTAGGCAGGTGATCACATCCAGGGCTGAAATCTTTTCTCTACCAAGACTCGGCTATTCAAAAATTCCTTTCCTTCCCTGGAAATGAAATTTATGTAGAACACTTTTTTAATCATCATATAATTAAGGGTACATACACACAATTCTACAATGTATGACTGAAGATTTATCCTGAGTAATCTTTCACCTCCCTAGAAGTAAAACCTTTTCTGCATTTGCTATCTGACAGCTTATTTTGCTAGTACAATTTCACAAGAAAAGAAGAAATGAAACCAAAAGCCATTGAGACAGAAAAAAGAATCACACCAGTGGTAACAACAAAATATAAATTGTCACCTTTCATCTATTTCTGCCTGCACTAACATAATATTTTCACTACTTCTGAAAAGAGTATGTATGAACTTCCAGCAGACGTTTCAAATATCAAGCACGATTGCCCCTTAACTGTCAAAATAGCATAGCTGTACTTTGAAACTTTTTTCTGAAATAGAACTGGTTTGCTTTGATGTTCTGACCTTTCATTCCTTTCCTGACATCCTCGCGTGTAGGAGAATCTCTGGGATTATTCAATCATCATCCCTGTCACAGGAATCAGCTCCTTCCTTCTGCATTCACACGGCTGTCACAAGAGCCTCCCTACTTGTTACAGTAGCTACAGATCCAGTTTGTGCAACAGACTCTGTTTAAACCTGTTGCATCAGCAGATTTAGCATTTATCCAGAATTTTCCACTTGTTAGTGTGAGTATCATTATCGATAGCTGCACTGAAAGAAATCAAGATAAGTTTGGTGGACTCGTGCCACGGTCTCATGTAGCGATGTATGAGAGGTAGCAGCAGGGAACAGATTTCTCACAGGCAGCACATGACAAAATCAGAAAGAAGATGAGCAACTGAGACTCTACAGAAGCAAAAGAGAGTGGCTATGATTAGAGCTCAAGCAATTTACAAGATCTAAATTTAAATGCTATAATTATGTTGCTCTTTATTGTAGTAAAAATATTTTTAAATGTTGAACTTGGAAATAATTTTAAACTTATAAAAATTACTAAAATAAAATGATTATAAAAACATACATATACTCATTCTTCAGATTCACTGATGATATTTTGTCTTACTGGCTTTATCATTTTTTCTTATTCTCTGCCTTCTGTCTTCCTTAATCTCCCACCCTCTTGCTTTTCCTTCTAGCTCTTTCTCCTGAGACACTTAAAGGCAAGTTATCATGGCCTTTTGCCCAAAATATTTCAGTGTATTTTACAAGACTGGGGATATTCTTGTACCTATAAGTTGCATATCAATTTTATAAATGCACACTGCTATGATGCTTTAAACTACTGTTATTGTTTCATTTTATCCATTGATCTAACGATGTTCTTTAAAGAATGTTCCTAACCCTATGCAGAGTATATCCTAGGGTTATGCATCACACTTGGTTATAATTGATAATTTCTTTGTAGCATCTTTTATCCTGGTATATTGTCACTAAATTCAACTCCTCTAATATGATAAATAAATTTTAGAAAGTCTATGCTTTGTGACAATGAATTTGGAAAAACAGTT
Source organism: Cavia porcellus (assembly GCF_034190915.1). Lineage (NCBI taxonomy): Eukaryota > Metazoa > Chordata > Mammalia > Rodentia > Caviidae > Cavia > Cavia porcellus. Next base: position 24,945,370 of record NW_026947504.1, read on the forward strand.
ACAAAATCATAAATGGTAATATTTTTATTGATTTTTGTCTTTTAAAATCATTTCTTAATAAACTTTGAATAGAAGTGAAAAGAAATTTTTTATGTGAAATATTTTCATATTACAATACATACATGCACAAATAGAATATCTAAACTGAACCCTCTTGTTTAACAAAATTATCTTTCTCAACTTCAGGATCTCAATTTAAAATTTTGTGGTTGCTATAGTAGTCTGCTAAAGACAAAAACAAGTTCAGGTTTATTTGCCATTAAAATGTAGTGTTGAAAATTTATGAGCAATTTCTGAAAAGATAAAAAAAAGACTATACTAAAAGATAGTCTATATAAAAAGATTCCTACTTAGTATTGAAGACAAATACACTAACAAAATTTTAGAAATTGAACATATACAAAAGATAATTATTCTGATAATTTTAATCAAACAACTTACAAAACCTCTTTAGTTAATGAGTGAAACGTACAGCAATGTGAGAGTTTATAAGTGCAAAACTCTCAAGAACACTGTCTAAGGAGACAATTCTAAAATAAACAGAAATCTGAGATCTTGCAAAAGGAAAAGGGAGATTATACAGGGTTACCCTGTAGAATCAAGCAAAATTCCTAATTAAAAAATGTTGCTGTGAGTGACCTTTAAGGAAGGTTACTTTTCCCAGTGTTCAAAGGGAAACATTAAAAGAAATAGAAACATATTCAGCTATGGTAACAAGAAGGCTTGCCTGGGCTAATTACTGGAAATATTTCAAAGACATCATTTCTCCTCCAAGGACTTCTGAAATTTTGGCAAATTCTCAAGGTTGACATATCAGCTCTTGGTAAGTGAGTGTCAGATCCCTGCATACAAAGGAGTTGTGGATTTGATAACTTTTGCTGAATTTCTCCTACATCAGCAGTGAAGAAAAAAAAATTCATTGATACTCTCAAGTTGTCTAACAAATATTTATAAAGTGTCTACTAATACTAATTCTGAGATCTGCATGGTCATTTTTAAAGCTTAAATGACTAACATAAAATTTATTTTCTTTTTTGCTTCATTGTATACAGACACTTTATTCATTTAGGAAGAAAATCATTTTTTTCAGAAAATTTTGAGAAACACTATTTTTACTTAAGTGTCATTAACATAACCAAATTATAGATCAGTAAATAATGTTTTGAAATATATGTAACTGGAATGATAAATTATTTTATTTTCCTAATGAATGTCAATGTCTCTTGGAAAGAGCCAACTCTTCCATAAATAGCCAATTTGAAACAGAGCCCTTCCTTAGAATTTTGTAATTAGAACTATGGCTATCAAACCACAGTGGCAGGTTGCATTTCACATGAATTGGAGAAGCAAAGGAATCAGATCTTAAAAGAGTGAAACAAAAAATCTAAACAGAGAACAGCTTTTGCATTTAAGTATCACAAAGGCTCACAAAAAAGCAGGGAACAAAGGGGAGGGAAATGTCATATTTATAGGAATTCTGCTCCACTGATTGTTCTAAATACTTTTAGACTATCATCTGTTATTTCTGCTTTCTTTGTAATGCCATCATCTTCTGTGGTACCAGGGATGCAGCACAATTGTTATCTTCCCAAGACCATCAATTTTTTTTTTGGTTTCAGATAAACTATTAAGAAATTTTACCCACCTATCTGTTTGCACTCTGTTTCCAGTATATGGAGGTGTAAGAGAGACTTCATATTTTTAAACATACACCTTTGAAGCTACATCAGTAGCTGTTTTCTCCTCTTTATTTCAGTGTATATTTGAGCTTCTTTGTGTTCAACCTTTAAGATTGGTGATGATCACTGTAAATTGAAGATGACATAATTCTTCACATAGCAGAGCCAAAACTTTCACCAAAAGACTCCTAGAATTAACTAACAAATTCACCAAAGGAAATAGCAGGATACAAAATAAATACACAAAAATTAACAACGAATCAATTGACTATGAACCATTAGAGAAAAAAATTACAAATCTTATCCACAATAGCTCCAAAAAAAGCACTTTACCAAAAATTATAACAAAATTTTAGTATCCTAAAAAAAAGAGATTGCAAAGGACATCAGAGAATGGGAAGATAAGCCCTGTTCCTGAATAGACAGAACAAATATTGTCAAAATGGTCATATTATCAAAACTGATATAGAGATTTAATGCAATCTCAATAAAAATAGCAACAATATTCTTCACAGAATAACAACAACACAAAATTCTCAGAAGAAAATAACAACTGGGATGGGGAAGGAGAAAAGAAAGAAAGGAAAAGAATATATATATATATATATATATATATATATATATATATATATTAGATAATTATACTACTAACCTCAGTTCACCAAAAGAAGTTTGTGATTTCATTGTTTAATTGATAATTTTTATGCCTATATCTTGTAATCTGAATAACTACCCTGAAAATCACAATACACAATATACAAACCATTGTTGATTTCCTATATATTTTGTTTTGAAATTCTGAATCATCGTTTTTATTCTTCTTTTATTTTAAATTTTCAAAAATCTTAAAATCTACAGAGAGCTAGAAGAGACCCAGAAAAAATAAAGCAATCTTAGGCAATAAGAGCAAGACGAGGCATTACAGTCCTAAATTTCAAGTTCATTATGAAGCTACAGTGACAAAAACAGCATAGCACTGGTACAAACACAGCAGTGAGGAGGAATGGGAAGGAATACAGGATGCAGAAGCAGCCCTGGCACATCCAGCCATGTGATCTCTGACACACTGTAAAGACATCCTGTTTAACGAATGGTGCTGGGAAACAGCAGAGTGAAGAGACAACCTTCAGAGTGGGAAGACGTTGCTAGCTATTTCTCAGAACATGAAGACTACAAAACAGACTCCTGAAAATAAAGGATATAATCCCAAATAGGCAACTGAAATGAATAGATGCTTCTCAGAAGAAGTAAAAATGGCCAATAAGCACCTGAAAAAATATCCAGAATCACTGTCCTCATCATTAGAAAAATGAAAATCAAAACAACACAGATTGCATGTAACTCCAGAAAGAATGACTTGATAGTCACAAACTCAAAACACAAGAAATACTGTACAAGTTATGAGGATGGGGGAGGAAAGATTCCACATTGTTGGTGGCGTAAAGTAATGCAACCATTATGGAAATCAGTATAGGGATTCATCAAGAAACTAAAGGTAAAAATTGTATTTGACCCAACTGTACCCCTTGGTATAGAGATATCTTCCCAGAAGAATTTAAGACATCATGTTACAGTGATATCTGCATATCCATGTTTATGATAGCATAAATCACAATAGCTAAATCTTGGAAATGGCCTATGTATCCAAAGTCCATGAACAGATGAATGGATAAAGAAACTGTGATATACATACACAACGTACTTCTGGTTTGCCATGAAGAATAAAATTGAGTCACTTTTAGGAAAATGGATGAATCCTGTCACAATAATGCTAGCAAATAATCAGAAGCAGAATGGTAAATAGCTCATGACTTTTCTTATTGTGTAAAACTGAAAGTATAAATAATTTAAAGAGCAAAATAAAAGACAATAGGAGGTTGACATTTTCCATAAGGGAAAGGGAAGAAGGGAATGGAGGAGAGGAGAAGAACTGGGAGGAAGAGAAAATAAAAAGGACACAACACAATAAGTATTACACCAATTCCCTATGATAAATGTACTCCTTGTGTGTTCCAAACACATACTAATAAAAAATTTTTGATGACTATTTGGAATAAAAAGTCAACAAAGCAGACAAGCACATCTAATCTTCATTTGGAAGCGACAATAATTAAACATAAGAAAGAGTATAATGATAAAAGCAAGTTGTATGCTGATAAATTCCACAGAAAAATAGAAAGTGGAGAACAGAAAAGAACACTACGGGTGGAAGGTTACTATTTACGATAAAATATTCAACCATGGCAGATAGGGAGGCATCTAGACAAAGGCTTGAGGGGAGTGAGAGAGGTGCCATGAAACTGTCCCCTCAAGGGGGAACAAAAATAAATTATTTGGAAGGAGTTCTTCAAGCCATTTCCCCTTTTGTCTGTTTTTTACAATCAGCTTTCTATTCTCAAGCTGTATCTATTCAAGTTGCAGAACAGCTGCATATTTGTGCTGCAAATAAAATTCTTGCAATTTATGTTTTCGCCAAACAGACACCCATGCACATATAAACTCAGCTGAAAATTGTTTTTAGCAGGAATTGCTATCATTTAGACTGATGCTGATTGGAAAGAATTACTATGTAGTTCTCAAAAGAGCATCTGAAAAGTATGAGCTTTCTCCCAGGTATAATCTCTGGATGTTTGTGTGTTTAACGTGAGTAAACTATTGGTTTAGGGAGACAGTGAATTTCAAAAATATTACTGCAAAAATCAGTCTCCATAGATCAAATGAAGACAAGCATGGTTAGTTCTCAAAACCTAAAACTTTTTCCAATTTCTAAAAGTTTCCTAGTTAAGATTGCTCCTCTTTATAGAAACTGAACCATTGGAGTTATAAGTATTTACTGGTCCTCGCAAACTGAACAACAGAGCAACATGAACACACACACAAAAAAACTCTGCTACAATAAGTTGTGCTTCCCAAAGGGAAGATACTGGGAACACCCCAGCACCACTGCTCCGGCTAGCTGGCAAATCAAACCAGCTCACAATTGTGGCTGTATTTAGTTGGAAGCTGACTTCACAGTGCCCTGTACTGAATACCTTTTAATCAAGGGAACCTGGAGGACTTGCATTGGTTCCTAGAATTCCAAAAATATTTTTCATTTCCCTTTTTATCTCCTATAGGATTCAACTCTAAATAAGTAATCCTATGAAGAATTGAAAAAATTTTTTAAAAACCTCTAATTTCCATGACCCAAATTAATTGGCACCAAATGAAAGCTGAAATCCCAAAGACATTTCATATTATTTTATTTTGGCAACACCTTTATCTGATCTGATATTGGAAGGAGTGTAGGGGAATATTACACTGAAACTTTGAAAACCCAAGCACCTCACCTTCCATCCCCATGCCCGCCTGCCACACCTCCATGGCTATAATATGTTACTCTTATACCATAATTCTGCTCTATTAGATTAATTCCTGGTTGCTCTAATATTTCTAGATTTTTTTCTCTTTAAACACATATTTGTAATCATATTTATAATTTGCAGCATGAATCTGATATACTGTAATTGTTGTACCATCAGTTATTAGCTTACCAAGTTCACTATAAATTCCCTGATGGCAGTCTTTGTCTTGCCAGGTTTTCAGATTGATTACTTGATGGCATAATGAGATGGTATTTCATAAAAATGAAAGAGATTCATCAATAATGAGCAAACATACTCTAAAAGATGTTATTAGCATCTATAACACAATCTTGCCTTCTAAGAGACAGCACAAAAACTCCAAAGACAAAGTTCTTTCCAGTCAGTAGCAGCAGCTAGAAGTACCCAGAACAGATGGAAAAACTAGTAATTTATTATTATTTTAAATAATGAAAAGGAATTAGGATAAAATTCCTGACTAGGAAAAATTCTACTCAAAGCCGAATGTCTAATAGTTGATATGTAACACCAGATGCTACTACAGTTTTCCATGCAATTCTTATTGTAAAAACACAAAACTGCCTATGATGGATAAAGTTATTTCAAGGACAGTTAATACATTTCTTTGAGACATTTATTAACAGTGATTCCAGTGTCAAGAAAGAGTAAATTTGTATTTGAGAATCAGGACACTTATCTACATATTCAATTCACTCAACAAATATTTATTGAATGCTGAAAATGTGTTATAATGCCATACAATTAAATGAAAGTGACTTATATCAGTCAAAGATCTTTCTTACCTATAAGCAAGAGAGTGATTCAGATTCACTGAGGAGAAAAGAAATCTGATGCAACTTTAATGGGTAAATAGAAGACTTTTTGAGAGTGCTGGACAATTTTACTCACAACAGAGACAAACCCACACAGCTAAAGATCACCAGCCTGCACACGATTCTCTGGAACCTGAGCTGCCAACACTACCAACTCCACTGACATGTCTATCCCAGGAAATGGGTGCTGATGCTTTCAAGACTTTCACTCTAAAAAAAGTTATTTCCTGTGATCATGGGATACCAAGTACAGGATGACCAGGAGAAAGCCAGATGCCAGTCCTCTCCTATGAGTCTAAGCCATTCATGGACTGTGGGGGAGGAGAACAAGAAGTCAATAAGAAGCTAAGATCTCTTATGAGTGGGTGCCATTTGTGGACTAACTGGGGAAGACCTGGATGTCAGCCCTCTCCTGTGCAGCAGTACCATTGACAGACTATGGGGGAGGAGAACAAGAAGTCAGCAAGAAGCTAAGACCTTCTGTGAGTCCATGCCATATGCAGGTTGACTGGGGGTTGAGCCAGAAGCCAGCCCTCTCTTGCAAGTTGGCACCATTCATGGACTGCAGAGGAAGAGAATAAGAAGTCAACAAGAACTTAAGATCTCCTGTGAGTCAGCTCAATGCACAGGCTGACCTGGGGAAAGCCAGACACCATCCCTTTCCAGCATGTAGGCAGGGAGATGAGAAGAGCCAATGTTCCTCCTCCACCTCCATAAGTGATTGGTTGATCCAGAGTAACACAGGAAGTGATGATAGCTAATGAGGTAAAATGCAACTTAATGCTTGTAGTGTTTAGTATTTCACTGACTTCGCAGGTCTAAAGCTGGTAGTCTGAGCATCTACTGAGAGGATAACAATATGCAATGTAGCACCTATGGGGGAATCTCCTTCTGAGATGGTAGCCATTGTTGATTCTCTATTATCTTGTTTTGAAATCCTGTATCATTTTTATTATTTTGTTTGGTTGGGTTTTATTCTGTTTTGTCTTGTTTTATTTGTTGTATCTGATTGCATGGGCAGCTATTTCAAAGACAAGATTGTTATGATAGCCATTTCAGATTTACTATTATCTTGTTTTGAAGTCCTATATTGGACTTTGGTTGTATTCTGTTTCTGTTTTCTTTTATTTCACTATGTCTGAAGGATGGGCAGCTATTTTAAAGACAATAAAAGGCATTACAGTAACCATTATTGATTTCCTATTACCTTGTTTTGAAGTCCTGTGCCACTTACACTGTCTTGTTTTGATTGCCTTATTTTATTTTATGTTATTTTGCTTGGTTTTATTCTCTCTAAAATAAATTTTTTAAAAAGTGTTTATGGGAATAGATCCATAAAAATTAGCAAGGGTGGGTACATCTAACTGGCTGAGTTTCAGCAAAGAGAAAACCTGCTATTTTGATGTTTCTACATTTGAAAAGGAGTAGCGTGTTAAAACCACCATTCACTGGGATAAACTCACAATCATTTTTGCCATATGATAATATTCTAGGGAAAATAGAAATTTGAAATGTAGTTATATTAAAGCTGTACAACAAATTTGGACTTACTTTTAGCAGTAAGATAGAAGCAGGCATTTGGATAGTCATGATTTTCCTTACTTTTCTCTCTCTTCAAAGGAAACAACACTCTAGTACTCTTAGGAAATGACTCTGTAAATACATTTAGAAGTAGTAAAGAGCTTACTAATCACAGTTCACAAACCTTATTTAGTTCACAATTCTGTGGAAGTGGTCATGGTCATGTGTGTCACCTGATGCTGAGCTCACAAACAGAAGCAAAAGTTTACCCAGGGTGTCCATCCAGGAACCAAACTGTTTGCAGATAGAACCTTCATGAACCTATGTATCACTGTACTTTAGTCAACAAACTTATGAAATTTTATATTTTAACCTGAGCTCATAAAAAGTCAAGAAATAAATATTAGTATAACTTAGCCATTAATGTGGTTTCATTAAATCGAAATTACATACATTAAAAATATTAATCCAATTCCCATTCCTATTGAAATAGCATTTTGGTAAGCTACTTTTGAAAAAACATAATAATTAGTAGTTAAAACTTATAGTTTATGGAAAAATTACTCTAGATTTTATTTCTTGGATTTTATTTCATTGCTGTTTGTGTCAGTTACTCTAACCATCTCACTACTGAATCAAGCATCATCTCCTTGAAGCCGTCATTGTGTTTAGGAGTTCTCTGCTCACTGACTTTCTCTGTCTCATTTCCAAGTCTCCAGACATCTTTTCTCTTTGTCTACCATTATCAAGTTCATTTAATATCAACTCTATTAATGGAAATTCCCCCCAATGGGAAACTTCTTTACTTAACCTCAACTATTTTGTGTAAATTTAATATAAATGTTAATTTAATATCTTTTCAAAATCTTTTGCTGTTTAATAATTAAGAAGTCACCAGTTTGTTACTCAAAACAGCACCTAATGTCAATTATTTGAATCAGCCTTTCATTTGAAATTTTAAGTGAAACTTATTTTACTTTGTCTTTAAATTTGCTTGATAATGAGGTGAGATTATCAAAGACAATTCCTTAAAACTTTTTATTATTGTTAAGGAACTGAAAAATAGCTAATTGAGTTTTCTTAAGTAATCAAAACTGTGCATTAAAAAGTTGGAAAAACTCCAAGATAATTGATGAGAATTACCAGGAATCATCAGCTTCACTAGAGGATAGACTCAAAACAACTGGATAGAAACTGCTCTACTCTTCAAGGTGAGTACCTGAGGAAAAGAGCTGAAGTTCTTTGTAAGCAGAGACTTGAAAAACCTGAGATTTGAACACCAACTGAAAAAGAATATCCCAACATAGGAATGCCTGGTGGCATGTTGGGGTGTGGAACAAGAGTGGAGATAAAAGAAAGGGGGACACACCAAAGAACAAACAGGCATCAGTCTTAGCACCATGAAAAAGTGCATCCCAAACAAACAGTAGACCTGGAATCTGTATAGCAACTGGGAGTGTACTGTACTCAAACTACAATGTACATGATGTAATATTAGAAGTCATCCTAAGAAGGTCTTATTCAACTGACTACTTTAAGATGAGCAACAGACATCCTATACTGATCATCTGGATGTCAGCCTCAAGAGTTTGTTTGGCTATAGAAAAAGATTCCAAAACAATGCCTCTGAGAACTCTGCAGTAGGAAGCTGATGTGTGACACAGGGATGAAGACTGCTTTTCACTTGGACCTACAACTTGAGAAGCCAGTTGTAGGAACTCTAGGCAGGGAGCAAGCCACTGTGCCTGATTATGTGTGTGAATTAAGTTGCAGGAACATCAAAGACAAAGGTGGGAAAGCACAAAATTTGGTGCCTCTCACCCTCGTCAGTGCAGATAGTCATTACCCAACCCCTTGCCTCACTCTGTGAGTAGGCATGGCAGAAGGCCCCGGAGACCTGGATGTGCTGCAGAAACTTATGTCAGCCCTGCTTTGGGAATACACAGAGACAAAAAATGACAGCAAAATGCTATCAATAGAAATTTTGTTTCATGCCAACTGGTACTGAGAGCAGGGCAGCCAAGAGTTATTTAAACTGATTCCACCCACAAACCTCTGACTCATCACCAAGCAAGCAACACAAAAGAAAAATAAAAGTGTAAAGAATGCACAGCCGATGGTCTCTCCATAGTGCACAACCAAAGATGTCACAGAAAGAAGAAGACTCATATAACATAGTCTGAGAATACTTCTTTTGCTTCCAAAATTAACATTCTTGGTTAAAAGAAACTTTGTTTTTATTATTATTAGTTTTCTGACTATACCTGTTGGTTTGAATATATAAGAATATGTATACTATAACACATAAAATATATGTTATATATATATATACCTTTTTCTTTTATTTCTCTCTCCTTTTAGTTTTCCAATTTTTAACTTCCTTTTCGCTTTTCTTCTCCATACCACTTTTAAAACTTACTCCCTCTCTTTTCTTTCTCATTCTTCCCTTTTAAGTCTTTTAACATATTTTCTATGCACCATTATCTTTTAAAATTAATCTTTTAAAGTTAATGTTTTAGTTCATGTTATATTATTTTTCCCCTCCCCTATTTTTATTAGCATCAGGTGGTAACTGTTTTTAATTGGCTATTATTGCATTTTTCATATCAAGCTCCTTTATATGTAGTGCTGTTTGTTTTCCTCTTCTTGAGTTTGCTGGGTATGAAAACTGGCAACTGGAGTATGTTGGGTGGATGTTTTATTATTGAAGTGTGAAAAACTGTACCTCAGTGCAGCAACAGCCTAGTCTTGCTTGAATCCTGGTGAGCACTTCAACTCAAAGAATAGGAAAGATAAAATTCTTCAGCCAATGCCTCTGTCTCAAGTGGACTTCGCTAGATATCCCCTTAGCAACAGCGGACAAATAACACAACTGCTGTGGACACCACACCAATAAATTATCTAACCATAGATAGATTTTGCATCCTCAGATATCACACATTGTAGAAGAGTAGCTACAGAAGAGGAAGAAATTTCTATTGCAATAAATATGTAAATCTCCACATAGGAACACATTTCAAGAGATATGAAAGAAACAATGCAACATGGAGTCTCCAAAAATTACTAACTCTCTAGAAAGTCACACTAAAAATATTCAAGTTAACGAGATGGCAGGTAAAAAAATTCAAAAGATTGATTTTAAATTACCAACAAAATCAAAGAAGATACCATTAAGTAGCTGAACAAATTAAGGGAGACAATTCAAGATATGAAAAACCAATTCAGAAAAGAGTTGAAAACTTAACCAGTGCACTAGAATGAGTGAAAGAAAAAGATTGAAGATAAACAATATAAACTATAGCAGTTAGACAATAATAAAGAAAAACAATAAGCAACTACAAACTAAACATACAAGAACTGTAAGACAACATTCAAAAATCTAACTTACAAATCATAGCTACAGAGAAGGGAGTCAAGATACAGCATGATTGCATAGAAGCTCAATTAATTGAAATAGCAAATATTTTCCCAAATCTTGGGGATTTTATTGTCCTCCAAGCACAAGAAGCATTTAAAACCCCAAATACACATGGGTGGAAACAAGCAGTACACTTTATATTATAGTTAACTGATTGCAGTTAGTTGACCAAAGTTACAGAACAAAAGTAACAAAAAAGTTAAAAGATAGAAGTGACAAGTCATTTGCAAAGACAAAAACATTCAAATAACTGTGGATTTCTTAGCAGAAACTCTAATGGCTAAAAATGACATATTTCAAAGAAAATTGGCAAGCTTGATTACTGTATTCAGTAAAGTTATCCTTCAGGATCAGAAGATAAAAAAGACTTCCTAAGCATAAACTGAAAGAATTCATGACTATCAAACCAGTGTTACAGAGCATATTTACAGTAACCCTACACAAGGTAAGAAAGCAAGATTTTGTAACTTGAACAACTACTTCTAAAATAATATGTAATTTATCAACTAGTGATTTCTTACTAGTTTTTTTTAATTCTACATTATTTATACCCTTTTTTCTGTTTTGCTTTTTTCTCTAAATAAAAAAAAAAAAGAAAACAAGATTAACCGAACTACAGAGTATAGAAAGAATAGGTCTCACTAGAAAAGGAGGCAAATAAATGAGAAACAGGAAACAATTGAACATCACTATTTCAGTAAGCCACCAAATCTGTACAATGAATAAGAAACCAACATATGTTATTCAAAATAACAAAGAAAACAACAAAATGACAGGAACTAGTAAAGGTTTTTTTAATAACAGCCATGATGGTAAATGGACTGAATTGTCCAATTAAAAGAAACAGACTGTTTAGTAAGTATTAAAAATTAACAATTAAAAAACAAAAACACACAAAATAAGATTAGTTATCTAGAAACTCCCTTGACTGACAAAGAGGTATACTAACTGATAGTGAAAGAATGGGCAAAAAGCTTCCAATAAAATGAAATCCAAAAGAAAACAGGATTGGCTGCACTCATATCCAGCAAAATACACTTCAAGCCAATATTGGTCAACACAGACAAAGAGTGTTATATGTCAATAAAGACAGTAATCAATCAGGATATAGCAGATGTGAAGATATATGCACTAAATATTACAGTGTCCCATTCCATAAGAAATATGCCACAGTACACAAAGGAAAAGATAGGTACCAGCATATTTTAGTGTGTCACTTCAAGACTCAACTCTCACCAACATATAGAACATTCTAATGAAAGATTTTTGGGAGATGCAAATTAAAACAACACTGAAATTCCATCTCACTCCAGAAAAAATGACTACCATCAACAAATAGTCTTAAATCACTACAGGATATTCCACTCAAAAGTTGCAGAATGTGCATTCTCTTCATCAGCACATGAAACTTTTTTCCAAACTAAATCACATTAGGCCATAAAGCTAGTCCTACCAAATTCAAGAAAGGAAATATACAAATAACTTCTCATGACTTATTTCTATGGTATTTTCAGGCCATAATGAAATGAGATTAGAAATCAGCAGCAAGAAAAATCCAAAATTACACAAATACATGAATATTGATCAATACACTTTTGATTAAATGGCAAGTCACTGAAAAAAAATCAAGAATGAAATTTAAATATTCCTAAAATCAAATGAAAATGAAAACACAATTTGTCAGAATCTGTGGGAACCAACAAAACAAGTTATAAAAGAAAATTTCAGAGGCATTAAAGATGGCAGATCAATAAAAAGCAGAATACAGAGGCTCCCTGAGACAGACAACTCAGATATCAGAATAAAACATCATGAAGAAGTTCGGACAGAAGGAGATGGATCCTCTTGACCCAAAAAGAAACTAAAGGGAAAAGAACTGGTCAAACACACAGTCCCAGGGCTACCATTGGGAGCAGCTAAGATAAGCGGCCATGGTGCTCTTGCTGGAGTGCCCAAACTCCCACCACTGTGACTTGCTGCAGCTGCAGTCACACTGAAGTTAGAGGTCAGCTAGCCCAACAGAGATGGAGCAGGCAAGGGACCTGCATTGACCTGCGGTGAGTTCAGGGAATAAGACCCTCCCAGAAGAAAGGGGCAACCAACTAGACAACATGTTGGAATTGGGCAGGACGGGCAGAAACAAGGAACAGCAGTGACTTCGGTCTGTTGTTTCCTTCTCAGACTAGATTGGTGGGATCTGCTTGGCCTGGGTCATATCCCTGGTCAGGACCCAATGAGTTGCCCAAACTAATTCCGTATGTGCAGCACACACTAATGCAGTGAAGGCCTCCACAGATTGACTGACCTGGAGGGGAGGGGCTAGCATACACTGCCCCTGTTTGCACCTCAATGACCAACAGCAAATGGGAGAGGGCAGAAAACCCTAGGCAGTCTGTCAGATGAACCATATCCAACAAGAAAAGGGACTGGAACCTCCTCTATACACCTGTAGGGAAGAAACCAAAAACATGACAAGAGAAAGAAGTAAGAAAAAGTTCCCAGCCCTGAGAATATTATTCCAGCAAAGGTAAACACAAAAGAGATTGAGGGCAGCAAACATGCAGTATCAGACACGGCATCAGTGGACATAAAGAGATATCTTCAGGACCTCATTGTGAACTCAAAAGTGAAATATTTAATCAAATAAAGCAAGATATAAGTAGGTTAATAAAAGAAATGCTAAACACCTCTCGAGAAGACACAGATGGAAGAATGGAGGAATATAAAAATAGGAGACAAATATTTGATAAAGAATATAAAGAAAACCTAGAATACATGAAGCAGATTCAAAAAGATTATTAGGGAATTAAAAACTCCATTGAAAGCTGGCAAACTGCTTGAAAGAAACTAAGGATATACTATCAAAATTTGAAGACAGATTTCCAATGTGTGATCATGAAAGGAAAGATCTCTTAAAAATAACAAGGAAACAGGCAGTAACAATACAAAAGATGACAAGAGAATCTATGATATAAGAATACAGTATGTGAATGACAAAGCAGGGGTCAAAACAAAGGAAATACAAAGCTATTCATAGAAATAATTAAGGAACACTTCCCAATCATAGGAAAAGGAAATGATATTCAGATAGATGAGGCATACAGAACTCCAGGCACCTACAACCAAAACAGAGTGACACCCAAACATAAAATAATCAAGATCCCAGAAATTCAGTGTAAGAATAGAACATTAAAAGCTGTCAGAGAAAAGAAACAGATCACCTATAAAGGAAAACCCAACAAAATCATGGCAAACTTCTCAACAGAGACCATCAAATCAAGAAGATCTTGGAGTGAAGTATTACAAGCCCTGAAAGAAAATAACTTCCAGCCCAGATTGATGTATCCTGAAAAACTGTCTCTAGAAATTAATGGAGAAACAAGATGCTTCCAAGACAAAGAGGAATTGGGGTAATTGATGACCATCAATCCAACTCTACAGAGAATACTGAAGGACATTCTAGAGAAAGAAATAAAAGTAACAGTGGCAGAGAGGCCTCAATGAATGGGACAGAAAGTGGAATGAAGAAAAAAGGCAGACACCTAATGGCAGAAAAATAGCATAGCAGAAATTAGGCAGAGAAGGTTGGCTATAATCTCTAATATAGATGGCCTTGATACACTAAAAAAAAAAAAAAAAAAAAAGAAACACAGGCAGAGTAGATCAGCTGTTAGAGTCCACTGAGATGCTCTGTATAGGAAATGTAATTAACCTGAAAAAGAGTTTATGGAGTGAAAATCAAATATGAGAAAACAATGCTCTATGTCAGGGAACCAGAGAATAATAGGGGCAACTCAACCAGCACCTGCAGACAGGTTGGAAAGACAGGCTTTTGTAGGTAAAGGGATAAAACTTGAGATCAAGTCCAGGAGTGAGAGGGTTTGGAACTACTTAGGTAAACAGCAGGTTGTCTCCCCATCTAAAAACTGAAGGAGTTGGTGGGACCCAAAATGCACAGTGCACCCTGGGAGAATATAAGGGGAGGAGTAGCCTAAAAAAAGAAGGTAGAGGATATTGTTAATAGTGTATCAAGATTTAAAATCTACATTACTCACACTTCTCTGTTTAGATAGATTATATTCTGTTCCAGTTTGTCCTCTTGCACTAGATTTGAGAGCACAGAGAGGTGTCCTAGCAGGATATAGTATGATAAATAGCCTTAATTTCCTATTAACTTAATCTGAAGCCCAGTATAACTTATACTGTTATGACTGATCTTGATAGTTGAATCTGGTTTGTTAGATTGCTGTTTGGTAACGACAAATTTTATTCAAATTTGTTATGATTGATAGTATCAAGTCTGAGAGTATAGGCAACTACACTGAAGATGACAAGATTCACTAGAATACCCATTCTGGTTTGATTATTACCTACTTTTGAAGTTTTACACTATCTACAATGTTTTGTTTTTATTAATATTGCTATGTACTACACCTGATGATATAGACAATTCTAAAGAAGATAAGAGACAACACAGCAAACATTGTAGAACACCTTGTACTGTAGTTTTGTATGACTTTTTTCATTTCATGTTTTTATAAGAATATGTTTTGTTTTGTTTTGTCTTGCTTTGTTTTGTTTCTCCTCTAAAAAAGAAAGGATAGAAATACATGTAGAGACTCATACACGCATAGAACCTATAAACAGTTTATGAGAACTGATCATATGATACATCATGAAATGAAATTACTTTGAAGAAAAAGAGACACTACAGTACCCAGTGCTGATTCCATAGCATCATGATGTGAAATCCAGCAATACTATTATTCTTTGTTCAGAGTTATGTTAGCCTGTTTTGTTTTGTTTTGTTTAAGCTTAACATACATGAAGGTACGTACAGCTATTTTGAAGAGAATGAGAGACACAATACCAGCCATTGTTGACTACCCTGTTGTCTGATCTTGAAAACCGAAAACGCCTTCCTCATCTTGTTCAGATCAGTTCTATACTATGTTTTTCATGTGAATTCTCTGTATGTGAAGATATGGTCAGCTATGTGGAAGACAACAGACAATATGATAGGTAGTAGAAGAAATCTCTGATTTTTCTTGCTTAGAAATTTATGTGTCTTACATTGCTTTCTTTTGTTCTGTTCTGTTCTGTTCAATTTTACCCTCTTTAAAATACAAAAAAAAAAAGTTCACATTAAGAATGACCACATTAAAAAAATAAAGATCTGAAATAATTAACCTAATGATACATTTCAAGGGCTTAGAAAAATGAGAACAAACCTAATACTAAATCAGCATAAATAAAATAATAATAAAGCTAAGAGTGGAAATAAATAAAATAAATACAAAATAATAAAAAGGATAGATGAAATGAAAAATTGGTTTTCTAAAAAGATAAACAAATCTGTGGCCAGAGGAAATATGCAGAGGAACCAAATAAAATTGGAAATGATAGAGGGGATATTACAGCAAACCAGTGAAATCCAGAAGAATATTTCTGAAAAATTTTATATGCATAAATGACAAAAATTAGAAGAAATGGAAAAATTTTAAATACATATGACCTGGGGGCTGGAGATTTAGCTCAGCAGCATAAGCGCCTGCCTTGTAAGCAGGCAGTCGTGAGTACCGATCCCTGGTACTGATGAAAAGGAAAAAGACAAAAAAAAAAAAAAAAATATGACCTGACAAAATTGAATGAAAAAGATATATGAAAACTACACTATAAAATATTGTTGGGAGCCGCGGCCGAGCCCGGTCGCCTTACTTGGCGGACGTGAGGCCTGTAGGAAAGAGCAAAGCCTGAGCTAGATTACCCCTCCCATCGAGTGTGCTAAGATGGCGCTTATCTCCTGCTTCCTGCTTGGTAAACAACCCGCCCTGTAAGATCTCCTGCTTCTTGCTTGGTAAACAACCCGCCCTGTAAGATCTCCTGCTTCACAACCCGCCCTGTAAGATAGTCTGCCTAGCAACAACTGATGTTAGCCAATCAGCCCGCATCGCGCGCTTTGAACTGGTTGGCCACTGTAACCCTATAAAAGTGAGTGCCTCTCCCGCCAAGAAAAAAGAAGAAGCAAAAGAAGCAGAAGAAGCACGCAAGGAGCCGCGGAGAGTGGACCGGTAGAGGCTTCGGGACAGACTGTAGGGAGAAGCACGCAAGGAGCCGCGGAGAGCGGACCGGTAGAGGCTTCGGGACAGACTGTAGGGAGAAGCACGCAAGGAGCCGCGGGGAGCGGACCAACAGAGGCTTCGGCCGGGAGGATTCCCGGGGCAGGCTGTACGGAGAAGGAAAATAAAAGAAAAGGTTGTCCACTGCCAGACTTTGTTGTGTGTCCTTCCTGCCGGCCGGGAGTGACACCGACAAAATATAAGTGAATTCATTCAGTAAATCCAGCATTATGTTACTACCAAAACCTGATAATGACATAACAACCACAGTCAAAAACAAAACAAAATAAAGCAAAGCTCTAGAGCATATTCTTGATGTTATATACACAAAATGTGCAATAAAGTATTTTCAAATTAAATTCAACAGCACATTAAAAAGATCATACACTATCAAAAATTTGGTTTCATTCCAAAAATTCAATGTCACTTAACATGTATATCATTAAATATAACATATGTTATAAATAGAATAATTAATAAAAATTCAGGATCATTTCAACAGAAAAATACTTTGGAACAATTCAACATCATTCATGATAAAAAGTTCTGAATAAAGTAGCTATAGAAAAATCAAACCCCAACATCGTAAGGACTACATATGACAAAATTATAAATTATTATAATATGAATGGAGAAAAACTGAAAGCATTTTTCTAAAATCCAGATAACGATGTCCACTCTCACACTCTTATTCAGTATAGTACTGGGAATCTTTATTCAGAGAAACAGGAATGAAATGATACAAACCGAAAAAGGGCAATTAAAAATTATACATTTGTGAATATGATTCTATGCTTAGAAAATCCTAAAGAGCCCACCAAAAGTCTGCTATAAGTGATAAGCAAATTCAGCAATGTGGAAGAATACAAAATCAGTATACAGAAGTCAATTGCTTTCCTAGATACCAATAAAGTACTAAGAAAAAAATCACAATAACTTCAAATAAATAATTAAAATATCTAGAAATAAGCCTGCCTAAGGAGATAAAAAAATTTTATAACAAAAAATATTAAAAAGTGAAGAAAGACACTGGAAAAGATTTTGGAAGGTAGAAAGACTTCCCACATTTATTGATTAGGAGAATTAATATTGTTAACTGCTTAATAGCTTATCCCAAGCATCACTCAGGCAGAACACTAGTTTGCATACTGACTATTCAGAGTGTCGCTTCAAACAATTGATTCTTACACTGAATAAATGTGATCAAATTGTCATTTTACATTTCCTGTTATAGAAATCAACAAAAATATGCAATATTTGGTCACCTTCTATGTAAATAACTTGACTGGTAAGTGATAAAAATATTCATACCACCTTAATGTCATCTACAGATTCTGTGTATTACACATCAAAATATCAATGTTATTCTTCAAAGTAAAGAAAACAATTCTAAAGTTCATATGGAAGTGTAAAGCACTTGAATTGTCAAAGAAATTCTAAGCGACAAGAACAAAGCTGGAGGCATCACCACTCATAATTTCAATATAGGATGGAGTCACTTCAACAAAAACAGCAGAGAATTAGCATAAAAATTATACATAAGGAAGCATGGAATATAAAAGAGGATAAAAGAATAAATTCATGCATCTACATCCCTCTCATTCTTGAAAAAAAACTCAAAATATACATTAAAGAAAAAAGCCTCTTTAACAATTATGCAGAGAAAGTTATGTATTTCCCTGAAAAGATTAAAATTAAATCATTTTCTCTGACTGTATAAAAACTCAAATCCTCAACATAAGACCTGAAACTTTTTTTTTTTTTTTTTTTTGTCTTTTTTTTTCTATCGGTACCGGGGATCGAACTCACGACTGTCTGCTTTCAAGGCAGGCGCTTATGCTGCTGAGCTACATCCCCAGCCCCAGACCTGAAACTTTGAAAGTACTAGTGGGAAACATAGAGATACACTCTGAACTATTGTTACAGGCCATGATTTCTTGAATAAACTCCAATAATTCAGGAAATAATAGCTCAGAATTGATAAAAGTGATTAGATCAAATAAAAATGCTTCTGCATAGCAAAGGAAACAACCAACAGAGTGAAGAGACAGCTTAAACAATACAAGAAAATATTTGCCATCTTTCTCAGCGAATTTATGTCCAGAATGTATAAAGAATTTAAAAAATTCAACAATAAGAGAACAAACAAATCTAATCAATTATGGTAAATAAGGCAAGTCTCAAAATAAGTACAAATGGCCAATAAATATATGAAAAATTATCAGTGTCTTTAACCATCATGGAAATTCAACTCAAAACTACATTGAGATTCCATAGAATGGCTATTATCAAGAAAATGAAAAACAACAGAAGTTGGCAAGGACACTGGCAAGGAAATAAATTACTTTATCCAGGGTACTATGTGGTAAACAATATGGAGGCTCCTCAAAACACTAATATCAGAGTTACTATATGATCCAATTCTACCACTCCAAGCTAAATACCTTACTACATTTTATGTCTGGATGAAACCCAAAACTTTATGCACTTAAAGTTGGGACTTTGGGGAGGGGACTAGATCACAGAAGTGTGATGTCTTGAGTGGATTAGCTCACTGATGAGACTATGACTAAACGTGATGTTGGACAGTGCAGCCAGGTCAGCGGAGGTGAGTCACTAGGAATGTGGCCCAGAAAGGTGCCTCTCCCTCTCTCCTCCTCTGATTGCTCTCCACCTCCTCATGTCATGGTGTGAGCTTCTCCTCTGCCACACCCCACTGCTATCCCACTCTACCTTGAAGCAGCCTACTATGGACTGAATCCTCTATGAGCTCAAAAACCCTAAATACAGAAACAAATGAAGTTGGAAAAAATAAGCTCAGATTTGAGTTGAGAATAAGAATCCATTGGCACCTCTTGTCCCAGTCATGGGTATTATTCTCGGACAGTAAACTCTTGTATATTTTGCACACCCTGAGACTTTGCACAAGACTGAGATTAAGTTTGGCAAAGATTAATCTGACAGAGGAAATGTTGAGGCAGTGTAAAGTTGCAGTTTTACCACATGTATTGTTGGGAGCTATTAGCTAGTTGTACCTTGAGAATCAACAGCAATCAACACAGCTGAATAATTTTTAAAATTTTGAGTGTGGCCATAAAAGAAAGCTCTGATAAAGTGGAGGCCTGCAAAGATGAAGCAGAACAGAATGGTTAAAAAAGTTAGCAAGAAAACAGATGTATATATCTGGAAAATAGAAAGGATGACTTGGCATGTTAAGAATTAAAACAGAAAAAAACAAACAAACAAAAAAACCTTTCCCAGATCCAAGGATAGAAAAGTGAAAGATTGCTTTGAAAAGAGAGGCACAGGATATTTTGCTTCATAATAGTTGCAACGTAGGGATGGAAATTGATTCCCCAGGTTTCAGTGCACTATGTTCAACCATTGAGGCACTCAGAGCCCTCTACAACCACCAGCAAGATATAGAAGGGCTCAGCTACTGCTCAAACTGGTCACAGATCTTGTTGTCATCCACATGGTGCTGGTTTTATGTGCATGCAGAATTACATAGTTGTGTGGTCAGGAAGGATTTCACCCAGATTTCAGAGAAGACTTGGGAGGCCAGGCAATGCACTCCTGGGAGGGCAGTGTGTGAGGGTGCAAAGGTAAAACTGAAAGTGCGCTGGAGATCCCAGGATGCTGGAAAATCCAGGAATGTGGAACATCTGAGGACAGTCGCAGGAGGTAAACAAAGTCAGCCCAGGAAAAAAGTCATGAAGACTACAACTATAAGCACTGCCAGAGGGCAGGGCCACACAAACCCTTTAGAGTTCACTTCTCACTATAACTTGTCCCAGTGCAGGCACATGCCTACAGGACTTCATGTTTGTACTTCATTTTTCATCCTGCTATGATCTCATTCTTTTCTATCACCCTATCTCTAGCTTTTGGAAAAGAAATGTTATCCTGTGCCTTTGCACATCAACAGCATTTAACTTTCTTTTACAGAGAAGAAAGTTATACCTAAGACTTTGCCTTGAGTCTCAGTAGAGACTTTGGACTTAGGCTTTTCAGGAATGCTGAAATGATTATGAATTTATCAATGCATATTGCCAAAAGGGATGCACATGAGTCTAGGAACCCAGGTGTGGAATGTTATGGTTTTCATCCAGATCTCCCAGAAGAGCCTATGTGCTCAAAGTTGGGGATTTGAGGAAGTGATTGAGTCACGGAGTCATGATACTCTTGAGTGGATTAGTGCACTTATGAGTTTACAGCTAAATGTAATATTGGCAAATGAAGCCTGGTCCTTAGTGGAGGCATGGCATAGACGGTGTTATGGTTTATGCCAGTGGCCGCCAAGCATCATGCCTTTGCCTTATGCATTTATGATTAGTTCATTGTCTAGCACTTGTATTGGGGGTGTGAGTGCTATACCCACATAGGGATGGAGCCAGGATGTTATGTAATGGCAGGAAGAAGGCGTGTCTTGCTCTCTTGCCAGTATCTGCTTGCTGTTTGCAGCCTCCACGAACTGCGGCCTGCCATGCCGCCCTGCCTTGGAGCCAAGTGAGTATGGACCAAAACCTCCAAAAACTGTAAGAAATATACCTTCCCTTTCACAACTTTGGGCATCAGGTATTTTGTCTCAGTGACGAGTAAAAAGAATCTAAGACAAAAGGTATATCCCCTTCCCTTCTCCCTTTATAGCTGTTTCCTGCCACTATTCCATGAGCTATTTCTCCCCTGCCATGCGTCACTGCCATGCCCCACTGTCATCATGCCTTGGATCCAGTGACTAACCTCCAAAACTTTTACAAACTGGGATCAAAATAAACTTCTCCTTCAAATTATGAGTGTTGGATATTTTGTCCCAGCAACAAAAAAGTAACTAAGACATACCTGAAGTAATCAAAGTTAGGATACAATAGAGATAACTGCATGCCTATATTCATAAGGGCACTGTGAATAATAGCCAGATTATGGAATCAGCATAAATGTCCATAGAGCAGTAAATGGATAAGAAAATTGTGATACATACATACCCCATAACATGTCATTTGAAGAAAAATGGATAGACCTGGAGACCACCAATTTATGTGAAAGAAACCAGTCTCAGAAAGACAAGTATATTTTCTTTCATATAGATAATTCAAGAAAAATGATGCTGCAAAAATAAAATTAGGACTATATAAAAGAAGGTAGTAGGGAGTGTGGATATTAGAAAAGCATGTTATATGCATGTTTGGAAAGGTCACTACAAAACCCAGTTTGTACAATCAATATGGGCTAACAGTTATAGTAAAATGAATTAATTCATTAATGTAAAATCTCTAGCAATAACACAGATGACTTTTAATGTAGCATTCACAAATTTGTTAATTTATCCTAACAAATTTTTTTTATATTTTTCTATCCAATGTCATTTTGCATATTTTTTGTGCTTATTTTTTTAGTGTTCTCCCCCCATCTTTTTGTGTTGAACACAGACGGACATCGCATACAACTTGGTTTTATGATGAAGTGCAAAAAACCTGTATGATCTACCTTTAATCATGTAAGTGATATATAACATCTTATAATTATTTTTAGTCTAGAAACAAGATACAATATTGTGTAATAGATATGATGGAGCAGATACCTTGCAAATATGAAAATTAGAATAAAAATATTACATGGGTTATTATTTATTAAGAGTAGACTATTTAGTCTCTTACACAATTTGATCACTCACTATTATTAAAATGATTGTTTTAAATTAATGGTATGAAATTTATATCTGTTCTCTAAGTAACTAAATATCTTACTTAGAATATTAAAGTCTCCCCTTGTCTTACATTAAATTCTTGCCCTTTAGTAATATAAATAAAGTTATACATCATCTGATTGTATCTGTATTTATTTGATTGCCATGCATAACTTCAAAATGAAATACTGTTCAAATAACTCTTCATTGGGCAGCATAGTCATTGCTTAAAAACAGCTATCAAGTACTCAAAAGTCACATGTGGTGTTTATTTCCTTTGCATTCAATCTTATAATATTATTAATAATCATGTATATCTTTGTGTAAAAATAAGTTTCTCAAGATATAATCAAATATTATATAACAAAAACATTAAGTTATAATTGAAAGAGAAAAGTCATAATACTGACAAAATTGCTGATGTCCAGGCATCCATAAGTGTTATACAAGTAATATCCTCCAAATGACTATGATACACACTTACATGCAAAATGGAATAGTCACAGGTCATGGCAACAAAGAAAATTTTCAATATAAAATAGTCCCTGGACAAACAGGGAAATTTCAGAGTTTGCAAACCAACCTAAGTTCTCACTCATGACTACTCCTATTGCTCAGTAATTTGACAGGGAAATGAAGAACATTTGAAAAGACATCTTGAGACAGCAAAGATTCTTCATGCCCCTTGTGCTTAACAAACATTTAATTACTGAGTTAGAAGGAAGAGTCTGAAGACACAGATTCTAGTTCCTACTGATTAACTTTTAGGCATTTCATTTTCTGCAAAATAGAAAATACATATGCATATGGTAAATTTAAAGTTTTAACTATGAGAAGTTCAAGTGAAATAATATGAAATTGAGATTTTAATAATAAGAACTGCACATATACGGAATAATAGTTCTAAAGTCCAATATATAATATAGAATTAGAAAACTGTGTGTCTTAGTTACTTTCTAGTTGTTGACATCCACAAGTTAAAGGAGTTCAGCTTGACTCACAGTTTGTACAGCCTTCAGTCCACAACCATTTAGATGTGAGGCAGAGCAATATGGCAAAGAGGTATGTCGGAGGAGAAACATCTCACAGCAAGGTAGAGGAGAAGCAGAGAGCAATCAGAAGACAAAGGAGGGAAATAATCCTTCACAGGCCCTGTTGCCATGACCCAGCTCCTTCAATCAGGCTTCATCTCCCAAATCACATTCATAAACTCATCGGTGGACTAATGCACTCATATATATCATGTTCCCTCTATGATACAGTCACCTCCCAAAAGCCCCATCTTGATCACATGAAGCTTTGTGGGGACATCTAGATACACACCATAACATTCCTCTGACCCCCAAAAGATTCATAGGCATGTCTATGTAAAATGTGTTTAGTCCATGTCTAAAGAGTTGCCAAAGTCCTAATAGCTTGAGCTGCTGGAAAATACAAACCCAAAGTCCCCACCTAAATTTAATGCAAACTGTTAGCTACATTTCCTTGTAAAAATGAAAAGAAAATTAAACATTTCCAATGTACAATGGCTCAGGATAAACCTTCCCACTTCAAAACATAGAAATAGGGGGATAGAAAGGAATAGAACCAAGCAAGATAAAAATCTAGCAGAGGGGCTGGGGATTTAGCTCAGTGGCCTAAGCACCTGCCTTGCAAGCAGGCAGTTGTGAGTTCGATCCCTGGTACCGATAAAAAGAAAAAAGACCAAAAAAATCTAGCAGAGAAAATATTACATCTCATAGTTCCATGCCCAGGACTCAGAACCATCTGTGGCAAGATGTACACTCCAAAGGCTTGAGCAATTCTGCCTCCCCAGTATTGCCAGTGGTGACATAGCCCTCCTAGCTTTTGGGAGGTGCCTGCTTTGATCACTCCTTGCAGATTTCCTCAGACAGTACACATTCCTGGTGTCCCCAGTATCCTGATATCTCTATCGCACTTTTGACTTCAATCTCATAAATTACATTTAGCTATAAACTCATCTGTAGGCTAATTTACTGATGAGTATCACACCTCCATGATTCAATCACTCCTCAAAGTCTCACTTATGTGGACATGAGACTTCAGGGTGACATTAGCTATAAACCATTAACACTGTGAAAATCTGACATAAACATCCAAGGATACTTACAATGCTTCACATGCAAAAAATTATATAATATTTTAATACAATACCAATTATTGTACCCATCAGAATAATGTACTTTCTCAACACATAACACACTTTGCCATTTTAAAATGTTCAGTTAATGTCATCAAACCTTTTACTGATGATTCATTATATAGTTTAGAATAGAATTTGTGGAAAATGAAAATATGTAAATTTCTAGTTACCTTTATCTGTTTTGGCCTTGCATAATTTTGACCATCTTCTGGACTTTACTTTCTCATATGTGAAATAAGAAATTTGTATTGCATAATTTCTAAAATATTTTAAGTGCCACATTTTGAAGATTCTATATAATATTCTGCTCTATTAGCCTAATTCTAATAATTCTATGTGTTTAGTAAAAAAAAGGCATTTTCTTTGAAGTTCTGTTCTTCATTACTTAATCTTGGAGATGATGAAAAAGATTTTTCTTCAGAATAGTTTCTCCTATTGTAATCATAAGAAGTTCCAATACTCAGATTGTGAGACAAACTTGACTGAAAGTATACTGAAAGACTTTATTTTACTCATCAGCATTCCTAGGCAGAGATTGATTTTGATTATTAGTGCTGTCCCCCTAAGTTACACGAGAGAGTTTGGCCAAAGGCTTCCCTTGCCAGTGAGTAGAACTTGAGAGGCCAGAAGTCAAAGTGAAGTCAGTCTCTCTCATGTTGCTACAGCTGCCTGGGAAGAGAGGACAAGACAGGGATTCCTCTAGCAGAGGCTGGGCTAAATAGAGCTTCAAGTACTGGCTGAGGAGAAGCACAATAGAACACTGAAGTCTTCATCACAGAACAGGCAGGTGTGCTTTACTTCAATTTCTTAGTTTCCAAAAGATATTTTAGCATTATATCTATTCTAACACTTTCAGTCCCAGAATCTAGACACTTTTTACCATCCCCATAAAGGCAAGGAACAGGAATTTAGCGATTCTCTCCCATGTAATGCATCGTCTGTTTGAGGTGAAGAGTACTGGAAAATGAACCTAGGGCCTTTGCACTGAACTTTATTCCAGTCTTTTAATTTTTTTAAAATTTTGAAATAAGGTCTCACTAAGTAGTAAATAAGTCACACAGGCTGGGCTCAAACATGTGCTCTTCCTACCTCAATATCCCAGAGTGCTGGGAATGTCACATTTATTTAATGTCCTCTCTGTCCACACAATCAAAATAAGAGCTTTGTCCTTAAGTTTCTTACATTAAAAAATGATTGTACCCATCCAGGGATTTAGCTCAGTGTCGTAAGTGCCTGCCTGGCAAGCGCTAGGTTATGATTCCTGGTACCAAAAAAAAAAAAAAAAAAAAAAAAAAAGATTGCATTTGTTAATGTACTCTGTATCTGAGGATAACCAGTAAAGCTTGTTTGTAAATCACTAGAAACTATTTCTTGTTAGCTATAAGATATAAAAACATGAAACATAACATTTCTATTCATATTATCCAAAGCTTATCATCATTAATAGTTTCATTATAATGGTATGTGATTCTTTAAAATAAATACAATAAAAATTGTTGAATTCTTCTGATTCTATCTGAAAATTCCCAGTTCAATATGAAGTTGCTGAATTCACAGTAAGAATTAGTTTTGTTAGATCATCTAACTTAATAAAATGTCTAATATTAGATAAACATCACAAACATCTCTTAGGTTACTATCTAGCCTAGTTAATTTTTCTATAACTAATTTGCAAAAAAAACATTTATTATAATCTAGAAGGAAGTATTAAAGTGCAAAACTCTCCTGGTTCATACATTCTAAATTTAGTTCATACACAGAGGTGTAATCGCTGAAGAATTCAGTTATAAGCAGATTAATGCTGTGAAAATAATTCAAATTAAAATCTAAGTAGATACAGGAGTCTAGTGAAGACATAAGATCAAAGAGAAGAAAAATAGATACAAAAGCATACAAAGTGCAAAGCGGTCTGTGGAGTCATATGAGGATGCTGCAGTAGAAATAAGAGAGAAAAAAAGAAAATCCAAGTCCTGCCTGCACTATACTGTCCATTTAAGCTAACACTCAGTCCCTAACACAGACTCCCAGCAGCTGATACAAACACACTAATGCAGAGTGTTGCCTGAAGACAGAGATGATTTTATGAAGAAAAGCAATACTAGAGTTAGATCTGGGGCCTTACTCTTGACTCTGTTGACCATTTGATGTTAGATTAAGCTATCAAAGCTAATGAATCTGTGTTTCCTTATTTCTAACCTGAGGAATGTACTACATGTCCCAGAGACAGCCATGCATATCACTAAGTAGAATGCCTGACACCAAGACAGGCAAATAGAATCTACTCAAGAAATGCCGGTTTCCCTTAGTCTTTTCTCATTCTAATTCTCTCCCTAACTCACTCATCAAAATCAAGATTGGGGTCACCCATTTAGCAATAAATTTAGCTTTCAGCTTTTCAATTACATAGCGAATGACATGTGACTACATTTTTAACATAAAAATACCCAACAATACAGAAGTACATAGAATAAAATATCTCCCTTCTCCACTTCATATAATTTTGGTATCTGTACATGTATGGGTTTCTACTATGAATATTTTCTACAACTTATCTTTTAAAATTATGTTAACATGAATCAAAGGTATTTAAAGTTAATGAGGATAGAACTATCTAATTTACTGCCTACTACTGAGGACACAGCATCTACTATTTCTCCCCTTCCCCCTTCTCCCTGTGAGGATACAGCGAGAAGACTCTCATGTGATGCTATCACCTTGGCCTTGGATTTCCCAGGCTGTATAACTATGAGAAATAAATTTCTATTCTTTGCAAATTACCCAGTCTCAAGTGTCCTGTTACAGAAGGGATTTGTGTATCCATTCAGCCTCTGTAGTACAAAAGTGGTCATACACAATATTATATGGCTGTGTTCAAGGAAAAACTCTGGAAGGAGGCCGCCTAGATTTGGTGCATCGCCTCCAGCTTCCGAGCCCCTGCCTTAAATCTGTGAGAGTCACACGGTGAGCCAGGTGCTACTGCTTCTCCATTATTGCCAGAACAGATAAGATTCTATAAGATTCTATCAGAGCATTTATTAGGTGGTATTGAAATTTTTTGGTTATATGTCCAAGTCATCTATAATAGACTGTGAGTTCCTTGCAGACAAGAATTATATCATATTCATCCCTGGATGCAGTATCTATCAGAGTGGCTTCTACATTAATATTCATCACCAATTTGAAGAATTACACGAAGACAAGAAGACTGGAGATCATTATACTTGCAATATCATAATTATCAAAAATACCTTGCTCTGAAAGAATATTGTCCAGTATTCAAGACTCTACCAAGAACTCACTGTTTGAATTTTCTTTTGCAAATTTTTTGCAGTATAATGAGGATTATTGTATCTGAAATTTGCTCTGAATTTGTCTTTGGTTTTGAGGTCAGCTCAGGCAAAGTTAAAACATTTCTTTGTTACCAAACTTTTTCAATCATTTGGTTTTTTTTTGTTTGTTTGTTTTTCATTCATTTCTTTATTTTCAAGAAAAATTACAATGCAGTAATTCATTTAGAATTCTGACTCCATGAATCCATGTCTTCCAGTTAAAGTTGAAGTAAATAAACACATCGTTATTGCACTAGTCTTTCTGGAAGAATTAGACCACCCTTAAAAATCCATTATTCAAAAACAAAATAAACTGATTACAACTCCTACCATAAACTAGGCATTAAAATTCCTAAGAAATTTAAGATCTAAACTAGAAGAAAAGGAAGGCTGAGTACCAAAGTGTTACCTCAGATCCCAAGCAGAATATTGAGGACTGTCCCATTCTAGAAGGCTTATCAGAAGTACCAAGTAGGCGTGCTAGTGGGTGACACAAGAAAATCAAGGAATGCACTCTTGGAGGACCTGCTGGATACACTAGAATGTCAGGGGAAGGAGGACTCAATGGAAAACCCTGGCTACTCATAACACTTTTGATTTTCTTACTGATACCCTAGAAATTAAAGCATACATTCATCTCAGTCTAAAGAAATTATTTTTTCATGTGGCTGATAATGTTAGAACTCTAAAATTTTTTCTCTCTACTTAGTCACATCTCACCTTTTCTATATATACATTAGCATTTTAGTTATATTTACACTTTAAGGTCCACAAGACATTGCAGTTACTATTTTTGCAGAATCGGAGTCCACTTTAATGCATATTCATCCACAGTTTATCCACAGTTCTTCACTCCTTCCCGCATTACCTTTTTCCCATCTGAGTTCACTTCCTCTCCATTAACAGTTCTTTCTATTTCAGGCATCACAGTGTTAAATTCTCTTCATCTTTGTCTGTGTGAGAAGAAATCACCATTTTAATTTTTATTTTTGAAGAGTACTTTCTCTAGGTAAGTAATCCTATAGCACCAGTTTTTATCTTTCAGCGCTTAGGGATGCATTACATTGTTTTCTGACTTACATCAATTCTGTTCTCAGCTGTCAATTTTGTTATTGCTTCTTTAAAGGTAGTATCTCCTTTTATTCTTGCATATATTTATGTTTTTCCCCTTTGGCTTTTAGAAATTTCTCTGTGATATTTCCAGGTGTGGATTTCTTTATATTTATTATTCTAGTGGTGTGTGAGACTTACAAAGATTCATTCAGTAAAGATGTGGGCTGTCCAGACCTTTGGGTTTGGTTCCATAGTTCTTTACACAAGGCAGGAAACAGTGAGTGTCCCTACGAGGAAATTACACATGCACTAAATGCCTCTCCTGTATTTAACTGTCATTTCAGCCCATGTTACCACCAAGAGATTGCAGGTTACTTTTCTGCCAATAGAGACTCTTTCCCCAAGCCAGGATCAATTCTCATTTTTCTCCATCTATATGTGATAGGCGAGCTATTTTTCCTCTCTGAAACTTTAGCCACCCTTCTTCTATTGCTCTCTGACTTTTTGAAAGCAATGATGATGTTAAACTCTTCTAGTTTAATCTAGTTGCTCCAGTAGAGCATCAGCTGTCTAAATAAGTTATATATGAATGTAGTAAATACAAACCTAAACCAAGACCAATGCTAACTGGTGACTGATATTTGAGTATCAGTTGGGCTAGAATAAGAGACTCCTGGAAAGTAAATTGGATTGTGAGGGTACTAACCTCATCAGTAAGCTACTCAGTGAGTTAACGTATTGATAACTTGGTAGCTGAATGGGTTATTAGGAGGCAGGGCCTAGTTGGCGGAAGCAGTTCATGAAGTCATGTTCTTGAGGCTTCTATCTACTTGCTGAGCCCTTCTTTTCAGTATTCTTCCCTTGTTCTCTCTTCCAGGTCAACAGGAAGTGAGAGGCTTTGCTCTACCACACCTCCCTGACATAGTGCTTTTGCCTTAGAGCTAGCCAATTATGGACTTTAATCCTTGAATGTAGAGCCAAATTAAGTCCCTCATCCCTAAAGATGCAGGGGTCAGATATTTTGTCCGAGCAAGAGACAGCTAACCAGTACACTCAGTATCTGTAGGCCATCAAGCTCAGTATGGCTCTGCTCACAGTCTCAAATTGCTGCAGTCAATGTGGTGTTAAGCTATGTTCTGTTTCACAACCAGAGACATCGTTCCAAGATCACAGAATTCAGTTGGCAGAATTCAGTTTCTTATAGTTGCAGAACCAAGAACCCAGTGTTTTGCTGCTCATAAGCTAATAGCTTCTCTTAACACTTGAAGACATTTGCAGTTCCCTGTTCAGTGGCCCCTTGACGGGTACTCACACAGAGTCCTCTCACAACAAAAACTGTAAGAAATAAACCTTTCCTTCCCAACTTTGGGCATCAGGTATTTTGTCTCAGCGACAAGTAAAAAGTAACTAAGACAGCTTCTTAAAGTTTTTATACTGAAGTGGAACATTGCCTTGTGATTCAGCAGTTAATTTATGTTTATTTTTCCATTAAATTTAAAATATTTTCATGTTTTTAAAACTATTATTCATGATTTTTTTAAAAAATTCTGTTTTTGTACATATGATTTTATCTATCCATGTTGATCAAAGTACACTATTGATAATATCTGAATGGTCATTATACTTTGGCCTAAAAACAATAGTAATTAGCTTTAGTATTCCATATCACTCTCCGTAAGTATAGTATACATTACTTTGAATTTGTCATTGATCTTACTTGTTACAGTAACACAAGTAACATTATTCACTTCTATAAAATTGACTGGCTGCACATGGACTGGAACTATTTATTATTTTCAGTACAGTGTGGTATACAAGAAACGCTTGTGAGCTTATGAGGAAAATGTAATCCTAAAGATGGATAATTAAGGCTGGGGATTTAGCTCAGCAGTGCCAGTGATTGCCTGGAAAATGCAAGGCTGTGAGTTCGATCTCTGGTACAAAAAAAAAAAAAAAAAGGATAGATAAGTAATAACGTACTACTGCAGAAGAAGGGATTATTTTAATTATAAAACATGTTAGTGATCCTTATTAACTTCGTATTGAATAGTTTTTATTCTAAGCAGTTCAAAAGTGCTGATAGAATTCAAACAAAACCTTAAATGATTTTACTTGATTAAAAACTAAGAACTTGCTGATCTGGGAAAAGATTTGATCCCAGATTTAAAGGGTTATTGAATCTTAGACTATTGAAAACTTAGTCCTACATAGTCCTACATATCTAAGTAGGAAAAAGAAAACATTTGTCTAAGCAGCCTCAAATTCTGAAAACCAAGCAAACCTCCCCCTACACACACACACACACACACACACACACACACATGCAATAGCATTTCTATCTTGCATTTCTAGTTGACAAATATACATATGATAAACATGCACACGAGTTACAGTGCCCAAAAGTGCATCACCAGGAGTCACATTAAGTATATATTATAGTCTGCTCTCTCAATCCTGTACGGGGAACCTTAAATTATTAAGCTTTGAATACCTGATATAATTCATTAGAAACTGTTTCTTTACTGTGTCCAGGCCTTCTTCCAAATAAACTAGAAAGAGAAGATCCTCTATGTGACTGTACTTCCCTGATCAGTACAAGAAACAAACCCAATGGGAAAACTCTAAACTAGAGGTTGATTTATTCACTATTTTATTAATTTTTGAGGTCCTACTAAGTGCCAAACACTCTTCAAGGAGCTAGACTCAAAATGCTGAACCCAAACAGACTACCATCATGAAGCTTACAAGCCAAGTAAGAGAAACACAGTCAAACCATCTTGGAATCTGCCAAAAGGTATATTTATCACAGGAAATTACAGAAAGAAACCAGTCATGGTGCATGCTGGACTGGTGTATTGTGACTTAAATAAAGTATATTTCTGTAACATTTGAGTTGACATTTCAAAAGAGGAGAGCAATTAAGCAGGTGAAATTATGTGGGTACAGTTATTAGTCAATGTGAAATGCACTGCTAAATGAAATCTCTTGGGGGAGATAAGCAGAAAATGAGAAGAATGCCCAGGACTGATAGTCATGAAGCCACAACATTTAATAACCAAGAAGTTGGGTCTGGTGATATATGCCTGTAATCCCAGCTCTGTGAGAGTTTGATGGGGGAATTGCAAGCTTGAGCCCAGCTTGGGCAACTTAAAAGCTTAATGAAACTCTGTCTCTAAAGAAATTGTTTAAAGGTTAGAGGCTGGGGATGTATCTCAATACCACAAAAAACATTAACTAGTTTTGAATCTGAAAATTAGCCCAAAATGAAATATCCAGCAACCTGGAAAAGTACTTAAATCAACCAGGGCCTTTTGGGTAGAAGAGTGAGGAATTCTCAGAAGAGAATTTCTTAGACTCAGATACACATACTAACAGACAAGCAAAATCCACAAACCTAGAAAACCGTGTGAAAATACAGTTTAACTTGCAGAGAGAGCAGTGTAGAGGAGACTTTGTTAGCTATGACTGAAACCAAAGGCAGTTTCCTTCAAATAAGGCAACAAATGTTTGCTGTTGAAAGGTAAATGAGAGATGACCAAGAAACATAATAAATATTAAGTGATGTTCTATTTTTGAACACTATTGTAGAGATCTACATGCATAACAAAGTATTTCTTGTCTCCTTTACTTTCTTGGGTATCCTTGCAATAAATGCCTTTCCATAAAGTTATTCAACCATATCTGTTTTATTGCTACCTGAAAGACCCCGCTAGCATATCTAGAAAACAGGCTTAATCGAGCCTTGTGCCCCTTGACATGATGCAGAACCACAGTAAATTGTTTTTTGTTCTTTAGTTGAGTAAAAAACATATTCAAAAATTGTGAAAAATAAGTAAGGAATCTTTGAAGAATGTAGAACAGATATAATCTTAATGCAGAACAAACTCTATAGATAACGGATTACTGACTTCAGTCTATAGTCACAGAAATGGGATAGGTTCACTGACATGGGAAGGGGACTTTAGCTGGAAAGCCCACTTCCTTCATGAACTTGAAGTAATCGCATGTATTTTTAGTGTAAGATCAATCACACCATCTATCATCTTCATTCCACAACTACTTTCATCAACATAGAGAAAGAGTACTGAATTTGTGATGCTTTTGACAGTTCTCAATTAATCCTTTTCAAGTTATTATCTGTATGCTTAATATGTACTTAAGTTGTGAACGCAAATAGTCATACTGTCATCTAGTTAAAATGGATAATCTGAAGTCCTCTACTGCCATTCCAGCTCATTTCTGTATATATTTACAGACCACAAAGTTTTTACAGTCTGTAGAGTACAACTTCCTAATACATTGCCGTACTTATACCTACCAGCCAGGTAAGCCATTATCTAGTCTCCATCATGCAGCAACAATGTTTCCTTTCCATTTTCACCAATATACAAATGCCGCTATACTAACTCTTGTTTCTTAAAAATAAGCCTACACATATCTCTCTCTGGGGGGTCACATGAACAGTGAAACTCCTACAAAACGTTTGCTAGCTCCTTCCCCGCGTCCCATCCTGAACCCATGCACCAGGCCTCTGCCCTCCTCATGTCACTGATAGCCACCCTAGCAGGCTCACTGGTGACCTACAAGGAACCAAACGCAGCCATCATTTCCCAGTTCTCCTCCTACTTTCTGGGTCAGTAGCAGAGACAGTGCATTGCCCCTTCCTTGCAACATTTCTCTGGCTTCTGGAACAACTTTCCCTCCTGATTATCCTCCCTATTTAACCTGCCATATTTTGCTGATTGCTCGCTATCTGTCAGATAGCAGAACAACACGATACACATTGTTTACATTCAGGATTCTCCTCTGTCTATATTCACTGTCAGGGTAAGCCTGTCCAGGCCCCTAGATTTAAATGCCATCTGCATTTTGATTACTTCAAATGTGTGTCTCCAACCTGGACGTCTTTCCTGAGTCCCATATACTCATTTCTCTACTTGGCATCTCCACTTGGATGTCTAGTAGGTATCACAAACTTCTGTTCATTGTGACATTTGTGAATCCAGCCTTTCTAAAATTTCAGATGCCTCAGTAAAGGGCAATTAAAGTTTTCATGCTTGCCAGCCAAAACCCCTGGTGCCATCTTTCTCTTAAGACTACAACCAGTCTGCCAATAAATCCTTTAGGCTCCTTCACAACATGTCTAATTCAACTGCTTCTCCCCTTCTGGATTTTCACCCTGGCCCAGGTCACAATCCTTCCTCACTAAATGGTTATAGTAACTGTTTTCCCTGCTTCTGTGCCTAATCCCTGCAATCTATTTCACACAAAGCAGCCATTGCTGTCTTCTAGAAAGCATTCATCAGACCACAATAGTCCTCTGATCATAGTAATCTTCAAAGTACAACGCTTTTCAGGGTACCACACAAGCTATTTCCAACACTTCTATAGACCACCACCTTCTGTCTCCTCCTGCCACTTTTCCTTGCTCTTTTGAGCACTCACCCTAAGACTTTGGTGCCTGCTGTTTCATGGGCTTATAATGCTCTCCCCAATACATCCAACATCTACTCTCATTCTCCTCAGAGGCCACTTTGTTTGTGAGACCTGAACCCCTTGTACAAATAACCCCGCCCACCCCATTTTCCTCCATTGTGTCAATCATCCCAAGGGTATGTGTTTAGAATAATTATATAAATATTTTTAGGAAATACGTTTAACTATACCCTTAAAATTTATACAGTTACTTCTTTTCTTTCACTAGATTTAAGTTCTACCAAGACATGAATTTGTCTGTTTACTCTCACATCTTCAGGGCCTAGGACTATGCCTGGCATATAATAGGCACCGAAAATGTATTTATTGAATGAGTAAGAAGATAAGTTTGCTGTCTTGCTGTACAGTAAGTACACAGTATTCCTTCCCTCCCTCTGCCACGCCTTAATTTGCAGGTGACTTAGAATAAGCAACTGTCACCCCATATACACATTTCTCGGTGATATTTCCTGCCACCTTGCAGCTCAGAGATTTTACAGCAAATTAGTATTAAACACTTGCATTTTATGAATTGGTCATGGTTAACTCCTACATATCAGCAGTTATCCCCCCCATCTCTCTCTCCCCCTCACATTTAATGAAATCAAATATATTTATAGTACTTGTCTATAAAATATATTTAAATATATTTAACTCAAGGAAAAGAAAAGAAAAGAAAGTGTGTATGTGTGTTATAATGTTTTTAACAGAAAATTTAGTTATCATTGACCTTGACAAAACCTGATATGTAAGACAATTCTTCAATTTAGAAAACTCATTTACATTGGATGTGTTTTTCTATTTTTCAGTTATGAAGCAGGAGGCAATAAAATAAAGTTCATATCAGATGTTATACTTATCCAAAATGAGAGAAAGGATATCACTGAACTGTTAAAGATGCTATGGAGTAGTTTCAATTGAAATATTACTTTGGGTAATATGAAGACAATACATCTTCTTAGATTATTTTTTAGGCCATTTATTTCCTATATCAATTTCAGCAGCACAGAATTGTACTGATTGAAGTCCAACTAGTTAAAGTTTACAATGAAATATAAATTGTTGCTTTTCTTTTCATGTTAATCGGTAAGTAGTAATGTCACAGTGGACATCAATGGGAAACAAAACAAAACAAAGCAAAACCAACCTTTCTGCTTGGCAGGAAGTCTTTATGGCTGTATACGATGCAGATAAGCTTGTTTGAGAATGTAGACAGCTTTCTAGACAATCACTAGAGATAGAACTTTAATTTAACCCCAGCCCGAAGCATTTCCTCTGGGATATGGATGACTGATAACATGAAGGAGGGCAGAGAAAGTATAGATTTATTGAAAAATAGATGTGCAAGCAGGGAGTGCTAAATTTCTTCCTCTAAATCACTGTGTAAAAGGACAAATTTAGATTCTGCCTTCAGGATGAAAATCCTAACTGCTATAGGAAAAAAATGTTCAAAATCAAGAGTAGTTAATGTTTTTAACATTTCACTTCAAAGGCATAAGCTGTATACATTCTTCTAGCTCATCATGCAGTAAGGTAGCAGGACTACACTTAGCTTTAATATCCTCTACCCAGGTTACCTCAGTGATTTTTAATTTAAAGAAAATGAGTCTTTTACCAACATCTTGATAATCTTTCCTGTGGGTACAAGGTCTTCTGTCTGTGGCACTAATGAGCATTATATAATAGCCAATTTCTTTAGACTGTAAATAGATTTTTATTACACACATTACATATTATGTGTTTATCACAATCTTCAAGAATAATCTTTCAACAAAGTCAATAGATAAATCATAATGAGTTTCTTACCCTTTACAAGCAAAGTATCAAGAGCTTCCATAAGGGCAGAGGTTAACTAACTCTTTTATTTACTAATGATAGAGTTAATTGTGTGAAACCTAATTCTAAGTTGTTGGAAAAATTTTTTTCTTTTAACCAATATTTGGCCCTCATAGTGATTTTCAAGAAATATTATAATTCTTCATAGAAGCTCCCCTCATTTATTTCTTTTTAGTGTGAACTAATATATGATTACAAGCAAAATACAGCGTACATTCCAGTTACAGTGGTTAGCTGAGAACTGCAAATCACTGCCCTCAACTACGCTGCTCAGAACAGTAGTTTCCATACCCACTAATGGTAAATATTCCTTATTGTCCTTTTCATCAGGTCGAACTAACCAAGAGACACAATTTCGTGGCTAATTATAAAATAGCCTATGTTGCAGAAGAATTAAAACAGCAAATTAGTCATCTGGAGAGCTGCCACGACTCTAAAAATTCTATAAACACTCCTTGTAAATTTTAATATATAACCTTAATTATGCAATCCTTCCCAGCTAACTTTTCTCATTATTTAGGCTGAGTGTGTGTGTGTGTGTGTGTGTGTGTGTGTGTGTGTGTGTGTTACCTTGATTATAAATTTGAATCATTTTAACTAAAATTAAAATATCTGTGTATTTACACAGAAAGCAGATGGCTGTATTTTGGTAAGTCCCTGAGAGGAGCAGGGCAAAACCTAACCCTGAAAGAAAGGAAGGCTGCCTGGTCTTCATATCATGCAGCATCTAACAAAATCCTAAGAGGGTTTGTTACATGAGCCAGTGGGCTGAGGCAACCTTTAACACACAGGAAACTGGAGTTAATTAAACCGTTACCAGGATCCTATCTATCATCCTAGCTTGTGCTCCATCCCGAGTCCATTTACATTTTAGAATTGAAAAAAATATGTTCTCAAGACTGTTGATAAACCATGTTTACTGTCTCTGTTGATTTGCTACTTTTTCATAACCTTTATGTTTTAATTATCTTATAATATTTCTCGAAGACCCTTCTGCAGCAAATGCTATCTGATTAGACTTTGCTGGTAATTACTAAACACCAGGAGTACACCTTTTAATGGATTAGTCTGTTTCAAAGTTATTAGATGACTGCAGGAGTGAAACGGCTAAGAAAAAATAATGTTGCCTGACTGAATAGCTATATCCAAGCTGCCGTGTGTATGCTGCAGAGGAAATACTCAGATTACTCGCCTGTTTTATTGAGTGGAATGTGTGTAGGAGTATTATTTTGCATACAGTTCATCAAAGAGATCATCTACCAGGCAGCTATCAGTTGATTAATTAAGATACAAAAGTACACCTGGTGAGCTTCCATTTTTTTAAAGAGCTGGTGTCAGACCTTTTTCCAATATAAACATTTTTACTGAATCATTTTATTTATCATAACTTGAATTAAAATTTCACAATGTACATTTATTTCCTTACTTAACATTTACTGAGCATTTAAAATGTTTCAGGCACTACACTGAGAGCTAATGACGTGATCCCTTGATCATGAAGTAATTTAGCCCCATTTTACACTATAAAGAGATAGAAGCATGGAGAAGTTAAATATTTGCCTCAGGTCACACAGATTGCAGGTAAATTTCCAACTGTAATTGTCTGATTCCAGCTACAACCGTCTGATTTCTAGCTACAATTGTCAGGACTCTGTAACTTAACCAACAGATAATACCCTGTGAGGTATGATTCAGTAGTGAATCTTTTTTTTATTTCTAATTTTTTTTTATTTTAAAGAAGGTAAAATTAAACAAAACAAAACAGATCATAAGAAAACCAATTTAAGAAACACAGATTTCAAAGCAAGACCACCAGAGATCTTCACTGACTATCATATTGTCTCTTGTTTTCTTCCAAATACTTGT
The DNA here is from genome assembly GCF_034190915.1 of Cavia porcellus. Lineage (NCBI taxonomy): Eukaryota > Metazoa > Chordata > Mammalia > Rodentia > Caviidae > Cavia > Cavia porcellus. Next base: position 24,983,711 of record NW_026947504.1, read on the forward strand.
CCATATCTTCACACAGAGTGAATACATACTGCACATTATAGTACTAAACTGACCCCAGAACAGGATGATGAAAGCATTTTAGGTCTTCAAGACCAGACAATAGGGGAGTCAACCATGGCTGCCATAATGTCTCTCATTCTCTTCGAAACAAGGTTTAGGTTTTAGATTAGGGGGGAAACCCGCTATTTACCTAAGTGGTTCTGAACCATATCTTTACATACATTGAAATTAAACAAAAGAAAATAGAATAATATCACTCTGAACAGAGAATAACAGTATTGCTAGATTTTATATCATAACACTACAGAATTAGTCCTGGATATCTTAGTGTCTCTTCTTCTTCTTCAGAGTATCTGTTCATTACATCAAGAATTATATAATCTATTCTCATAAACTGTTTAGAAGTTCTACACATGCGTGAATCTCTACATGTATACCTATCCTTTCGGTATTATAGAGAAAAACAGATTAAAACAAGACAAGACAAATTCCTAGAAAAACATGAAATGAAAAACACATGTAAAACTACAATACTAGGTGATCTACAGTAGTTACTATGATGTCTTTTGTTATTTTCAATATAGTTGTCTATATCATCAGGCATAGTATAATTGAACATAACATTACATAGCAATATTAATAAAAACACAACATTGGAGACATTGCAGGACTTCAAAAGCAGTTAATAATCAAACTGGAATGGGTCCTATTGCATCTTGTCATCTTCAGAGTAGTTGCCTCTACTCTTAGACTTGATACTATCAAGCATACCAATTTTGAATAAAATCAGTCAAGACAAAACAGCAATCTTACAAACCAGATTCAAATAAAATCAGTCAGAGTAAGACAATGCAAGTAATACAGGGCTTCAGTTTAAGTTAATAGGAAATTAAGGATAGTTACTGTAGTATATCATACTACTTTTGGGATCGCTGTCTGTGCCCTCAAATCTAGTACAAGTAAATAGACTGGAACAGAATAAAATCAAACTAAACAGAATGATAAGACTAACCTGGCTTTTAAATCCTGATACGCTATTAACAATGTCCTCTGCCTTCTTTTTTTAGGCAGTTCCTCCCCTTTCCCTTTCTCAGGGTGCTTTATACATTTTGGGCCCCACTAGCTCTTTAGGTTTTAGATTAGGGGGGGCAACTTGCTATTTACCTAAGTGGTTCTAAACCTTTTTACCCCTGAGCTTGATCTTGAGCTGTGTTCCTTTACTAAAGCCTCAAGGTTTTCCTTCCTTGTAGCTGTAGTATTTATCCACTGCACAAAAATGTCATGATTTTCCAACCTATCTGTAGCTGCTAGACAAGCGGTCCCTATTTCTCTCTGGTTCCCTGTCACATAGAGCATCATTTTTTCATCTTTGACTTTCAGTTCATTAACCCTCTTTCAAGTTGAATATATTTCCTATTCAGAGCATCCTGATGGACCCTATCTCCTGATCTACTCTGCCTGTGTTTCTTTTTGTTAGTGTATCAAGGCCATCTATATTAGAGACTATAGCCAACCTTCTCTGCCTCATCTCTGCTATGCTATTTTTCTGCTTTTGATAATTTACTTTTCTCCTTCATTCCACTGTCTGTCCTGTTCATTGAGGTCTCTCTGCCACTGTTGCTGGATCCTGGCGTTTTTTTCTTCTGTCTCTAGAAAGTCCTTCAGTATTTTTTGTAGGGTTGGGTTGGTGGTCATGAACTCCCACAGTTCCTCTTTGTCATGGAAACATCTTGTTTCTCCACTAATTTTGAGAGACAGTTTTGCAGGGTACATCAATCTGGATTGGAGGATATTTTCTTTCAGGGTTTGGAATACTTTGCTCCAAGCTCTTCTTGATTTGATAGTTTGTGGCAAGAAGTCTGTCATGATTTTGATGGGTTTTCCTTTATAGGTGATCTGTTTCTTTTCTCTGGCCACTTTTAATATTCTCTTCTTGTGATGAATTTCTGGGATCTTGATTATTATATGTCTGGATGTAGCTCTGTTTTGATTGTAGCTGGCTGGAGTTCTGTATGCCTCATCTATCTGGATATCATTTCTTTTTCCTATGCTTGGGAAGTTTTCCTTGATTATTTCTGTGAATAGCCTTTGTAATTCATTTGTGTTTACTCCTGCTTCTTTGCTCACATTTTTTATTCTTAAGTTATAGATCCTCTTGTCATCTTCTAGCCTTTGAATTGTTACTTCCTGGTTGCTTGTCAGTTTTGAGAGATCTTTTCTTTTCATCACACATTGCAAGTTTATCTTCAAGTTTTGAAAGTCTAACTTTAGTTTCTGTCAAGGGATTTTGCCAGCTTTCAATGGAGTTTTTAATTTCCTGGTAACCTCTTTGGATCTGTTACATATATTCTAGATTTTGTTTATATTCTTCATCAAAAGTTTCTCTCCTTTTCCTGGGTTCCTCCATTTTTCCTTCTGTGTTTTCTTGAGAGGGGTTTAGCATTTCTTTTATTAATCTTTTTATATCTTGCCTCACTTGAATTAGAACTTCAGTTTTAAGTTCATCGATGAGGTCACAAAAGTATTTCTTTATGTCCACTGATGCTGTGGCTGATACTGCATGATTACTGACCTTGATCTCTTCTGTATTTACCTCTCCTGGATTTATTTTCCCTGGATCAGTGACTGGAGGCTTTTTCTTCTTTCTTTCTCTTGTCATGTTTCTGTTTTCTTTCAGACAGGTGTAAGGTGGAGGTCTCAGGCTCTTTCCCTATTGCTTACACTTTTTCTCAAGCATGCTGGCAGGGGGCTTCTGCCCTCTCCAATTTGCTGTTATCTGAGGTGCATGCAGGGACTGTGGGCTAGCCCCTCTCCTCTGAGCCAGTCAACCAGCGATTGTCTTCAGCATGTTAGTCTGTGCAGTGTGGACATCACAGATTCAGGACAGTTTCGAACCTGGCTATTGTGTCCCGACCAGGGGACCCAGCTCAAGCAGATCCAGCTCACACAGCTCAAGCAGATCCCACCAGTCTTCTTTAGGCAGGGAACGCTGACTGACACCACTGTAGTACTGAGTTTAGGCCTGTCCTGCCCAACTCCAATATGTCGTCCAGCCAGTCACCCCCTCCACAGGGCCCAATTCCTAGCACTCACCTGAGATTAATGCAACTCTCCACATTGGTTGCACTCTCTGTTGTGCCACATCCTCCCAACAATGGCCCTGGGATCACCATCTCCCTTTTCTGCACCACGACTTCAGTGGGGCCTTAAATTGTCAGACTCCAAGGCATGCCCAGCACAATTTGGGACTGGCCCGAGTGAGAGCATCTAGTTCCAGCCTTTTATCCACATTTTTTCCTTCCTTCATTTCTTTTTTTTTTTTCTTTTTCTTTTTCCTCAGTTTCTTCCTGGGTCATGAAAGTCCCTCTCCTTTCATCTTCCCTATGGTGTTAAATTCTAGCATCTGGTTCCACTAGCAAAGAATTTCACAGCTTCCTGCCACACTAGACTGGCTCAGTGGGTCTTGGGCCTGCCTAAGCCAACTTCCCAGCTTCCAGCCATGGTCAGCTGGCTCCAGGAATCTTGGGCCTGCCTGCTTCTTTAATAATGGAAGCTGGGTGATCAGAGGTGAGTGTCCCCGCACCATCCCAAGCCCCTGGAGTTTAAGATCCTTGCTCCCACCAGCCAAGGAATTTCACAGCTTCCTGCCACACTCAACTAGCTCCACAGGAAGCTCCAGCCCATCCCAAGAAAGCCTAGGATCCATATACATGGAAAAAATATATGCCTCACACCTGAAATATCTGAAAAAATAGCAACTGAAATAAAGAAGCAACTCTGGGAAGCTTTAAAGAAATTCAAACTAGAAATAATCACCCAGATAGAAGAAGAAATGATAAAAGAAATAAAAGAGATGCTGAACATATCTAAAGAAGACACAGTTAAAATATTAGAGAAACAAAACAAAAAGATAGAATCCCGGGATGAACAATATAAGAAACAAACAGAATACATGAAGCAGTTTCAAAGAGATACACAGGAAGTCAAAAATTCCATTGAAAGTTGTCAAAACCACCTCAATGAAAGTGAAGGTAGAATTTCAGAACTCAAAGGCAAGATTGCAGCTAGTAAACAAGAAAGGAAAGACCTTTTAAAAATAACAATGAATCAGGAAATAAAAATTCAAGAGCTACAAGATGTTGTAGCTCTTGCAAAAAAAGCAACATAAGGTTGATACAGATAAATGAAAAAGAAAGGGACAACATAAAGGATGTCAAGAGGATATTTAGAAAAGTAAAAGCTGAAAATTTCCCAAACATGAGATTGGAACCTGACATCAGGATCAGTGAAGCATATAGAACTCCAAATAGCCATAACCAAAATAAAACTACACCCAGGCATATAATAATCACCATTCTGGAAATCCAACATAAGAATAGAATATTAAAAGCTGTGAGAGAAAAGACAAGTCACCTATAAAAGAAAACCTATCAGAATTACAGCAGACTTCTCAGCACAAACAATAAAGTCAAGAAAAGCATGGAGTGAAGTATTTGAGATCCTAAAGTAAAACTATTTCCAACCTAGACTTCTGTACCCTGAAAAACATTCCTTCAAAATGGATGGAGAATAAGATACTTCCGTGAAAAAGAACAGCTGAAGATCTTCATGATCACTAAGCAAACCCTGCAAAGAATACTGAAAGACAGTTTAGATACACTTAGGAAAACAACACTAAGCCAGGTAGACAGCTAACAGAATGGATAGATAAAGATGCAACATCAGAAAAATAAATGTCAAGAATAAACCAATATATAACAGTTATAACCATTAATGTAAATAGTCTCAATTCAACAATTAAAAGAAACAGACTGGCAAAAATGGATCAAGAAACAACATTCAACCATATGCTGTCTACAGGAAACCCATGTAACCCAAAAGGATATTCAAAGACTGAAAGTCAAAGGATGGAAAACAATACTTCATGCAAGAGGAATTCAAAAAAATGGGGGTAGCTATTCTATTTTCAGACAATATGAAATTCAAACCAAGAATGATCAGAAGAGACAAAGGAAGGTCATTACATACTGGTTAGAGGAAAACTTCAAGAGGAAGAGATAACAATCTTAAATATATATGCATCAAATTCCAGAGCACCTAGTTATATAAAGCAAGTATTAATAGAAATAAAAAATCAAATTAACAATAACACAATTATAACAGGAGACCCTAACATACCATTGACACCAAGGGACAGATCAATGAGACAGAAAATCAGTAAAGAAATAACAGGACTGAATCACACCTATGAACAAACCGACTAGATAGACATATACAGAGAGTTCCATCCAACAACATCAGAATACACATTCTTCTCTGTAGTACATGAGACATTCTCTAAATTAGACATATACTAGCCCACAGAACATATTTAAATAAATGCAAGGGTTGAAATTATCCCATGCATGTTATCGGATCATAGCGCCATGAAACTAGAAATTAATGATAAAAGAAACTGCAAAAACTCCACAAACACATAGAAATTGAATAATACACTCTTGAGCAATCAGTAGGTCACAGGGGAAATTAAAGACGAAATTAAACAATACCTACAAGCGAACAAAAATATAAATACAACTTACCAGAATCTGTGGGATGCAATGAAAGTGGTCCTCAGAGGAAAATTTATTGCACTGAGTTCCCACAGCAGGAAAACAGAATGAATACAAATAAATAACTTGATGCTACAGCTCAAACATCTAGAAAAAGAAGAACAAGTCAAGCCCAAAGTCAAAAGAAGAGAGGAAATTATAAAAATTAGAGCAGAAATCAATGCAATAGAGACTAAGAAAACAATCCAAAGAATCAATGAATCAAAGAGTTGGTTCTTTGAAAGAATAAAATTGATAAGCCCCTAGCCAATCTTATTTTAAAAAGGGAAGAAAAAGCTCAAATTCATGCAATAAAAAAATAAAAAGGTGAAATCACTACAGACTGCAGAAATACAGAAGATCATCAACACCTATTTCAAAACCCTCTACTCTCATAGGTTCGATAACACAGAAGAAATGGATAGGTTCCTAGAAACATATGATGTACCAAAGCTGGGTCAAGAAGATGTAAAACTGCTGAAAAACCCAATTTCTATTAAATGAAATTGAAAATGTAATTAAGTCCTTACCTACAAAGAAGAGCCCAAGCCCAGGATTCACTGTAGAATTCTACAACAAATACAAAAAAGACTTAATGCTGACACTTCTCAAACTCTTCAATGAAATCAAAAGGGAAGCAAACCTTTCTTAGTCATTCCTGGAATCAAACATTATTCTAGTACCAAAACCTGAAAAAGTTCCAACTAAAAAGAGAACTACAGGCCAATCTCCCTAACGAACACAGATGCAAAAATACTCAATAAAATATTGGCAAACAGGATGTAGCAAATCATCAAGAAGATTACACCCATGACCAAGTGGGATTCATCCCAGGCATGCAGGGATGGTTTAACATATCTAAGTCAATAAACGTAATCCATCATATCACTAAAGCCAAATGTAAGAATCACATGATCATCTCTATAGATGCAGAAAAAGCTTTTGATAAAGACCAACATTCATTCATGCTAAGAACCTTGCAGAAAATTAGAATATATAATCTTTACCTTAATATGATGAAAGCCATCTATGACAAATCAAAGACAGTATCATACTAAATGGCCAAAAACTGAAGGTCTGTATCTTAAAATCGCACACAAGACAAGGATGTCGCTTATCACCTCTCCTATTTAGTATAGTACTGGAAATACTAGCCAGAGCAATTAGACGAGAGAGAAATAAAAGGGGTAAAGATAGGAAAAGAGGAAGTTAAATTATCATTATTTGCAGATGACATTTTACTCTACGTAGAAGACTCCCAAACTCCATTGAAAGACTCTTGATATAATAAATTCAGCAATGTATCTGGACACAAAATCAATATTCAAAAATCAATAGCATTCCTATACACTAACAACAAAATCACTGAAAGAAAAATAAGAGAAGCCACACACTTCACACTAGCAAACAAAAAAATAAAATATTTAGGAATTAATCTCATAAACAAAATGAAAGACCTATATAGGGAAAATTATAATGCCCTGAAAAAAGAATTTTAAGAGGATTCAGAAAATAGAAAGATACCCCTTGATCATAGATAGGAAAAATAAATATTGTGAAAATGGCCATTCTCCAAAAACTGTTATACAGATTCAATGCAGTCCAAATAAAAATACCATCACATATCTTACAGATCTAGAGAAATCACTCCTAAAATTTATCTGGAACCAGAAGAGACTTATAATAGCAAATACAGTTCTAAGCAACAAAGGCAAGGCAGGAGGCATCACAATCCCTGACTTGAAATTATACTACAAAGCAACTGTAGTAAAATCAACATGGTACTGGAATAAAAACAGAGCCAAGGATCAATAGAATAGTTTAGAAGATACAACCACAAGTACAAACACACTCAATCACCTTATCTTTGATAAAGGGCCAAACATATTCACTGGCAGAATGAGAGTCTCTCTAATAAATGGTATTGGAATAACTGGCTTTCCACATGCTGAAAACTAAAGCTAGACCCATGCCTATCACCATGTACTAAATTAAAATCTAAATGGATCAAAGATCTGAATATTAAAACAGAAACACTAAATCTATTGCAAGACAAATTGAGTAAAAACCTTGAAATTGAGGTAGGTGGAGAATTCATGAACAGGAATCAAACCACATGGGAAATACTTCCCAGAATCAATAACTGGGATCACGTCTTACTAAAAAGTTTCTGCATGTCAAAAGAAATCTCCAGCGTACGGAAAAGAAAACCCACCAACTGGGAAAAAAATCTTAGTGAACTGTCCCTCAGACAAAGGACTTCTGTCTAAAACATATAAAGAATTAAAAAAAATCAGACCCCCAAAATTCAAAGACCCAGTCTAAAAATGGGCATCTGAGATGAATACACACTTCTCAGATGAAGAACTACAAATGAAAAATAAATACATAAAACAATGTTCATCATCATTAGTCATTAGAGAAATGTATATTAAAACTACATTGAGGCTCCATCTCACTCCAGAAAGAATGCCCAGGATAAAGAAAACTACCAACAACAAATGCAGGAAGGGATATGGGGAAAAAGTAACTCTCCTGCACTGCTGGTGGGAGTGTAGACTGGTGCAACCATTGTGGAGGTCAGTCTGGAGATTTCTCAAAAAGCTGGGATTGGAAGTCCCATTTGTTCCAGCTATTCCACGTCTAGGCATATTCCCAGAAGAACTGAAAACATCACACCACAGTGATATATGTGCAGCCATGTTTATAGCAGCACAATTTGTAATAGCCAGAACTTGGAAACAACCTAAGTGTCCATCAACTGAGAAATCGATAAAAAAAGTTGTGATATTTTTATACAATGGAGTACTACTCAGCTATAAAGAATGATCACATTGAGATATTTATAATACATGGACGCCGCTTATGATCATACTCATAAGAAAAATAAATCAAACTCACGTGTGTAAATACTGAATAGTTTCCCTAGTGTAAGAAATGCTAAGAATACATAAAAGTACGTGGTAATCATGATTCCTTTGAAGCCTTATGTTTTCATTCATTAGTTGGAATGATTTTATTCTGGCTTATTTGATTTTATTGTCTGTGATGGTATGAACAGCTATTTTGAAGAAAACAAGACATTATAATACCTAGTATTGATTTAATATCATCTTGTTTTGAAGCCCCACCAAGCTTTTGTTCTTCTGTCCCCATCAGTTTTATCATGTTGTATCTTATTAGATTTTATTAGATATGATAATATAACCAAAATTTTTTTATGGACAAGGAGATAGTATAGTAACCATTGTTCATTTTCTGTTAGTTGGTTCTGAATACCCTGTAATAGCTTCATTCTCTTGAATGGTTTTACACTGTCTTGTTATGTTTGATACTATAGTGTATGAAGGTATACTCAAATATTTCAAGGAAAGAGACACTCTGGAGGCTACTGTTATGTCAGGTTGTCTTGTGGTGAAACACTATGTTTCTTGAATTGTTCTGTTCTGACCTGTTTGTTATGTCCTATTTTATTTTATTCCTTTTTCAAAAAAAAAAAATTCTAAAGCGTCTGAGTTGCTTTTCCCCAGAGGCTGTCTACCCTGCTCCCTTCAAGCCGCCGTCTTCCTCTGTTGATTGCCACTAAAAATAATGATTAAGGCAAGTTATGCTTTTAACATTTTACTATCCATATACTTGGCTAGAGCTTTAGTTTGAGGATTCAATTATGATATTTCTAAAATTCAAACAGCGTGAACTAAATGATAATATGAAAGAAAGTTTATGTCCACTACTTCAAGGAACATAACCAGTCTGGAAGGATTTATACCAGACGATACAATGAGGAAAATAAATGAAGAATCATTTATTTAGATCCTGTCTATATTTCTAAAATGAACAAACAAAAATATATGCTCTTCAGTTTTATAGAGTTACCACTAATGTTACAATGACAAATGTCCCTACTAGGACATGCACATATTTGACCACATCAGTGTTTGTTGTGGTTAAAAAGAATCTGGTAATGTTTCCCCCAAACACTAAAAGCCAATCTTGTGAGAGAGTGGAGGGAGGAACCCCTGATCTTCCTAGCAGAAATAGAAGAGTCAAAAACACTACCATAAGGTCTGGTGGCATGAAAGATTAAACACACTGAGCTCATGTAAACCATTGATCCCCAGCCCTACCCCACCTGAGCCCATTCCATGTGTAATAAGCACAGCAGAAAAGCACAGTGGTTCTGAACATATTCTAAAGCCAGACTACTGAATTCTCAAAACTTCAGCTTCGGGTAACGTTGGTTAACTGATCTGGGATTAATTAGTCACTTTGAATCTTAGCTTCTCCACCTGTAAAAGGAGACTGACAAATGTTGAAGATAATTTATGGTGAAGAGTAAATGAATTACTGCATAAAAAGGATTCAGACAGACAGCCCATACAAAGGAAACATGATCCGTCACCACCATCATAACTGACACTCCTACTAGAACAGTATTCAGGGGTATTGCATTACAACCTCAGGTAATACTCCATTAAAATGGTCTTATAACTTTAATCTACTTAGCAATTTGCTGAAAACTAACAGACTACAATAATAGCAAGACCTTATCCTTGACCCCACACTGTCACATGATTCTCCTGTTTCCCCAAGCAACGTTGATACTCTAAGCAGAACATGGCTGGAAATAGGTCAGAAATTGACTGAAATACTGGCCAGAGGCAAGCTGTTTCCAAGGGCCCTCCCGGGTCCCCAGCACACTCAGCATGGGGGACTTGCACACTCACTGGCCACACAAGGCTCGTGGCCCAAACCCTTTTTAAGTGACATTGGGCTGCCACTGGAAATTCATGATCGTGACTCTACATGTTTTCCCAGAAAAACATCCATCTCCTTAGAGTTAGAGACACAAAAACAGGCATTATTTTCTCACTCTTTGTAGCAGAGTTCTACAAAAGAGAAAAAGGCATCTATTTTTTTAATCAACAGATATTATTTCATAATAATAATGGTGAAAGGGAAGGTTCATGCATAGTAAAGGACATAGCTGAAACTCTTAAAACAAACATGCATTAATGAAAGAAAGACATAACAGACTTAACCAAAGTTTTAGGAGACACAAAAGTCTTAAGAAAAACCAAAGGAACTAAGAGAAAATTGCTCACTTTCATGCTTAGATTCAAAGAACAATGGGCAGCCATATAGAAATGTGACTGGACAAAAAGGGCATATTCTAAAGGCAACAGAGTGGAAGCATAAACCCTGCAAGCTGGTCTGTCTGATCTTTCCAGTCTGTTCATGTAATATTGCTTCCTCTGTGATGCAGGGCAGAACTCTTCTGAGATGAGAGCCTTCTGATCAATAGGAATCAGGAAGTGCACCCCAAAATTTCATTGTCCAGCTCTTACACTAGAAGACAAAGGAAGTTTAGAATAATATTTTAGATTTTCATGGCTGGCTTTGGGGATCGAGGTTCTAATTTCTATGACTCACATTGGGGAAAAGAAATTTAGCTTCTATGGTATATTCTGAGGACAAAAGGAGAACAAGAGAAAGATAGGTAAGCAAATGGTACAAAAAGACTTTGCCTCCAAGGTCCTTTAGTTTAAAATACTCAGTGTACTAAAGTGGTGTACAATAGAGTATGGTTTTCTCAGTTACATTATTTCTGTAGAAAATATTACACAGCTACTATATTACTAAAGATTCTATAGAGGAACAGAATAAGCATAAAATATACCCATAGTTATACAAAGGTATTTATAGGATCAGAGTCAGAAGAACCCTCAATGGGTTCTACACAGAGAGACCCAAGGGATCCAGGAGATGTGCAGTTCAAGGAGATGGAAGCCATGGAATAGAAGGACCAAAGACATAGTACCAATCCAAGGTCAAAGGCTAGAAACTCACTGTAGGTTTGCTAGTACAAGTCCATGCTGGAAAGCTGAACAGTATGTGCTAGAAGGCTATAGAAACTGGAAACTGAAGTCCAAAGTCAAAGGTTAGAGCACCTCCAAAATGGGCACAATTCCTTCTTTCCCTTTTTATTCCATGCAATCCCAGCCCTATTGGTTGGTACTCTCACATCTGGAATGGATCTCCTTTCCCTCAGTTTGCCAAACCACCTGTCAATCAACTATAGACACACCCAGAACTGTACTTAACTATCTGTTAGGTGGTTTTTACTCAAATTGATGTATTACAATTACCAGTCAGACCCACAGATAGGGAGGAAACTGGAGACATGTAGGCACCCAACTGCGTCTTCCAAATGCAACAGATGTTCTCTGTCCCTGTCTGTATCAACCATGATCCAGGAAGAATAGGAGAAAAGTTAAACCATAATGCTCCAGGGCCAGATCTGAGTACCTAAGGATTTAACACAATGTTATTTAGCTTCAATCTCCCTCCACATTTATACAGAATGTCTCAGCTCCCCTTCTTACTGGCCTGTATATTGTCCAAAACACCTTTCCTTAGAACCCAGTGCCCATCCCCATCCACAGAAGTTGCTACTCCCATCCACTTCTGTGCTCCTTGCTCATCTCTCTACCAGCCAGCACCAGGCATGGTTTAGTCTGGTGTTAACTGTTTTATGTGTATTACCAGAACTTCACTGACTGCTATAGATGAAGGAGGGTTTCTGTTTTATATTTTAATAGTTTTGTACTGACTTATTTTGACGTATTTAGAAACATAGGCACATTGAAATTATAATTTCATAAATACTTTTATTAGAATAGGTACAATAAAATAAAAGCTAATGTTTTATAGTGAAAAATAAAATAAGTGAGCAGGTGTTACATGGGGATAGCATACAAATGAGAGAAGTTGGGAGAGGCTGTTATTCTGCCCTGGCTGTGTCACAGACTCAGTTTTACAGCTCAGAATTAGAATATTATTTCACCTATCCCATAATTGAAGAAAATCATTAATGAAAGGAAGAAATGAGGATTTGAGGGTTTTGGTAATCCTTAAATACAAATTTTAAATATTAGCTGCTACATTAAAAACTTTAAGAAAATACCAATGAATTTTTTTAAAAAGACTGCTAATGTTTTCCCATCTTTTTATTATTGTTTTCTTTTTCACTTTTAAAGAAGTGTCGTTCATCACAGTGCTGAAAAGCTCCATCAGCCTGAAAAATGGTTATCTGGTTCTCAGGCCAAAATGCCTCCGTGGTCTCAACGTGAAAGGACTTCATGATAGAACCAACAGAAGAGTGGGTAATTAAACTCGCTATTAAATTAAACAGAACTTCCCGCAGTTCACTTATAGAGATTGGCCTTTACCTGTGCTGAGACAGTACTTAATTAAAACCTTTTATTGCCAAAATAGTGAGAAGAGGAAAGTTGCATAGACAAGTGCGTTTGCATTTCCAATCGATTTGTGTTTATTGTTAGCAATTTGTTTGTAACCACACATTGTAGAGGGGGAAATTTGGTCCCAAAGAGATGCTAAATCTCTAGTGTCTGGGCTCAGGATAAAACCTTATCAAGTGTGTACTTCAGCTAATTCTTTAAGGGTAACACGGGAGAAAGAAAGGAAGGGATGTATTCTGTTTATACTGAGTTGTCTATTTTGACTTATTTTGAATTAAAACTGAATTAGAAAGCAGTAGCCAAAGCTGGGCTTTTAGCAACTTGCTTTGTAATGATTATGTCAAGAGCTGGCCACAGCTCCCTCCTTTTCCCCAACTTGGATACAGTCCATTGGCAGAGAGCGAGGAGTCCCCAAAGCCAACAATATGTACTGAAGCTCAGGTTAGCTTGATCTTAAATAATAAATTATATAAGGTATTCAAGTATTCTTAAGGTAAAACACAAGATGTCAAAGAAATACTGAGCTTTTAGTAGTACTTTTTAGCCTAAACTCTTTGTGATCCTCGGGGCATGCACATAGCTCTCCTCCCTTCTCACCACTAATGACATGGACGCATGGTCCCGGCCACTTCTGTCTGTGTTGCCGCCATATCTCAATGCTTCAGGCTCCTCCAACTGAATCTGCAAAACTCTTGGAGGTCTGCAAAAATGTTTGCTGCTTTTGCATGAATCTATATTTAAGAAATTCTTTCTTTCCACCTAAAACAAAGCTTAGATATCAGCCCTCCCGCATCCCCATGAATTTGCTTCAGCTTTGGCTCTCCCAGGGTCACTTATGTTTCAGATTTTATGTTTTGCCTTTTCTTACCACAGATTAGATGCTGTCCTACTCAGAGAGACTTCTGCCTTTCATGGTAAGAGAGCTGGTCCCTCAAGACCTGCTGTGTGCCTGTCCCTTGGTTGGCACCTGCAGCAGTCTTCTGAAGCAAAGTCCATGGTCTGGCAACAGGCTTCCCATTTCACTTGGATAAGACGAGCTACTTGACTCTGGAATTTTCTCTGGACTCGTCTCACAGTCCACAGGATGAAGTACTATTTTGAATGAAATTTTGATTACTTCTGCTACAATGCACAAGACACCATGTCTTTTAAGCATTCATATTTTCTCCTGGGGTGATCATTAATATTCCATTTGAGAACTGCTCTAATGCATTTAGCTGTCAATATTTCTCAGTTTAATTTATGACATGAGCATACAGGTAGGTGGTCGTGTAATCCTCTGTGTGGATGCCAGCCTGCCTTGCCACTGCTAGAAAGGGCAATTCCTTAGCTTTGAGGAAATTGGGATGCAGTCCTTTTTATTTTTCACTGTAAACATGCATTAGATCTTTGGCACACATTAATGGGTTTTTAAACATCTCCACAATGTAATCTATCATAGTATCCTCATCTCCATGCCAACTGGAAGGACTTGACTATTCTGATGGGAAAGCTGAAAACAGTGATTAAAAAGAAACCTCATTTATTTACGTTACGTTTCCAGAGAAGTAGGGGGCAGGAAAACAATTTGGGCATATTACCTAGCAAGTAGTTAACACAAGGATCTCGGACTTCAGCAGGTATTTATCTGCCCTAGTGACGGAAGGGATCACGCACAATAGCCTTCCCAGCTCCGCCATGTTGGGTCCAAGCTCTCAGGCAGGCTCCACACAGCAGTGTCTTCCTCAGCCTCCCTCTGCTGGTGATGAATCAAAGGGCTTCCTTCCAGAGACAAGGTTTAACCCTCTGCTCTCATCTCCTCTTTTCTCCTCTCCTCTCCTCTTCTTTCCCAGGGTCTGTGTCTTACTGTTTATACTGTTGTTTTTCTTTTGTTTCTTTTTAATTGTTTCCCCAGGGACATCTGTCAACAGTCTCTCAAGGTCAGACTTGTTACATGGACCAGACACCTATGAGCCTGGCTCCCCTCGCCTAATAACAGGCTCTCTGTGAATTCTCATCCTAAAACCAGGGAATGGGGTAGCCTGCTTCCCTGTTCAGGACTGAGAGCAAGAGGTGCAGTGTCCAGACACACAGGAGGCTTCTCTTCCTCCACGAGCATCCCTGCTCTGTAAAGAAGGCAGTGTCATGTCCACCAGGGTTAACACTGACAGGGACAGCACCAGCACTTCAGAACTAAATGCACTCAGGACTGACACAAGAGAACAGGACACAGAAAGACACTCCTCCTAACCATTACTCATCACGTGCCACTCCCCAAAATCCCAGGACGCAGCGTTTTCTGACAAAGATGATTCCTGTGTACTGGGATTCAGGGGCTTTTTATAGACCCATCATAGAACACAGCAGATAAAATTCACATGGCACATTTGTGTCTGTAAGTCTTCAGAAATTTGGGAAATTAAGAAGCTCCCCTTTTCTTTCACAAAGCATGTGAAAGCATTCTTCTCCCACTAAATGGATTTAGTCTAACTGCCTAATTCATTATGCTAAAACCATGAAGCAATTTCCTGTTCAAAGCCCAGCTCACAGGCTCTCTGTTGTCAAGTATTTGAATTTCAGATTAGAAATGTGTTCATTTGGATAGCTTGAAAGGAAAGCTTTGTTGTCAGCTTGGCTTTATGTTCTGCCAGAAGCCAAATCCCTCCTCTTCATCGTTCACCAGCAAAATACCAGCCCTCAATTCCGGACTCAATATCTCCATGCAAACACAAACACCTCTGGCCTCTGTGGTCAAAGCACCGGCTGGAGGTTTGCTCTCCCTAATAATAAAAGTCCCTCCAGTGATGATTTCTGACACCAGGAGCAAATCTTTAAGGTTCCCACTCCACCTCCTCCCCTCTCCTACCATCACCATGCATCACAGGTTTTTTTAAAGAGGGAAAGGAGTATTTCTGCCAGAAGATCCTCTGAGGTAGCTCAGCTTCATTAGCAGCTGAGCCATTTATTCCAGCAAACAGTGAACTGGTAAGGACTGCAGTTGTCAACCTACAGCTTGTCACCGCTATCATTTACACTGTATAGCACTGTCCCGCCGTCTTGCCATTACCAGTGACTTTTTCCATTTATTGATCTTAGAAAAACATACACAGCTGCTCATAAAGTCACAGATCATGTTTCTGAGTTGAGCAAGTGAAGTTGAAGACAGATGTACAAAGACACCTAGAAGAAAACTAGAAATATATACCAAATAACCACAGAAACTCTCACACATGGTAGAAAATTGGCTAAAGCTTCTAGCACAAAGTTTCATATATTTTGAAGCTGTAAGGTCCCACTGCATTGTTACAGTTCCGTATTATTGCATCATTGTGACTAAATTAGTGACTACTGTTAGTCAATAAATATTTATTGAGGTTTCCTGTATGTAGTTATCCATGAATTCCTACTTTGGACTTCATCTTGTGTAGTTCTGTAAGTCACTAATATTAATGTACCTGTTATCTTACAGCCTTTTTAGCATTTTGCAGTGTTGGGGATTGAATTCAGGGTGTCTTGCATGTAAAGCAAAAGTGCTTCACTGCCTTCGAAGTGCTTCCATCAACATTTCATTCTATCAGATGAGTTTTATCATGACCCACAGATCTGGAGTGAAAAATCTAGATGAAATGATTACATCAAAAGTAAAATGAAGTCACACAGGGAGGAATGTCTAACATAGAACGTCAGCTTTAAATTTCTTGAAAGTTGTTATCTGATCACCCTAACACCCTGATACTGATCTCAGCTTCTAAAAGGGTAAGCTGTCATTCTACCCTCATTAAACAATCATTATATCTTATCTGTGGTCTTACTATTTTGAAGCTAAATATAAGAAAACATAACCTCTGTCTATGTAGCTCACCCCAAAGCACAGAACTTGTGTATTAATGAAAGTGCTTCTAAGTAATTTTAGTATGCCTATTGCCTTCAATTTGAAAATAATAATGTCTGTGTGGATTTAAACTACAAACCAAATTCAATCATGCTACAGAAAAATAGACACAATGTTTCATATACAGAGAAAACAGTAGTCAATGTACCAACCTACTATAGAAATGATTCAGGCCTTATAACAAAGAAGAAAAAAGTAAACTTCGGAAGAGAGTAAAGACAACTGAAGAATTATGATGGTCCCTACGTCATTCTATGGCATGAATGAATCAGGAATTGTAAAAGTTCTAAGTATACTCTGTCCACTGTCTTTCCCTGGCCTCCTATACAGCAGTGTAGGTTCTAAGCTGAGCACTGTGGCGAGAAGACTCAGGGGTCCTACCCTAGGAGAGTGTTCTGTGACAGCCCAGGTAGGGGTGATGGGAGTTCTCAGGAAAGGAAAGTACTGATTATCCCTCTGCATAAGCAGCCCTGCTAAAACTTCAAGGACCGGTTAATCTAGAAACACATTTCCTGGAATTCCTGTCCCTACAGAATTCCAGGTTGAGAGACTGGGAGATGGAAAGTTAAGTTGCCTGCAAGTGTGTGTGCTTACAGGTGGAGGCCGCCTGACAGGTCCTACGCCATGGGTATCCGTCCTCACTGTCCCCACCTTCGTAGTAGCTCCTCTGTGTGCCTGCAGCTTGCTGACTAACGGCAGTCCAGACTCATGACCTGACACTTGGGCTGCACCCTGCTGAAGCAGTGGCCACCAAGCTCAACAGAGTGCTGCAGCCTCTGGCCTAGCTCCTCTGAACAGTCCCACCCTGGTTCTGGCCACACACATTTCCCAGTGCCCTCCAGGCTCTGGCTTGCTGATCACCTCCCTGCTGCAGAGCAACCTGCTGGAGGCCTCTCTCTGACCCAGCCTTCTCCATTCTGCATCCTCAGTCCCCTGGCTTCACTAAGAGTGACACAAGACCTCATTCCTGCCATGAGTCCTTCTTCCATTATACACCGCCTCAGCAACCGAATACCCAATGGTTCAGTAATGCACCTAATGGATGCACACTTTCTTCATGAGCAGTAGCAGAGAATGTTGGTCTCTTTGAGCTGCTGGATAGAAGGAAGGGAAATAATTTACTTTAATTCATCTCACCTCTGGTCTTTTTGTTTCATATAACCAGATGTATGACATAGGATAAAATCAGACAATAGAAGTCATAGGTGTTGGGGCTGGGGATTTAGCTCAGTGGCACAAGTACCTGCCTTGCAAGCAGGCGGTCGTGAATTCAATCCCCGGTACAGATAGATAAAAAAAAAAAAAAAAAAAGAAGTCATAGGTGCTTTGATGACCATTTCTATGCTTCTGATCTACATGAAAATAACTTCTTATGATACAGTAGTGAAGGCATCAAAGGTTAACAGCAAAATGTCCCCATTTGGAGCAACTTCAAATGATAAATGGTGATCTTTCATGTCAATAGCAACTTAGGTATTCATGTGCACTGAAAACACAACTTAATATAATTGATCTTCAGATTGTGCCCATTTCTAGAATTTTGAGATACTCTTCCATCTCTCAGAAGAGCTGTCTTGCTGGTGAAATGTATCATTTTGAGATAATTTTCCCCATGCTTTTTCTATGTGACCTTAATTTATACTTAGAGGGGAGGCCAGTGATAAAGTTATACAGGAAAGACTATGCAAGAGAGAACGAGGCATGAAAAAGAAGGATGCGAACTGTAGAGGCCTGGGGGCTGGGCTCACACTGTGGCTTACTTCTGTCTCTATAAGAGAGAAGGCAGAAAAAATAGGTAACATTAATGCATGTGTGCCCAAGTGCGACCAAGGAGAACCGTGCTCTCCGGCCGAGCTCCGCACTAAATGACAAAGGCTCCCCTCTGCACTGCAGGATCAGGGACTCTTTCCCACATTAATATATGAGCCCATAGCTAGCACAGAAGCTAACACATTAAAGATAGTCAGTAAATGTTCTTTAAGGCAAGAGATATGTCCTCGGAAGAAATAAAGGATGTGAGGACATCAAGATTAGGCTCAATCTCATTTAAAAGATGTTCAAATGCATTCAGGACCTGTTCAAAGCATTGCATACCACTTACCCCCAAACCTTTTGTTGCTAACATTCAGTGATCTTGTATAATTTCAAAGGATCATCAAATGAGCAAAGCTTTTTGCTTTTAAGTATTTTCTAAGCTTAATATATTAAATACCTACAAACCTTGACAACAAGAGAAGGATTAATACAGATACAAGTCCAATATTTAGCTTCTCCAGGTACAGTTGCCAGGCAACCACCACACCACAACACATAGGACTGTCATTGTGGATCAATCGCTCTCCTTTAACTCCTCTGCTGCCACAGCAGAAAGCGGTGCAGGCGACACTGCACTTGAAACAGCCCAATCTTCACGCACTCTTACCAGCTAAATCTCTTACAAAAATCACAGAATACTCTGGAGCTTGCAGAGATGATTCCAGGTTATTAGAATAGTCTACTTCAGGTCAGAAAAAAATGCTCTTGGGTTGAGAAAAGTTTGTGACTAAAAAGATAATGCGGATTATTAAGCTCTGCAATTAGCAATGTAAATTATTTGTCAAACTAATATGAGGCAGCAGGGGTCCCATTTATAGCAGGATAGGTGCAGTCTTCTTCATACTCTGGTTACTGCTCTGCTCTCCTCCGTGGTAATTTCATCCATACCACTTGCAGGATGACAATTTTATATCATAAGAGGTCCCCTGGTAGTGGATATTAATTTATAATAGAAGGAAACAGCAAGGAGAATTTTTTGTGCTCCTTGCCAGTAAAACACACAAACTGCTCCCTTGAGGCACATACAGTTATATATTAAAACATTAGTGATGGCACTAGAGTTAATAAGAGATATAATATACAATACAAACACATAGAGTATGTATTAACAACCCACAGAAAGATATTATTGGTCCTAAAGAAAAGCTCCCAGGATGAATTGTGTTCCATACTTTCTTGTAGTTTAAAAAACCATAGTCTCAGAAAATATGCAATGCATCCTCATTGAGATTCACAATTATCGAGGTCAAATATCTGAGAACTATTTCTTTCCAAGGAAGCATAAAACATAAAACCTTCTACTGTTGTTTGTAAACCATAATAGAACTGCCGGTAACCATAGGATAAAATAAATGTTTCCAAAGTAATAGAAAGCATTAAGCTAGATTAGTGGTTTCCATAGTTGTTTAAATGACTCATATTCTACATGCGAAATAATTTCAATTTGGTTTGCCAAAATGAAAAATACACATATATCTATTTCTGGCTATTACAGCACACCAATTTAAGATCTCCATAATATAAAAAAAATCTTTTGTATTTTGAGAAAAATGTAGACATAATCTCACATAAAATTAACATTTTTAAAAGCTATTCCTTATAATTTGAGAACTTTTAAATGTTCTTCTAGATAATTTCCCAATGAGAAAAAATGTCATTGTTTATTTAGGAATTCAAAAACTACTGAATCCCAAAGTTAAATTGTGTGTGGGAGAACATGTGACAAAATATTGGCAGAACCTATACAAAACCAGATTATGTGTCACTCAAGGCAGACTGTGCCGTCAGTAATAAGCTTAAAGTACTGTCATTTTCCCAGAGACTAATGTCTTTTTTGTCCCAACAACTAGATCTTCTCAAAGTAGTGAATACTTGTCTTTTGCAAGGCTGAGCCAGCTGGATGATCACAATGTCAATGATATTAAAGTTTGCAAGTCCTATCCTTGGGCAGCCCAACTGTATCAACCACAAAAGTGGTTGCATGTCATGTTCTCAATATGGCACTGTTTCTTCTCTTCATATCTCATCCTGGCCAATCCCTATATCATATGCCTGCAACTATCACAACAGCTTCCCCAAATTCTCAACCCCAGGCTAAATACCTTAGCTTGGTATTTGACCTTCCTACTGTGGCAGCTCACTGAATACCTCACCAGCCACCTCAAACTTCCAAACTTGACTCAGTATTATCATCTGCCCAACATTTTTTATTATAATTAAAACTGAAATACTAAAACCTGCCTCACTGAGTTTCCCTAAGGATTAATGAGATCTCTAATTTCATGTAAGATGGTAAGTATTCACTATCTTTGAGTCGCCATTATCAGTAACACTAATTATTGTTAATTAACCCTCAAGTGTGATCGACCTCTTCTCTTTCTAATTTTTAAATGTTCCAAATACCAAGTTTGTGTATTTTCTGCCCCGAGAGCACCTGACTTAGGGAGTCTTTCCTTCTCTCTGTCTTAAGCTGCTGCAGTAACTTCCTGGTTTTTATTTCTCTTGTACACAGTGCTGCTCCACTGCCATCAAAGCTATTTTTTGGTTAAACACAGATTTGACCATATAACTCCTCTGCTTAAAAATCTTCCTGGCCAGCAGGTTCAATTCAAAGTCTTCACCTTGATATGTAATGCTTTCCAGTGCTTCTGACTAAATCCAAACTGTTTCTCAGCACTGGCTTTCCATCCTCATTTCCTGGCATATGCGTCCCCGCTCCCCTCTCAGCTTCTTTAGATGCTATGCTGCCTGCTCTCTGCTTCCCCTGAGCACATCAGGATCCTCCCTCTGTTCTACCGCACTGTTCTTGGTGTTCTCCAAGGCTGGGAAGGGCAACAACGACCTGGACTGCCCTGCCTGTGTGCTTCTTGTTGGAGTCATGCAGTGAGAGCACCTGCAAGAGATGCAAAGACAGAGAGGGGACAGACAAGAGTGACTCTCTGTCCCACTTTACAGTGGTTCTGAGTGGACTGCTTCCCTAGATGACTGCAGCTTCTCAGGTGGAGCCGTTGTGTTACTCAACTTTCTCTCCCTAAAATAAATATCTTACAGGAGTAAATGTTTACTTTGGCTGATGGTTTTAACAGTTCCAGTCCATGGCAAATTTGCCACATGACTTTTAGGCCTCCCTGAGGCAGTACATCATGGAAGCAGGTAGCAGAGCAAAGCTGCTCAGGAAGTGGACAGAGAGGAAGGAGTGGGTCCCCATACACCGCTCAAAGGCACACCCCAAATGACCTACTTTCCCCAACTTACGCCTTACCCCTAAACTTGCTACCACTTCCCACTAGTGCCATTAGCTAGGGACCAAGCAGTCAACGCGGGAGCTTTCGGGGAGCATGTAAGACGCAGACCATGGAGGCCTCTTCTGCAACTGCAGACCCAGCCAGAACCCAGTAACATCTTTCCTTCTCCTCCTTCTTCAAGACATAGAGTGTTGTGCCTTTCTGGAGTCCTTAATGTGTTCAATAATTATAGCATCAAAAATCCTAACTGGCCTTCCAAAATACATATCCTGAATTTCCTTATGGGAAGCATCAGAAGAGGCCAGTGAAAGAACATTCAGCCAGTACTCTTAAAGATTCAAGGTCTTTCACTCTCTCCTTCCCGTCTCCCACCCCTCCCCAACCCCACCACACATACATAAAAATCTGAGGAACTGTTTCAATTTCCAGGAAAGTACGGAGATTTGACAATAAGTAAGATCCTGAATGAATCCTGGACCAAGAAAAGAAATGAATCCATAAGATATTCTGCACAACAGACAAAATTTTAATATAGATTATGGATTAAAAATAATATGCTTTAAAGTTTCTGAAAATTAAAAATTGCATCCTGATTATTTAAGAAAAAGTCCTTGTTCTTAGGAAACACACTTAAACATATTCATGGAAATTGGGCCTGTGTAAGCAAATTAAATGGTTTAGGAAAAACTATAGGTAGATGATAGACAATGAACAGTTAGAGAAAGCAGAGGAGATAAAATGTCTTAATAGGTGCATGCTGACTGAGAACACCTATGAGAACTCATGCATCAATAAACGTTCAAATTTATTGTTTGCTTCCTTACAATAGCAATAGCTCAACTAATAGAGCACACTTTGCTTCAGAAACCAACAATTAACCCTGTGTATTTAGTCATGCAGTGATACCTTGATTCACAAACTTCATTTGTTCTGTGATTCTGGAGAAAATAAATGCAATTCTGGGTGCAGATTTCATGAACAGAAACAAAATTTTGCCAAGCACTTCTGTTTGCAAATCAAATTGTTTATGAACATAAGCATTCATGAACTGAGGTTATTACTGTCATATATATATATATCTATATAGCACTATGTATTATTACATATAATAGAATTATTATATGTATATGTGTACAATTATATACACAACAGAATTATAAAATATTTTATCTTATAATTTACTGTATAATAAAATAATACAACACTATATATTATATACAATATTATATAATACTATATATATTCCAGTACTATATATACATATGTATATACTCCAGTTATAACAGCTATATAAGGTTTGTCGTTAGCTCCTCAGAGAGCTGGTATGAGTCCTGAGCAGGGTCTATTGGGATCTATGAAGCAGCTTCCAATGCTGTCTTCCATCCTTCTATAACACTTTACAAATAACTTTTATGTTCAATTTATCATATCTCATTTTCTTTTTCTTTTTTTTAACAGGGATCAAACTCACAACCTTACAATTGCTAGGCAGGCACTTAAGTCACTGAGCTAAAGCTCTGGCCATTTTCATTATTTTTTAAGTTACTTACTTTTGCTTTCTTACAGTCTAGCATGAAGTCTAACACACAGTAGGTACTTACTAATAAATAAACCCAGAAGTGTGAATGTGTATAATAGTTTCCCCAGTTTTCACTACTATAGGAAACACAACTCAGAGCACCTGAAATGGAATGACAGCAAAACCATCATCATCTACAACTGTTCTGTCAATATGTTGCCACTTGTCACATGTGACTAATGAGCCCTTGAAATGTGGCTGGACCAAACAGAGATGTCCTATCAGTATAATATGCATAAAAAGCTTGATTATGAAAAGTTAACATTACTATGAAAAAATAAGAGTGAACATCTTATCAGTACTTTTCTTATTATCTTCTGGAGTGATATTTTAGATCATTGGGGTAAATAAAACATTATTTAAAGAATTAACTGATAATTCATGTGCCACCAAAAGTTTTAAATTAGGTATGAGGCTCACATTATATTTCTTTTGGTTAGTGCTGGTCTAGAGGATCAGGAAGTTACTAATTAAACTGTTGCACTGCTTGTTATGCTAGTATGACAAGTACAATAATAATTCTTGGCTGCATTATCCTTTTTAAAAACTAAGAGTAAGGTCTACTAAAGAAATTTTCTTGAGCCATGCGGTGCATAGAAATTGCCAACAGACATCCTGTTGCACGGTGGATGCTAATTCAATGCATATAAGAGGTAGCGGTCTGGGACTCTGCATCTCCAGCCAGTTCTCAGCTGAGGCTGATGCCTGGACCACTCTGAGCAGCAAGGCACTAAGGCACTCCAGGCTTTAATTTGATGCAGGTGTTGGCATATAAAATATTTCACTAACCTAAAGGAAGTCAGTATTTTCAGAAATCTAATTGCTGCTAAGAACCTCTAGTTAGATCAGAATGTGATTTCCCCAAACCCACAACATGAGTTAGCTCATTATTAATAAAAAAGGTTTTTAAAAGTAAACAGACCTTTAAATTACAGTAATCTGCAAAGAGACAGATTTGTGCTGGTGCTTTTTCAAAAACATACAGAATTTTAGCTTCTTGACACAGTTGTGCCTGCGTGATGTTAGAGGAAGCCAATCAGACCTAAGACAATCCTTGAATTCTGGTCTTATAAATGCACTTTAGAAATTGTAACTGAGTATAAGAGACTATTTTTCTTCTGTGTGTCTAGCATTTCATCCAAATATTTCTAGAGCTCAGTGTGTTTTTATAAAAAGAATATCTTGTCTTCTTATCCATTTTTGGGTAATAATACACACAAGTTAATGTAGGCCAGAAACAATATCATAAAACATGACAAGTAGCAACCATAGCTACTACAATAACAAGGGAGTTCTCTATGCTGCCAAACACCAAACCAGATATGCCAAAACTCTAATAAAGAGCCATGGGAGAGTTGATGATGTACCTTGAAGAACGACGGATTCTCCAACATATCATACTGAAAGTATAGCCAGTTCCAAGGGAAAACTCTGACAACAAGGAAATATTTTATGACTTGTTATCAAGAATGTTAGTATCACCTCTCCACATGTCATCATATTTATTCACCTTGTGAGCTAAAGGTTATTATTATAATTTTATAAAAACAAACAACAGATGAGATGACAAGACCTAAATCCAGAATTAAGCTAGTTCAATCTCAGTGCTACCACCTTAAATTTTCACAAGAAATAAAGGAAGTAAGTTGAATTGAAGGCCACATTAGTTTAGTTGTGGAACCAGATGTGGGCAGAATTTTGGTAACATTTCTTGTCCCAAGCCACCACCCAGGTGTTTGTACTATGCCTTCTTCCCTTTTGTCTTCAAAACTACTACCCTGAAGGAAATTTCTCATAAACACATTCATACTAAAGTAGGAATCACTAATCCATCCAAAAAAATTTAAGTGCTGAGTTCCATGCCATAACTGGCAGGATGAAAAGCTGAGCAGAGAATTCAGTGGAAAGGAAGCCTGGCATGTCCTTGACATCCTGCTCTCCTGGCACTGCAGACCCTTGCCCGGTTCACCCAGATGTCCACAAAGTATCTTCATGATTTACCAACAGAAAGGCTTATCATTTTATAGTACCCACAAAAATAAATGGGTAATTTAAAAATGGGTTCTCAATGAACCTGCAATGACTATCATGTTGTTTCTTTGGGATATTTGCTTTCCAGAAGTCCTTATGGATAAGCAAATCACTGAAAAATAGGTCTTTGCTGAAGATGCTATTTCCTCCCAGCCGGTGAGAGCAAGATGGTATCTGTTGATAGGGACAGGTACGAGGTAGAAGAAACAAGTAGATATTCCTGTAGAAAATTAGCAGAAAATACAAATTTTTGTTATATTCTATGTGCCTCAAACAAGTTAGAAGCAATGAAATTTTAATGCAAATGCTTTCTCTAAAACAACTAAAGCAAAAAGAAATTCAGTATGACACAGTCTCTAAGTGCTTAAGATTCTAACCTGCTGATGGAACTGCTTTTCCATTTCTAGAATTTACTAGGCCTCTTGGCTACTGTCACACTTGTCACAAAGAAGATCTGTTTATAAATCAAGCATTAACATACAGCAAAAAAAAAAAGTAGCAGATTACCTATCACAAGAGTCGATGGAGGAAACTTGCTCACCATGAACAGATCCCCAAACATAGCACATGAATCCCTCTAGCTAGTGTTAGTATGACACTTTGCTTTTGATTTTATGGGCAACATAATTCCATCTCTCCTCTAATATTAAGTTCTACTAGTTGGAGCCCTCAGAATGCATCGAAGAGAGGCCGCAGGCTAAATCATTATTTGAATAAAACTCAAAGAGACAGTTTTACATAGTAAGAGATGAAGACAACACATTCATGTTACTGAACATTATTCTCAAGACTGAGGAGCTCTGTCAGCATACAGGAAACAGATTTCATTCTGGAAATTTAATTTCACAGTAAAACAAAAGCTTTCCTCTACAAATTCATGATTGTCTTCAGATGGGAATGTTATCTTGAAGGATAATCATAGGTTTGAAAATCATGGCCACTCACAAACGGACAGTTATCTAACAATTTCTAAATGTCCTCTCTCTCCCTGCTCCAGAATTGTTGGAGTTCTATCTACCTTGTCTTCCAGTAGATTTAGTATTTTTGTTTTAATATTTAGATCTTTGATCCATTTTGACTTTAGTTTAGTGCATGGTGATAGACATGGGTCTAGTTTCAGTCTTCGGCATATGGAGAACCAATTTTTCTAACACCATTTATTAAAGAGGCTATCCTTCCAGTGAACATATTTAGCCCCTTTGTCAAATATAAGGTAACTGAGTGTGTTTGTAATTGTGTTTGCATCTTCTAATCTGTTACATTGATCCTCAGGTATATTTCTTTGCCAGTACCATGCTGATTTTATCACTGTAGATTTATAGTATAATTTCAAGACAGGGATTGAGATGCCTCCTGCCTTGTCATTGTTGCCCGAATTGTCTTTGCTATTCTAGATTTCTTCCATTTCCAAATGAATTTTAGAAGGTTTTTCTCTAGATCTGTAAGATATATTAATGGTATTTTGATTGGGATTGTACTGAATCTGTACAACAGCTTTCAGAGTGTGGCCATTTTCACAATATTGGTTTTTTCTAACCAAGAGCAAGGGATATCTTTCTGTCTTCTAATATCCTCTTCAATCTCCTTTTCATAACAATATAATTTTCAGCATATAGGTCTTATATGTTCTTTGTTAGATTGATTCCTAAGGGTTTTTTTTGAATGCTATTAACACATGTTGGTAGGACTGTGGGGAACAAGGAACACTTTTCCACTGTTGGTGGGAATGTAGATTGGTGCAACCACTGTGGAAATTGGTATGGAGATTTCTCAAAAACCTAGGATTGGAAGTCCCATTCAATTCAGCTATTTCCCTTCTGGCTATTTTCCCAGAAAAATTGGAAAGGTCATGTCACAGTGATAAATATGCCCTGTGTTTACAGCAGCACAATTTGTAATAGCTAAATCTTGGAAATAACCAAAATGCCCATCAACTGCAGAGTAGATGAAAAAGATATGGCATTTTTATGAAATGGAATGTTACTGAGCTGTAAAAAAGGATGGCCTTGAGGCTTTTATAGGTAAATGGGGGCAACTCAAAATGGTACTCATACATGAAACAAATCAGACTCACATTTGTAAATACTGTGTTGTCTCTCTAGCATAAAAAGTAAATAATGATAATAAAAAACTTCAAGAGTAATAAGATCCAAAATGTACAATAGATATTATAATAATGAAAGGGAAAGAAAGTGCTCAAAAGGAAAGAACAGCTTGTAGGTCTACATATATAACTGTATGTATGTTTAAGTGTGCATGATAGATAACCATACTACTAATTCTGTTAGTTCATCAAAAAGAATAGTTTGTGCTGTCATTGTTTGATTCTCTGTTCATTTTTTATGCTTTGATTTTGTAACTTGAGTACTTCTAATACAACAATGTATAATATATTAACTAGTGTTGATTCTTAGTTTTTTTAATTCTATATTATTTCTACTCTTTTTTATTTTTAAAAATAAAAAATTAAAAGGCAGGCAGTACAAAAGAAAGTCGTGCCTATTTATTTTTGAAAATAAAGGCCAATGTCATGGGCATAAAAAATACCGGCAGTGATCGTACATGAACATAAGTGTACATCAAGATCCAGCCTTCTCCTGAAGACCATGAAGGGTGCCCTAATCTCCAATGAGATGGAGAAAGTGCACTGCACAGCTGGATGGTCTTATTAGAATAGCAATCGTGCTGATCTCATTTTCAAGTCAGAGAAATTGCCCACTCAACAGAGGAGGAGTGACCACATCTTAGTATTTCTCCTAGTGCCACAGAAATATTCCTTTTACAAAGAAGGTCATACCAAAATTATTTCACCATTAATCTCTCCTCAGCTGCTTCTCAATTACTCTATTTTCTTCTAAAAGAAAAAGTTGCAGAATCTTTTATTGGAAAAATTTTTCATGCCTAAAATCTCAAGTAAAAACTAATGTAGGGGATTTGTGTGGAAACTAAGATAGATGTTTCTTAAAATAGTGTTAAGTTAAAAATACAAAGGAAAGGAAAGAAGGGAATAGAAAGGGGAGGAATGGAGAGGGGAAAAGGAGAGAAGGCACAGGAGATAGAGGAGGGAGGAATAAAGGATGAGGAAATGAAGAAAAAAGAATCCTAACAAGAACAGAACATTTAAACTGATGTCCTTTTTGCAAATGAAACACACATACCAGCACTTCTTGTCTCACAGGAGTGACAAGTTATTTTTATATACCTGACACATAGCAGGCATACAAACAAAATTGTTTATTGAATGAATACATGAGTTTACATCAACCACTGAAGATGAGAACATACAAAACCAAACAGACATAGTCAAATAAGCAAATAACAAGAGCAAGACACGAAAGTAAATTGTTTTCAATAGTACTTAATAATTCTTCTTAAAATTTCAACAATAATAGCGCAGAGAGGTACATGTTAAAGTAACAGATGTTTTATTAAGGAAAAATAATACTTGGATACCACATGCATGCCTCAGAATGGCAAATTTTGAAGAGTAGAAAGTATCAAGTGTTAATGAAGGTGTGGAGAAATGAAAACACAAATAAGTTGCTTAAGGAAGTTAAACTAGGTGCAGCAGTTCTGAGAAACAAGCCATCAACATTTACTGAAATAAATATGACTAAGCCCTACTGCCAACACCACGCTGAGGTAAACACTGCAGAAAATTCCTTACCTATCAGCGACGCTGGTAAGGATCATACACGATATGATCATTTGATTGGATTGAAAACTATCTACATGCTCATCATTGGGGTACTGATAAGTCAATGACATGTATTCTATAAACTCCAGCAATGAGAAGCAATAAAATCAAACAGTACAGCAATGTGAATACATTTTAAAACAATATTAAGTGGAAAAGGTAAAAAAAAGAATGAGACATGCACACATTTTTAAAATCAGACATGAAAAACAGCACTACAAACTTTACAAGAGCAGAAATTTCAGATGTGAGAGTGTATCAGAGGGGCAGCTGGGAATAGAAGCAGAAATGGGAGAGGAAGGAAAATCTTTTATAATTGATGAATATAATTACTATTACACATATATTTTCCTTTCAAATGCAGCAATTTGGGAGACTTGTAGTATACATCAAATGAATCCTCATGGCCATTAGCAAAGTTTAGAAATTTTCAGTTGCTCTGTGGTTTCTTTCTGGAGAACAGATACAAAACAGAACAATGTTCAAGGAATTTATTTTTTTATGCTACTTGGCCACTTGATTCTGAAGATCATCTGTTGGTTTACTGCTCTTCTCAGCACTGATAACCATCCTCGTGGTTTGCCCACTGCTTGGTTTATAGTTATCACAACTAATAATTGCTTAATGCATAATGTTAACATCAAAGAGTATATATGAAAATAACTCATGGGTGGTTGCCAGATTCATCCTTAACATTTACGAAAAATGAAGTAAAATTACAAATGGAACCCCACACACCAAGCAACTAAATAGTTAAGCATTGCAAATTAACCTAACCAACTGTTCAGGCATGCCCCATCCTCTTCCTTCACAGTGACAATTTCTTGGTAACCTGGAAGGTAGGTTTGCCATGTAGAGTCCTTGTCCTGGACACAGGGGAGTGGAGAGTGGGTTCTCTCTCCACTCTCCTGCTCTCTGGTATAATGTATGCAGATTCCCAAGTTCAAAGGCCAGGATTTCTGACTGCAAACTGTTCACCTCTGCTGTCGCCTGGAATGTGTGTGGGCTCTGAGGAAACGCACCCTCATAGACCCAACACGCTGTCAGGAGTCTCAGTGTAAGTCCCAGGGAGTGATCTAAGGCCCCCCTTGCAAACCAAAGCATTTCAGCAAGTGTGCTGCTATGGATTGAATGTGTCTCCTGACAACTGTATATGTTGAAGTCGTAACTACCAATGTGATAGTATGGAAGGGGGGTATATTCTGCACTGTTGGTTTGCATGATACCCTAGAATCAGACTATCACACTGGGATTCGTGTCCCTGTAATAAGAAAAAGCACAATCAGAGCTTGCTCTCTCTCTATCGTGGAAGGACACAGTATAGAGGAGGTTGTCTACAATCAGGAAGTGATCCTTCCTTGGGAATTGGTCCGACTTCCAATTCCCAGACTTGGAATTTATCTGACTTACAGCCTCCTCGACTATGAAAAATAAAATTCCAGTTTTTTAAATTACCCAGTCTATGGTATTTTCTTTCTTTTTTATTTTGAGTTTTATTGGTTCATGCTTGTACTGATTACATTCACTGTAGGGACTCAGTTTATGTACATAGCACAGTTCAATCCCTTCCTTCTCCCTTACCCTTTTTATTTTTTCAGTATCAGATTCATTTTATTTATCTTATATGCCTTATAAGGTTAATTATCATATATGCAAATTGAAAGTCAGACTAATAGTCAAAGAACATATAAAACATGTGAGATAATTCTACTAAGTCAGAGTGCACCCCTGAAGCAAACTAAGCAGACTAAGACACGTGCTATAAGATGCTCCCCGTAAGAGCAGTAGATCACAGGTGTCTCCTCATAGTGTTCACCAGCAGGAAGCCTCTGACAATAAAGAGCGCGCAAAACAAAGCGATGATCATGACCAATGTGGCTTTTCATTAGCTAGGAATAAAGGCCACTGACATCTGGAATGTCTTATTGTGGATGAATTATTGCAATAAGCAGCCCGATCCCTTCTAGTTTACCTATAATTTAGAAAAAAAATATGAAAATGATTAAACAAACCAATTTATTTTTAAATGATAAATTCAAAACTTCCAAACATTAAATGAAGTTTATTTAACCTTTGTGATATCACAATCTAGAGTTAAAGTAAATCTACATTTTATTATTGGTTCAAGCTCTAAATCAAAAATATAAGATTCATAAATTTATTTATGGCCAAATTATGGCTTTTTTAGGATTTTGCAATAAATTACAGAGTGCAATATTTGTTAAATGGACAAAAGTTAATCATTATATATTATAAATATAATTAAAGAGTAGTAAAATTATACTTAAATAAATATAATATGAACATTAGTTTTATATTCTCTAATAAAATATTTTAGAATTTTTAAAGTGATTTATTATGCAAAAAATGAATAACTACTAAAATAACCCTTAGAAAATTCACAAGTATTTAATCTTGTGAAAGGAACAGCTGACCCCAAAACAATACAAAGAAAAACTGTAAAATGCTGGTGTAATAGAGAAAGTATGAATTTGGGAAAGTAGCTTACTCTCACAAAGCTGAAATAGTACATTGTCTATGAAATAAGAAAATAGTTTCATTACATTTTGAAAGAATTAGGTGAATTCACTAACTCATCTATCCTCAACATTGTCCTTGCACCGAAATCTGCCAGGCTTGTTCCCTAACGTGTCCCCGCTTCTACCCTCTTCCCCGCACGGGCTCTCACATATCCTACCACAGCCCTCAACAGTCTTCCTGTAATGCAATCAATCTCTCTTATTCATACCTTTGTAATATATTTACATAACATGCACAGTGAGAATGGCTTTTTGGAAGAGGTGTTTATAATCTAGAATTAAATCGCAATTAACAATACTACAACAGTTTTAAGCAAAACCTAGCAAATTCCAATTGATATACTGTTCATTCCCTCTGGGGACTGATGCAAATTAGAATGATGCTCAAGGGAGTTGATTTTTCTTGTTACTAGGCACCCTTAAAGGACAGGAGGTAAAATGTCTCTTGAGTTTGTGCCTTTTGACCAAGACACGGCCCCTAGACAGAACATATTCATTAGAAAGAACTGTCATCCCAGAGAGAAGGCTGAGCCCACTGGCCCCTCCGCTTTATCACTATGATGGCTATTTAAACTAATCTTCAGGATCTTTTAAGTTACTTAAGGTCATATTAGTACTCTTAGAAAGTTTGTTTCACACAAATTGTGAATACAATAGAAAGCAAGCCTATTTGTGCACCTTTCCAAGTGAGCAACAAACAAGCATCAATTGAACTTGATAGGTATCTGCTCACTGGCCCCAGAGACTGGGCTGCTCAGTGAGTGCACCAAGGCAATGTGGGCTCCAGGTCTCTTCAATCAGCAAGAAGTGCCCAGTACGTGAGACTGGGCAGTGAGGACTTCACTGGACTTCCCCTTTAACCCTGCAGAAGACCGCCAGGAAGACACAATCATGGCTTGTAATTTAGATGTGAAAAAGCAGGGCTCTGAAATACAAATGACATGTAACACACGTGCTCTTCTCTGGTTCTCTCCCCATTCTCTGCAGCACAAGGGGCACAAAAATGCCCCCGTGTTCACAATCAGGGATTCTACATGGGACCCACCAGGAAATTAATATGAAAATAATCTGCCTCTTACATGGGTATTGTTAATCTATAATAAGTATGAGCTAGGGGGTTAGCAGGGCAGCATAAACTCCTGCTTTGGAAGGGTGCAATCATGAGTTCAACCCCGGTACCCAAAAAAAGAAATATATATATATATAAAATAAATATTTAATTTTTCATTGAACTATGACAAAAATTTGGATTATATGGTCTTTATTTTCAATTTGCCTATGAGTACATTTCCTCCTCGCAAGAAACCATCAGAACTTTAATAGCCAGCCACCTCAGTTCCTGAGCAGATGAGATGAAAACTTTCCTTGCAGGTCTACAGGTAGCAGACTTTCCCTACATATACTCATTCAGACTCTGCACTGGCTTGCTGAAACTTTCAAGGCCCTTTCACTTCCATTGACTCTTGCTCAGATTCTTATTTTCCATTTCCTCATAAGCTTTTTATTTCCAGTCCTATCATCTTTCCCCCAAAGCCTGAGATTCTTTGTTCTGCTATGCACTTGTGACAACCAGGGACCATATATTTTCCTGGCTGACAGCCACCAAATTTGCAACACTTTTTAGCAAAGGCTTTTGCAATTTCTACTCTTGTCATTTTCTTCACATCTGTGGCTGATGTGGGAGGAACGAATTTAAACAATTTGCTCCTGCTATTTGGCTCTTTGAAATGCCTTCCAAATTTCTGTTTACCATATCTACCTCCACAGGTGCTGCTAAGTAGTTTGCTCGGCCTGGACAATACTACTGCACTAATCCCAGGGCTGATTTCTTGTGCATTTAAGGATTTCTATCAGGTCAACTTACTTTAATTCAGAACAGGTATTTAGAATGTTTCTCAAGCAGGAACTCCCATGCATTATGTACAGTGCTGTGACTATGAGCTAAATGTTTGCAGAGAAAGAAAATCTCAGAGAGAGCCTTTATTTGACAACTTATAGTTGTGAGACAATGCACAGATTTTTAAGTGCTCTGGCTTTTTGTAATTATTTCTGTCACTGGTACAAAAAAAAGAATAATACAGGCCAATTGTGAGAGTGAATTAAGATAGTACTCATGACTGGTTACATGTTACAATTGTTTCATAATTCTCATACAGTATTACTTAGAAATACTGAATAAATATATAGATTTGATAGCCATCAGCAAGACCCATGCTAGGTGGCATGGGAAGGAGAAATAATATCTACTGAATATCCATCATATGCCTGGCACATTTGTATATTGATATAGTCATATAAAGTGAATATCCTCTGCATAATCTGATACAGTGAATAGCTCCTGTCGTTGCAAAATGGCTCTAGAACATGCTGTAACCAAATGACAGCATGAGAAATGCATGCATGGGACAGAAGAGTAACAAAAAAAGGCAAGTCCTCGTGGATCTCATCTTAAACAATATTCACACCCCAACTCCAAGCATGAAATCACACTTCAAATAGGCACAGTTAACACATTGATTAGGAAGATGTGGTCTACACAACTCAGAAATCTCTTGGCCATAAAGTTATAGAAATCTAACTCAAACTGGCTTTCAGTCAAAATAGGAATTGCTTGGCTGACAGCACTAAGAAGTTGTGAGTAGAGTGATGGCTGATCGCTGAGCATGGCTGAATCCAGAGGTCCCAATGATGCTGTGAGAATTATGATGTTTGATTCTTCTGTTCTAGAGTTTGGTTTAATTCTCACTCGGCCCTAGACAGACAACTTCGTGTTTCAGCAGGTGCCACTGGAAGACTTTTCCTGGGAAGAGTTTCACTGGACTTCAGTTAATCCCACTGACTAGTAAGACTGACTATGCTAACCACCCATATCTCAATGCTTTGCCTATCTTAAAGCAGACTAAAGCACACTCTATCTGAAGTATCTGTGTAAAGTATTAAGAAGAAATGGTTTCTCAGAAGGGAAATCAGGCTGCTGAAACCAGAACAAAGAAAAAGCAAGAACAACAGATGGAAATTACTGACCTTAATTACAGATCTTGAAGAATGTGTAGTATTTAGTTGAACAGAGATGGAACAAAATATTATAAGGATCCACAGGAAGAGGCACGAAGGAAACTAGCAATTACTCAGTTTGGATGCAGTAGTAAATAGCAGGATACCAGAGACCCAAAATTACTACTAGAAATGTAGTCAGTGAACACAAAGAGGGGAAGGAATGTATATTTGGTTTGGTAGAAATGTGGAGGCTATTCAAGTTTGCTGTTGCCATGTGAATAAACCATACCAAAATGCAATGAGTTGCTTAAAGCAGTGACATCTGTTCTTCCCACCAATCTGTGACTTGGTCAGGGCTTGCTAGAGACAGCTCATTTTAGCCTTGGTTGGTATTAGCAGAGGCACATCAAAGCCCAGAGACTCAAATCACTGGAAGGCTTGCTCATTTGCATGTCTGGCAGTTGATGTCAGCCATGAGCAGGACAGTGTCTGGGACTAGAGCTGGAATGCATTCCAGTGGCCTCTTTCTATGGTTCCTTGGCTTTCTTAGGTCATGGTGTGCTGGCTCCAAGAAATAAGTGTATGAAGGCGTCAGACAAAGCCTACATCAACGTTTATGACTGAGCCCCAAGGGAACGATTCTTGCTGTTGTGAAAGAGAACTGATTCATACTAATTTGTGGTCTTTTTAACTTTGTAATTGGCCTAAGCTCTCTGCAGACCCAAGAACACATGATTTTGGCTAAGAGACAGGACAAATAGTAAACTCGGAACAACGAGGAGATTTGCAATGCTTTTTAAATTATATTCATAGGTTAAATGCATTTTTAATGAAATCTGTGACAAAAATCAAGACTTATGACCAAAAACAGAAAAATGAAAAGATTAACTATATGACGTTAGCATTCGGTATTTTCTGCCCTTTTAAATGTAATAGTTGGCCTTAATCAACCTCTTATCAATGAGCCCAACAGGATAACAAAAATATCAATTACTAGGGAATCCATTTGGTAAGTGGATATTATTTAATCCTTATGATTCTCCCCTTAAATACATCACCTTCATTTTGTAACCAAAGAAAATAAATGTTAAATTCTCAAGATCACCTCAGATAAGTGGGATAACTGGGCCTAAAACCTCTTTTGTTCTAAGTATAATACATTGAAACACATGTTTTTTTGTCTCTGTGTGTTGTGTAGGATTCAGTAGATCTATTTCCTCAACATAGAGCTTATGTGCCATGGGATTATCAGGTGGAAGGCATAACAAAAGTTAGCTGGGCAGAAAGAGAAAGAAATTCTGTCTTGCTTCTATCTCTCAGCCACCTACGATGGATAAACAATCAAGAAGCCTTTTAATCTCATCCATTTGCTTCATTAGCAGAAACAAAGCCACATGTCTTGAAGCTTTGTTTAGTTATGTATTAATAAAACTGTTACAGAGGTTTATGCTGGAAATGTGCATTTTCTTAATAATGCATTCAAAATTAGAGAAAATACAAAATAGCATGACTGACAACTGTGCTAAAAATTCAGTATTCACTTTGGTTTATGCTATGTAGTTTTTTTGTTGTTTAGTTGTTTAATTCAATGGTTCTTTAATCTTCTTTAATCTTCAACCTATTGACTGATTTTTCCATCTCTAAAGAAAGAGCTCCACTTGGTTGTTTTTTCTCTTTTATCTTGATTTCAATAAGTATAACATTCTAATCCATCAAGACCTGTAAACTGGACTTGCATGTTTTATACAAATTCAATCACCCAGTCACCCACTTCTTACCGGATGGGCTCCCAGTTAAAGTTTTTGTAGCCATACTGAAATGTAACACTGTATCACACTCCCTAAGAAGTAATATATTCAGGTTGGGTGCAATGATGTACACCTATAATACCCCCTACTTGGGAGGCAGAAGTACGAGGATCAGGATCTCAACACCAGCCTAAGTGACAGCTAGATTCTATGCCAAAGTATAAATACAGAAAGAGATGAAAGAAAAAAGAAACAAAGTCGAAGGCATAACTGAATGAGAGAGCCCTTTCCTAACATGTGCAAGGCCTCAGCTTTGGTCTCTGATACCACAAAAAGTTAGAAGGTGGAGGACGAGACTCAGAGACACAGTGAGAGAAAAGAATATATTCTTACATTCTGACTTGTCTGTGATAATTGACTATTTTTATTTACTCTGTCATACTGTAGCATACGGGCAACTAAGTTATCTAAAAACTGTAATAAAAACATATATTTAGATGTAAAGATTTCATTCCAAAGGAAAACTCAAAGACATTGTCCAAAATAAGAGTATAAAACCCTCATAATTAACCAGATTATCCAACATGTAGTACTAGAACTTCCCTTACCACATGCAAACCCCATTTCAATTTTATCAGAGATAGATGGTGGAAAAAAAATAATGGAAGAAAACTTTCCCTTTTTAAGGACACCAGTTGTATTGGATTAGGAGACTGAACTACCCAGTCTGACCTCATTTAACTGCCCTGTTTCCAACAGCAGCCACTTTCTGAGGTGATGAAAATTCATTTCACCTCATTGCAGAGCCTCAGAACATACAAAGTGCAATTCAATGCTGTTCAACTCATTCAGTATGGAAGGGAGCTATAGACTGCATGTTTAGAGCCCTGCACAATTCATATAGTGAGATTGTCCTCATGAATGAAATTGATGTCCTTATCACAGGGACTCCATAGTGTACTCTTACTCCTTTCTTCCATTTGAGATCTCAGGAAGACAGTGGCCACTGCGAGCCAGGACACTGACTGCCACACGCCTTCTCTTGGGCTTCCAAGTCCCCAGAACTATGAGAATGAATGGATACATCCATATATCCATGCCACCTGGTCTGCAGCATTCTACTGTGTGCCTGGAATTGCTTAAGACCATGGGAGAGCCAGTCCCTCCATTTCCACATGTCATAGTCCAGGCACTCCTCCCCTCGGCCTTCCAGCCTGATTCCTATGCTCTTCGTCCCTCATCCTGCTGGCCTCTCCCCGCATTCCTTTCCCTATTTACTAGCCCACTGGACAGGCCAGGGGAAAGATTCTCAGTCACTTTTACTGAGCCTTAATGTGTTATTTTCTACGGTTCGTTTTTCTACTTCAGTCTATTCACTGATTCTTTTCAAGAATTATTTTGTGCAATTTGAGCTTATTTCAGTTAAGTTCAATTTGCTTTCAACTGACTGTTTGGTAACTCACTGTCTCTTAATCTGCCTTTACAGATTAAGTTCATTTCTGAAGCTTGCGGTGATAAGTGATTTCTCAGGCCGATTGTGATTCGCATTTACCCTGCACAACTCACTCACACTGGCTTCCATTCTCAGTGCAAGGTCCTCACTGCCCCTTGCCTGTCAGGTCCCCTCTGCTCTCTTATTGTTTCTGTTGTTCTGACACCAGGATTCTTTGAGACATTATAAGCCAAATTCACTCCAACCTCTGTGGTTGACACGATTATACACCTTGAGAACTCAATTTATTTCTCCCAAGGATCTTGTAGCAAACTAAATTGACAAACATCATGGTTCATTCTGTTCTCCTCTCTTTGGCCTCATATCTAGGAAAATCTTAACTTTCATCTTCCCATTCTTTTAGATTCATATTGGGAGTCAAAAGTCTCAGATGGAATGTGGACCGCTTTTCCCTAGTAAATTCTCCATTAGCCTCAATATTCCTCAAAGGTTTCCACAAAAATGTTTTTCAGGTGGAATCTTCCTAATTTATATGACATTATTATAGAGAGTGACACTTAGCAAATTAGCAAGAACCTGTCTCAAAATAAACACAAAAGAGACTAGAGGCATAGCTCAGTGAAAAGGCTCTGAGCAAAATTCCCAGTACCTAATTTTAAAAAAGAGTAGATTTGAGAAAGTAATAGACAACAACCAAAATTTTACTTGACATAGGATGGAATAGAGTAGCACAATACAAAATGAGGAATATATGCTAAGCATTAAGGACTTGGCCTGGAAGGGAAGGCCAGAGGCACTGTAGTTAAAAACAAACTTTTAAAAAGGCTTGAAAAGATTATATCAATAAAAGACATTGATATAATTTCCTTCCTAGTGATTTTTGCAGACAGGCCAAAACTCTTCAGAATTCATGGCTTAAACCCACTAGGGTAACACATACCTGCAATTCCAACTTGTTTGGAGGCTGAGGCAGAAATATCATGAGTTCAAGGCCAGATTCGGCAGGCTAGGGAGACCCTATCCGGAGACAGAAAAGAGAAATCAGATCCATGATGTCTCTAAATCACTAGAGGAGGAGTCCTGCTGGGCTGCATGCTCTCAGCACTGGCTGTATGTTAGCTAGGGAGTTTCAAAACATACTGATCTTCCCCACTACTGAAATTCCAACTCAGTGTTCGGCTTTGAGGCTCAGGAAAGAGTATGTTTGAAAACTCCCCAAGTGGCTCCAACTGAGACATCCTTTTCTTGGGAAAGAACCAAACTTTATAACACACAGCAGTGGTCCTCTAAGATCCTCTGCAAAGAAGAGGTTGTGTGAAGGCTGAGAACCCTTGGTAGTACAGATGTCTCATGGCATCTCCCAAGGTTCATTTCCTTTCTAAATACCCTATAGAAGCCCCATAGGAAAAAGCTGCGTGTGCTTTGTGTTAATCACACCGAGTAACACAGCCTGTCTTGACACTTTCCCACTGCTGTCTTTCACTTTCCAGATTCCTGCTCTTTCTGTTTCCAAAGGTCACTCTAAGCAAGTGTCAAAACATTCAATCTTCATATAGTTTTGTCTATGGTATTATAATAATATCTATCTAACAAATGTTTATGAGACATATCAGATATATCTCCCATGGAAGACAGAACGTCCATATTTTGTCAGGTGTGATTTTTCATGACTCATAGGTCCAGCACTAGGACTGGAGAAGACAGGAAAGAGTGGATTCTCATAGCCCCAGCCATGATGCATATGGGGTCAGTCCCCTCAATCCCCAAATGCCCAGGGCACAGGAGCAAGAGGTTCACATGTCAAGGAATAAAAAAGACCTAAATTCAACTTCATTGACTCTTTTTTATTATTATTTTTAAAGAGAATAAAACAGAATGAAGTAGATCAGAACAAAACAATGCAAGCAACACAGCACTTCCAAATTACACAACAGTGGTTACCATAATGTCTCTTGTTTTCTTCAAAATAGTTGTCCATATCTTCACACACAATGAATTCAAACAAGAGAAAAATAGTATAAAATATCTCAAAACAAAAGAATGAAAGCATTACAGATCTTCAAAACCAGACAATAGGAAAATCAACAACCGCTACCATAATGTTCTTTTCATAATAGCTGTCCATGCTTTCACACATATTGAAATTTAATAATACAAAACAGACTAAAACCAATCAAAACAAAGAATAAAAGTATTACTGGACTTCAAAACAAGACGATAGGTAAGCAGCAATG
This sequence comes from Cavia porcellus, assembly GCF_034190915.1. Taxonomy (NCBI): domain Eukaryota; kingdom Metazoa; phylum Chordata; class Mammalia; order Rodentia; family Caviidae; genus Cavia; species Cavia porcellus. The sequence goes on from NW_026947504.1 coordinate 25,023,774, forward strand.
GCTATCATAATGTCTCCTTTTCTTCAAAGTAGCTGTTTCATATCGTCACATGTAATAAAATCAATTCTTGTAAACTCCTTAGGAGAAGTTTGAGGAATGAATAAGTCTACATATGTATATCTATCTCTTCTGTATTGAAGGGAAAAGCAAAAACAAAACAAAACAAATTATGAGAAAAACAATAAATGAATGGACAATTAAGTAACGATTACAAAGAGCCAAAAACAATGACACTACAGGCTTTCAGAACAAGGTGGTAGAAACATAACTAACATTGTTATTTTGCATAGTTATCTTCAAAAGTACTCGGATTACCACATATAAACATGCAAAATTGATCTAATCTTATGAATGCTGTTTTGTTCCAAGAACTAATAGAATTTGTAGCACATCCTATCTTAAGTGTGTATATACAAAATTATATCTTTTTGTTTTCCCTTCTTTTTCTCCTTTCCCCGAGTTATTTTTCCCCCTTGAGCAATTTCTTATGCTCTCACAATATTTATTGAAGATTTTGTATCTTATTTATTCTTTCAATTTCTTATTCTAGGGAGACAATATAGTATTTACACCTTGAGTTTGATTTATTTCACTTATGAGTATGGTGTCAAGTTGCATCCATTTACTATAAAAGCCTCAATGGGATCCTTCTTTATAGGTGAGTGGTACTCCATTGTATAAAAATATCACATTTTTTTTTAACCATTCCTGAGCTGATGAGCACTGAGGTTGTTTCCAAGATCTGGCTATTACAAATCGTGCTGCTATAAACATGGGTGCACATATCACTGTGATTTGATGTTCTCAGTTCTTTTGGGAATATGCCCAGATGTGGAATAGCTGGGTCAAATGGGATTTCCAATTCGGGCTTTTTGAGGAACCTCCACGCTGATTTCCATAGTGGTTGCACCAGTCTACTCTCTCACCAACAGGGCAAAAGAGCTCCTTTTTCCCCACAACCTCTCCAGCACTTATTGTTGGTGATTTTCTTGATCTCTGCCATTCTTTCCGGACTGAGATGGAATCTCAGTGTGGTTTTAACTTGTATTTCTCTAAAGACCAGTGCTGATAAGCATTTTTTCATGTATTTGTATGCCATTTATATTTCTTCAGCTGAGAAATGTATATTCATCTCAAGTGGTCATTTTTTGATTGGGTTTTTGAATTTTGGGGGTCTGATTTTTAAGAAATTAATTATATGTTCTAGATAGAACTCTTTTGTCTGAGGGAGAGTTCACTAAGATTTTTTCCCAATTTGTGGGTTTTCTTTTTACTATGTTGGAGATTTCTTTTGACATGCAAAAACTCTTAATAAGACTAGATTCCAGTTACTAATTCTGGGAAATATTTCCCATGTAGTTTGAATTTTGTTCATGAATTCTCTGCCTACTCCTATGTCTTCAAGAGTTCTACCTACTTTGTCTTCCAGTAGATTTAGTATTTCTGTTTTAATATTTAGATCTTTGACTTTAGTTGAGTACATAGTGATAGGCATGGGTCTAGTTTTAGTTTTCGGCATATGGAGAGCCAGTTTTTCCACCACCATTTATTAAAGAGGCTGTCTTTCTCCCAGTGAACATGTTTGGTCCCTTTATCAAGATAAGGTTGCTGAGTGTGTTTGCAGTTGTGGTTGTATCTTCTAATCTATTCCATTGATCTTCAGGCCTGTTTTTATTCCAGTACCATGCTGATTTTACAACTTTGAAGTATAACTTCAAGTCAGGCATTGAGATGCCGCCTGCCTTGCCTTTGTGCCCCAGAATTTCCTTTGCTGTTCGAGGTCTCTTCTGGTTCCAGATGAATCTTAGGAATCATTTCTCTAGATCTGTGAGGAATGGTAATGATATTTTGATTGGAATTGCATTAAATCTGTATAACAATGTTGGGGAAAATGGTCATTTTCACAATATTTGTTCTTCCTATTAATGAAAAAAGAATCTCTTTCCATTTTCTGAGATCCTATTACATTTCTTATTTCAGGGCATTATAATTTTCACTGAATAGATCTTTTATTTCCTTTGTTAGATTGATTTCTAAGTGTTTCATTTTTTTGGATACTATTGTGAAGGATATGGCTTCTCTTATTTCTCTCTCAGTAAATTTGTTGCTTGCATATAGGAATGCTATTGATTTTTGAGTGTTGACTTGTATCCACTTATATGACTGAATTTTATTATAGCTATTCTTTCAATGGAATTTTGGAGGTCTTCTATGTAGAGTATCATGTCATCCTCAAATAATGATAATTTAACTTCTTCTTTTCCTACCCTTATTCCTTTTATTTCTCTCTTTTATCTAATTGCTCTGGATAATATTTTCAGTACTAGATTGAACAGGATAATGGTGATAATGGGCATCCTTGTCTTGTTCCTGAGCTTAGAGTAAATGCTTTCAGTTTTTGACCCTTTAATATGTTGCTGGCCTTTCATATGTCATAGATGGATTTTATCAGATTGAGGTAAAGACCATCTATTCTGATTTTCTGTAGAGTACTTATCATGAATGAGTGTTAGACCTTATCAAAACCTTTTTTTTTTGCATCTATTGAAATGATCATGTGATTCATATCTTTGGCTCTATTGATAGGGTACATTATGCTTATTGATTTGTGTATGTTGAACCATCCCTGAATTCCTGGGATGAATTCCACTTGGTCCCACTGTAAGATCTTCTTGATGATTGGCTGCATTGTGTTTGCCAGTATTTTATTGAGAAATTTTGCATCTATGTTCACTTTGGAGATAGGCTTATATTTCTCTTTTTTGGTTGGGTCTTTCTCCGGTTTTGGTACTGTTTTCCAGGAATGAGTTAGGAAGAATTGCTTCCCTTTCATTTTGACTGAAGAGCTTGCAGAATGTTGGAATTAAGTCTTCCTTGAATTCCTTGTTGAATACAGCAGTGAACTGATCAGGACCTGGGCTTTTCTTTGTTGGTAAAATTTTAATTACATTTTCAATTTCATTAACTGAAATTGGGTTATTCAGCAGTTTTACACCTTCTTAATCCAGTTTTGGTAATTCATGTGTTTCTAGCAATCTGTCCATTTTTTTCTGTTTTGCTGAACCTATGAGAGTAAAGGTTTTTAAAGTAGGTATTAATGATCTTCTGTATTTCCACAGGATCTGTAGTGATTATACCCTTTTCATTCCTTGATGCTTGAATTTGAGATTTTTCTTTCCTATTTTGTAATAAAGTTGGCTAAGGGCTTATCATTTTTTTATTCTTTCTTTTTTTAAAAATTTTATTTAAAGAAAAAAACAAAACAGTACAAGTAATACAGAATTTCAAAAAAATAAACAGTAAGAAATCACTGGTTAATAGATTTCATATTATCATCTTAGAAGTAGTTGTTCAAGCTACAAAATTAAAGCATACAAAGTGGACATTCAAACAGTGAGACTGCAAACAGTTGTGTTGAGTGATCTAACAAAAACTTAGTAATATAGTCATCTATCTTACACACCTAAATACACTTGCAGTTGTATCCTTTAGAACGCTTTCTTTTCCTCTCTTTTTTACAATAACATTTACACATTTTTGGTTTTGTTACTCCCACAGTTCTTATTACTTTGGGTTTTTTTTTTTTTTTTGGAAGAGAATAAAACTGAATATGGCGAAACAAAGCAGTCAGTAAAACAAAGGATGGACATAGTACATGATGTAAAAACAGAATACAAGGTGATCAACAATGGTTACCATAATGTCTCTTGTTACCTTAAAAATAATTGCCTATATCATCAGGTATAATAAAATTGAACCAAACAGTACAGAACAAAATCAATAAAACCTAAACATTGGAGACTACAGGACTTCAAAAGAAGATAATAGTCAAACCAGAATGAGCATCATAGTGAATCTTACTACCTTCAAAGTAGTTGCCTATACTCTCAAACTTGCTACTATCAAACAGAACAGAATAGAGTAAAATCAGTCAAAACAAGATGGTGAGAGCAATACAGGGCCTCAAATCAAGTTAATAGGAAATCAAAAAAGTTACTATAATATATCTTGCTAATTTTTTTAATTTTTCCCTTAATTAAAAAAATAATAATAAAATAAATAATTTTTTAAAAAGGAGGCGATTGAGATAAAAGAGGACATAACAACATAACAATACAGGTCAGAACAGAACAATTTAAGCAACATAGTGTTTCACCACAAGATAACCCGACCTAATAGTAGTTACCATAATGTCTCTTCCCTTGAAATATTTGAGTATAACTTCATATACTATAGCATCAAACATTTCAAGACAGTGTGAAGCCATTCAAGAGAATGAAAGTATTACAGGGTATTTAGAACCAGCTAACAGAAAACGAACAATGGTTTCTATATTATCTCTTTGCCTAGGCATGGCTGGATGGTGTTCACTGTGTAGGACTTTGATATGTGCTGCTGAGGGCATGGGATTCCCAGGTACTAAGGGTCACTGGGTGGGGCCCAACCAGGCCCCAAGGGACCTATCCAAAGATCATCAGCTGATTAGGAGGCTAGGGGGGGCCTACTAGGTTCTGAGTGAGGTGCCAAGTTTGCATGTGTGGATGGGGTTCACTGTACAGGTCATTGGCTTGTGCCACTGACAGCAGGCAACTCCCAGGCCCGAAGGACCTACCCAAAGGTCAGCAGCTGATTCGGTTGCTGGGCAGAGCCCTACCAGGTTCTAGCAAGGTACAGAAGTTGCATGGCTAAATGGGGTTCGCTGTGCAGTAGCTCTTTTTATAAGCTCTATGACCTTGAAAAAAATCACCAAACTGATTTGAATCTCAATTTACTCTTGTAAATTTGTAAGACAAAATTAAATACAAGACTGCATTTAAAGGGACTCTGTATTCCAGATACCAATCAAGGAAGCTAACTTTTAATTTATTGCCATACCATGTTTATCAAAATTTCACCTGAAAGATGAATTATGGATTCATCATTAGAGAACTGGAGAATTGTCCAAAGAATTTAGAGTCCATTCCATCATCTCTCCATTCAGCTGAAAACTTTAAAATCTGTCTCTACATTAATATTATCTCTTTGCCTAGGCATGGCAAATAATCTGTCTCTAAATTATCAGAAAATTCTGTGCCTGCTTGTACACAGTAGCATTCCCATCTAAATTTGTTTTTGAAGTTATATTTTGGCATGATGATGTCAGTGCACATGGAGCAACAATCTAAGTGACAGCCTTATAACACCCTCTTTCCCCTTGAGTGAACCTGCCAGTGAGGATGTTGCTCCATACTTTACAGTGTCCTCTGTAAGAGCACCCAAAGGAGAAATCTTTCTTACTGGCAGTAGTAAGTCTGCTTTTTCTGAGCAATTGCTTTGTTTTACTTCCATAGATCTTGCACGACAGGGAAACAATCATGTTTTGCCATCAGGGCTGCCCAGGAGAGCTCAGCTCCATGCATCCTCCATCTCTGGTGGCAGCATGCAGAAGATGTGTGTGAACTATGTTTCTAACATTCTTTATATTTCTTATTCTTATTGTCTCATTCAATCAATCCTATTTTGAGTGCACTGTGTCTTGTATTTTAAAAGTTGCATTAAAGCATCTTAAAAAAAAATAAAGTAGGAGGCTGGGGATGTAGCTTAGCAGCATAAGTGCCTACCTTGCAAGTGTGTAGTAGTGAGTTCAATCCTCGGTACTGACAAATAAATAAATAAATAAAGTAGGGATGATAAATGATTGGATACCTAAATACAAGTGGGTACTCAAAACAGGGTCTGACTTCCTCTTACTTCTCTCACATATTACTCATGGTCTTCCGAATTGGGAAAAATTTCATATAGCTAACTGCAAGGCAGGAATAGCTGATATTTGCCCGCTCTGATGTCAGTCCTCCTGCATGAAACGCTCCTCAGCATAAGAAATATCAGCGAACCTACACTATTCCCAAGCAACTTCAAGGATACACAGGGTGGTAAAATAAAGCACAAGCATGGAATATGCCCATCTCAAAAGCTTCAGGAGCCTTCAACAGTTATTGTGCATCCCAATGACTAAATTTAAAAGCAAATCATATCGAATTGTTTCTTAACATTCTGGCATATCTAATTATTTCGGGTCTCTAGTAAACTATTTGCCTTGCTCTTCTGCTAGATGTGGTCATACTTCCAAGGCTAATTGTTTCTTGTGTTATCTTAGATATACATATATTTCAGCATTGATTTTTGTATCTCATAAATGTCTTTTTCTTCTTTACATCAAATGCATATGGTACTCCAGTGTGTGAAAGCTCTGGAGTTATTTTAGATCCTATTTCTTATTCTAAGAAAGCTGAATAGTTCTTTTTTATTGTCTAGATTGTCCATATTTTTTCAGTTTTAAGCAACAATATCCATAGCATGGTTAACAGCTGTGTGGAAAATCAGTACATATTTTGGGATTAAAATCCTGGCAAAATCTGATCAGTGTCAAATTGCATTTCATCAAACTCATATGGAACGTTTAGGATTTGGAGTTTCTTTACATAGTTCTGAATTTCAGAAATAATCCCCTGAGAATTTGGCATGATAAGTCTGTCTACCAACCAAAGACATCCTAGCAGGCAATGAAATCCTGGAAGGGCAACTCTGCTGTTTTCATCCACCTGCTCACTTCCAGATAAACAATTTGGCAATGCTGAAGCAACAAAATGGCCACGCCACTAAGTTGAAGGCAGGGTTACTCTGGAGTTTGAGCATGACTCTAGGGCAGAAATGCCTGGCTTGGACCCAGAATTAAGTCCTGAGCTTTGTACTCTACTAGGACAGACTCTCAGTCAGGCCAGACAGTGAGGTCAGACCAGTCACTCTGTCAACAAAGCAAGCTGACAGATAAGTTTAAGAGCTCAACACACCGGGAAAAAATGACATAAAACAACTCAACATACGAATTTCTGATTTTCATCACTAAATAGTATAGGATCCAGTGGTGTTCTATACTTAACAACCAGTTGCATGGAAGAATTTTTAAAAAGCAAGCTCTGATTTACATCATTTGCTTATTTTCACAGAGTAAATGAAGACATACAGCATGGCTGCTTTGAAGCTACCAACATGATGTAGGCTGAGTGTGTGTTGGAGGAGATGCTGTACACGTAATTGGCTCCAGCACACTCCCGCTGGTGCCCACAGAGTCAGCAGACAAGGTTACCAGTGTGAGTATATACAACTTTTCCTCACGGATCCAGCTTAGAGTAGCCCATCTTTTTGGCTCTTCTCATATCCAGGCTCAATGTTCTCTGTCTCTGTTGTGACTTAACATTAGAATCTTCCCCCAAAACTGTCATGTACTCTGATGTAGGAGTTTAGGAAGATGGTCTTGAGGGTGAGGGGAGGACACTCACCAATGGAATCACCCACTCATGACTTCAACAGCTGAGTGTGTTGGGGTCTGGTTACAAGTGAGTCACTGAGGTGCAACCTAGAAGGGGCTTCCGTCTCATTCCTCCCTGTACTCTGCTTCCCGGCCACTATGACATAAGAGTTCTGCTCTGCTGTGCCCTTCTTCCATAGCATTCTTTTGGAATTCTACTTTAATATCTCATATTCTACAACATTTTAACTGTGTTTCTGTCCTTAATGTTACAAGTATATTTTTTTCCAAACAGCAGTTCTCTAACTCTCTGAAGTAACCTGTACAGCCTTGTCCCACTGTTCCACCCAAGCTACCAGCTCAAGAATGCAGTGTGAACCAGAAGATCCACCCCAAATTATTCCACATGGAGTTTCCATCTTTAGAGGCTATCCAACTTCCTTTAAGTTATAAATAAGTGGCCAAATAAAGTATCACCCAAATTGAGACACCTGAAATTGAAGGAAGGCCCTGAAAATAAGTAAGTAAATAAATAAGTAATTGATCTACAATAGGCACAAACTGGGACTGTCTTAGAAGACATATGGTCTCCTTAATTATATTTTTTTGCCATGGGCTACCTTCACTTGCCTTCTCATGCAGAAAATTCCTGCTGGACTCAGTCTGATGTATTCACATAGTAAAGCAGATTCTTGGCTTGCTTGTTGAAATTTCTATTTCTTAACTTTATGCTCCCTCAGGGACTCTTAATACCACAATCCTTCTGTCCCTATGCAGTTTCTATTTTGTTGGTTGTCTATGCCATGGTACAATAGTCTCAGAGCCCAGGCGTGCCATCTGCCTGTGCCTTTCTATATCTCTACCCTCCCTTGGAGTTCCAATTTTGCCCTGGAAGCATGCTGCAAAAGAATTGAAATATTGGTGACTATGGTCCTGTGTTACATTGCAGAAGAGCCAAAAACAGTGGTCCTTGCTGGAAAAGACATTATAGTAATAGAACATAAATATACCATTAAGGCAAAATATTAATTGGAGGGGAAACACATTGAGTGGGGAAGTCAGAGTTAGGTGTATAGAACTCTATACTCTATTTGGGCAATTATGCTGAAAACTAAAGCCATACTAAAAATGAAATCTGGAAATAAAAGATAAGACAGAAGCATCAGGGACTAAGGAGAGAGAAGGAAAGTATTCAGTTTCTGGGGTACAATATTGTGTGACATGTACACGTGAGAAGGAGTTAATAAAGAAGATGCAGATAAAGACTGTGAGTTCAGTGGGAACTGAACAGCATGCGATCTACCGGAAGCCAAGGAAAATAATGTTCAAGGAGGAGGGGGTGATCAGCCATGGTTAGCACTGATGCTGTACCAGAAACCAGGAAGATCGAAATGTTCCAGTGCATTTAGCAAAGCAGAGATCGTCCTCAGTGACCTTGATCAGCAGAGTCTGGGGGAATTCCAGTGAGCAAAGCTCTGACTCTTGTGGTTTTCAGAGGGCTGGGAGAAGAGGGAGTAGAAATGAGTTCAGATAAAACTTTTTAGAAATTTTACTGCAACAGGAAGCAAAGAATTGGACAATATTTCAAGGGCATGTGGAGTTGAGGTTTTTAGGATAGGGAAATTCACAGAATATGTATGTACTGATGAGAATAATCCAGTTGAAAGTGATGAAAAATGATAATAAAAAGAATGAATGGCAAAATCTTGACATGGTTAGTGAGCAGAAAGGAGATGTGGTTCACAAGCACAAGAACTCAGGTAGTATGGATCATTCTCTTCCAACAACAGCATCCGAGAACTCGTATACTGGCACAGATGTGGCAAGTGGGATAATGTACCAGTGGGTGCTCTCAAAAATTCTCTACTTTATTTTCTCAGATAAATAGCAAACATACTTGACAGCTGAGTGTGACAATGGAGAAAAAGTCATTGCAGCTTTGAAGAAACAGAAAAGGCAGAAGTCAACATCCAGGAAGTGGGAGTGTGAAACAGAGCGAGACCGCCAGACAATCCTGAGAGTGAGCCTGAGATAGACAGCATAAATATAAAGTGACAATGGTGAACCTGGTCTTTTGTTTGTTTTCTTGAACAAGTTCAGTTGACTGGGTGCAAGCTGGATGAATCAGGGTTGGACTTACCCAAGATGAACCTTTGCCAGGTGAGTAGACAAGGACAGAAATCTGTTTCTCACAGTGCTGAAGGCTAAAGATCCCAGATTAAGTCTGGCAAGGTTGGTGGCTGCTGAGAGCCTGGTCCCTTTAATTCCAGGCTGGCATCTTGTCATTGTATTCCTCTGAGGGACAAATACTATGTCCTTGCACAGCAGAAGGAGGAAAGGCAAAAGGAGCTGAACACTGCATGAAGCCTCTTTACAAGGGCCAAACTTTCATGAGCTAATCAGTTCCCAAAGACTTTATGTGCTAAAACTTTTAATTTGGGATTGAATTTGAATATACAAATATGGGAGAGATGCATACATTTAAATCATAGTAAGTGGTCTAATCAGAGAAGAGAATGTTAAGGAACTGAGGTATTCAACAAGATCATGTTATCTGTGTGGATATACACATAGAAATCACTAAGAACTGCTGCTGCTCAGTGGTTGATTTTGTGACTTAGACTCATCCACTTGAAAGCTATTAAGGTAGACCTGTTGAGCTCCTTGCTGATGCCAGTTCAGTCACAAAAGTTTCAGAGTTCCTACAGTTTGGCGACAACTAAGAAGCAGATATATTCTGCCTCATGTGTTGTGCATTCCAGGTGCAAACAAAAATGATGACACATTTCACAGGGAAACAGGATTAGGATCAAGGTTGTGGAATTCAACAAATATGAACTGTCAGATGCTGGAGGATTGGCTTAGTAGTAGAGACCTCAGGGTCAAAATACTCAAGTTTCCTGGAACTAGAGATTCCAATCTCAAAAGCTTCAACTCAGTCCTTCACCTTTTGAAGGCAGATAAATTGGTTAGCACAGAATTGATTGGCTAGGGTCTTTCAGATGACATCTTAAGACCAAAAGCTCCCTCTGCTTTCCTGGGACATCAGATAATTCATGGCTTTTTTTAGGAACACAGATTGACATTACATTTGGCTGATATTAAAGTGTACACTGAAAGAAATAGAGACATTGATTTTAACCTAGAATGTATGCAAGTATAATACATCCCTAGAAGTAAAAAGACAAAGCAGTAATAAAGCAAAGAAGTTCTATAATCCTGGTTCACTCAATCATTTAGACTCCAATATGTACAACATAGATGAGTAAATCAAATGTAGCAAAATGTCAACCCTTAAAGAGTGAGATGGGTTTTCTAGGGCCAGAACAAACATTTGACTTCAATAAATAACATCATTGTAAGCATTGTTAGAGTTGTTAGTGATTATCATTATATTCTAATAAATTACTTCAGGGCAGCAATCAAACTAGATTGTTGTCTTAGTTATTTTTCATCATAGTCACATGGTCTCAAATTAAAATTATCAACTGAAGCATATCCACTACATATGTGTGCAATTAGAGAATCAGAATTCAAACTGCTTGCATAGGCATTATCTAATTAATAAAAAATTGATCCATATAACTGTAAACTTTTCATGGTAAAGAAATTTAATACAGTATATGCAAAGTTTGAAAAGTACATCAACCAGGTACCAAGCAAATTTTGCAATTATAAAGATACTCTAGGCATTAGGCAAATTATACTTAAATTGAAGGCAGACCTTACCCATAAAGGTTACTTGTAATTGTTTCATGTAGCGTGAGGAAAATGTTACAGATTGCAGGTAAAAATTATATTCAATAATGGCTTATCTTGTACATGGCTTTGTTCATATTTTGCATTGTCCTATAACATAAAGGAACCCACTGTCAGACTTTTTCTTTCATCAGTTTCTGTCATGAAAGTTGAACCAGTTTTCTAAGTAAGAAGTAGCTTCAGATCTGTAAAGTAAATGGTTAGTTACTGAATATGCTTAATCAGGTTGAGTCTAACTCTCTTCTTCAATAAATTCTGGTCTAGAAAAGTTTATGAAGTCAATATGAAAATATTTCAGTGAGAACATTTCATCCCAACAAATACAGATTAAATGGTGGTCAGGATTCAGCGGTGCTAAAGACAGTCTGCCTTCTTTTTGATCTAGACTTTGCAACAGTGACAGAATTCACAGCCTATAGAATAAATGTCAGGTACTCGGAAAGTTTAGGTTTGTCAGAAAGTAATTATCACCTATTGTTCCATTTATAAGGTCAATAAATGTCTATTTATAAAACAAAGCATGTGAGGATGAATATTGTCTCACACTCACACAGATTCCGCTTTAGAACTAAGGGGAACCTTGATATTGACTGGGATATGCAGGCCTTTAGGGTAAAATAATGTTTGATTGCACAAAGTATAAATGGTATTGTTTTTTATAGTCAGTCCCATTAAATTCAGTTTTCTGTTTTTTCAGATCTTAGCACACTGCTCCCATCACAACACACAGTGCACCAAAGTTGCCCCTAGTATATTTCTGTGCCATCTGAAAGTGAAGAGTCCTGAGCCAGAGACAGAGAGGGGACCTCACCAGCATGTTGGTTCAGTGTGGATGCGGTGGAGTCATCGGAGTGGCTTTCAGAGCAATGTTTCCAGGTAAGAGGAGATTTTATTACTCGGTACATGTTCAGATTCTTGGTACAACCAGTGCTTCCTTTCCAGCGCACAGTTCCCCTTTGATGGTACATAAACACAAGAAAAATAAAAATATTCTATAGTTGTGGATTACTTTTCCTTTACAGTTAAAATTACTAGTTATGAACAATTTATTTACCTTCCTCACATCCATGAAACTATAAAGAGATATTATTAATCTATATTTTATGCAGAAAACAGAATTTTAGGATTACTAGTACCAGGTCATTTGAAAATACACTTCAGACCCCCAAAACACCTTGCTTGTTCCTTTGCCTGTCAAATAAGGTATTCTTCAGCTCTAATTCAAATAACCTTACATATTTTCTTAGGGAACAATGGTGAATTACTGGAAGTGATCTTTTAAAATATCCACTGATAAACTATACCATTGCCAATTCTATGTGTTAGAATACTCACCCAGGCTCAGGCTAAGGTATAGCACTCTTCAGGTTGTCTTGTTTCTGAGAGATATTTGATCCATCTCATAGCAATGCTTATTCGCGACATAGTTCTGTCCTTGCTTAGTCATTAGCTTCCAAGTTTGCATATTAACTAAACATTGGCAATTATAAGGCCAACATTATCACAATGGTAATTAACTAAATTTTAATCATTTGAGAAATGTAGAAAAACTTAACAAAAGTCTCAAATGCAGTTTTTTGAAATTAAACCAGAAATTTTGCAAGTAATACATTCAATAATTTTATAAATATTATAAATTGTATAAACACACATGTGCATCTATATACCTCTATAAATAATCTTCTGATTGTTCTACATACTGCATTAGGTCTAAAGATACACTGGTAGGGAAAATCAAATACTATTCCTGCTCTCACAGAGTTTCAGTCAGAGTTAAGAGAAATAGATACTACTCAAATAAACATACGAGAGGAAATGTAAAGCAACAAATGTGGTAAGGGTTCTGAAGGACATGATGAACCACACAACACAGGGACTGACTTATCCACGTCTATTGAGGCTGAGTGTTTTCCTGAGAACGATGATATGAAAGGAACAAAAGACATTCTAGAAGGTGTTAGGGATGAATTAGAGGCAAGGACATGAAGAATTTTCTCAAAATAAACCCAAAGATTTGCTACTCAAATATTACTCTTTTTTTTTTTTTTTTTTTTTTTTTTTTTTTTTTTTTTTTTTTTTTGTACCAACCTCAAACTCAAAACCTCAGACTTGCCAGGCAGGTGCATACACCACTGAGCTAAATCCCCAGCCATCCAATACTACACCTTGTTCAGCACTATTATAATGTTTCTGTTTACTACTGTTACTATAATACTAACTTTTTTATTATAAACAGTCACTACTTAAAATGACTCATTCAGATTGCAGAACTAACCTGAATTAGTTGGTTTGGCTGTAACAGAAAAAGTGAGCTATAAGTTTACAAACTATGTCTTATACCAGTGGTGCTCCAATTCCCACCAAAACACTGAAGGTGTAGGAAACTGAGTTATTCAGGGTTCTTTCAATTCCGAGTGCAAGAAAAGAAGCATAAAAGGTCTAAATAAGAAAGGAAAACATCAACTCGCTCTCATATTTTGCTTTCAGTTTTTATCTGCACTGGGCCCTTTCTTAAACAAGCTCTTTCCAGTGGGATCAAACATACCCCATGCAGCTCAGATGCTTACAGACAAGAGTTCCTAGAAATACATTGCTCTTTCAAAGCTCCCCCAGCACTCCCAGGAGGGGTTCTAGCTGCCTGTTGATTCCTGTGCACCCTGCCTGACCCTTCACTGAGCCCAGATGAATTCAAAACTCTGGTAGGCAGCTCCGGTAATAACACACTCCTAAAACATGGATTTGAGGTTTGGGGGGGCTCAAGTGCTTTTGCCTCCCTGGACAAGGGATGGACAATTACCAAAAGGAAAAGATGCTGCTGAGCAGAAAAACATCTCTGAATGAACCCTCCAGTAAATATCTTGCTACCCTAAATCTACTGTCAACACAAAGCAATATACCTACTCTGAGACTCTTTACAACGAGGCGTATGTTTTGATTTCCTGAGCAAACGCTAATGGCCCTTGCCAACACACTGAATGGTAGTTTCCATTGCCTGCTTGTTCTGTAATAAACATAATGTGCTTCACATCTTTCCTCAGTTTATACATCTTCATTTTTAATTGGCCTTTAATGTTTGTCAAATGTCTTCACCTTCTCCCACAGCACACAAACAAGGTAGATGTTACTCCCACACACTCAAAGATTTAGAGATGTCAGAATACCTAACTGATCTGCACTGTTAAAATCATAGGTGTTCAAATGGTCACAACAAAGATGAAGAAGGAAAAAAGTGGTGTATTTTCTGGCTTCACTCCAACTTTGATCACACATTAACAAATAAGTAAAATTTGCTTTTCTTTGCTCGCTCCTGATTTCTGTCTCGCAGAGCCCACGGAGCTCCAGCTTTTGAGTATCGCACTTGCTTCTCAAAAAATACTTTCCTGGCTGCTGCTGAAATTGAAATTCTCTGATAAAGAAGAGAATGAGAAATGAAAGCACTCAGTGGTTTGTTTTACATTACAATGGGAGCTCATATCAATAACAATAACAGATAATTAATTAACACCCTGAAAAATCATTGCTATTCTGTGTTGTTCCACTGAATAATTTATCACCACTTTATCAGACAACCCAAACAGGACCACAATATACACGGCACAAAAGCTCTCCCTGGAGTTTTAAAAGGGCTTTCCTTGCCCATCACCTCCAACATGAATTCCAGCTCTGTGGGCATGCTATTGCTGGTCACCTTCTAGGAAATCTAAATTCTTCTTTAAGTAAACAAAAATTTACTGTTTTCCAGCAGGTTTAGGCAATTGTGTCACACAAAAGAGAACATATAACTTGGTTTCTCAAAATCATCCCAACAGGACCCCAAGAATCCGTGGAGAAGCTCTTCCTGACCTCTGGAAGGCATTAAGTCTCACTCCATGGTTCCGTTATTTTTGGACAATGAAATTGCAAAGTTGCATGCCAAGCTCATTCTAACAGCAGGCTAATTTAGCAATATTGGTTACTGACTTCATACTTCACCCAGCTCACTATCTAGTTGCTTAAGGGCAAATCTTTAGCGCCTCCTAAAATGACCTCCTAAATGTTAAATGACACAACGCTTATATTCTAATAGAAGAACAGCTTACATAGTGGAGGCAAACAATAAGGTTATCAGCAATGAGCTGCTAAATATAAATCTCTTTTGAAAAATCTTTTATAACACACAGACATGGTGTTTTTATACTTTACACACAGATGAGAGCATTTTAATGAAACCAGACCTGGGGAGGACACATATTATGCAAATGTAGTGACAAATATAAAATGATAAATTAGCAAGCAACTATTTAATTATTATCTGACTAATTCCTGTAGATTGTGCCACATCTAATGAACCCGAACTTGTCCTGGTTGACTGCAGTGTTCGGTGAAACATTTCCTTTTGGTTTGTTTGCTGCCTGTGCAGCTCAGTGAAGTAGATGGCATGTGTTTAATGAGCTCCCTCTTCATTACAGAGCTGCGTTACTTAGCAAGGCATTCTCCTTCAGCATGCAGACTGTGTACTCTGCTGTGGTTTTAAAGCAAATACTAATTTATGATTACCTGTCACATTAGGCCATTGAAAATTGTACTCACACTGGTTCACATGACCAGAATGCTAATGAGCTGATTATGGGCTGTAGCAGTGTCCCCTGCTTATAATCTGTGGACATAAATTCAGATCCCAGTACAATACGGGCTCCAGAACAATAGATGCTGTTTGAGAAGAGAGAGAGGGAAGAGGAGGGAGGGTGAAATCATCACATGTAAATGCACAGACTCTCAAAGGCAACAAACTCAGCAATGACCTAATTCAATGTTCACAGAGCATCAGAAACACCGGTTACACTGTGTCATGTACAGAGGAAGATGAATGGCTCTCTGGCTATTCACTCCCTACCATGGTCATTATCTAATTGAAGTCTGATGCCCAAGCAAGGCGGATCCTGACACGGTGACTGCAAACCTCTATTGTAGGGAATAAATCCTATAGATGGGTCCTAAAATGGTACCAGGAAAAACAAATTCAATCAATAACACTTTTCCAAAATGCAGCTTTTTAGCTTCAAGCCTCATACTTACCTGCAGATTTTAGCACAATTCTTTTACCTGTAGTTTTTCTCCTCTCTCCCTTATTAAAGCATGCCATTTGTACTTTGAAGTATAACATTAAGCAAAATGCCTCATTAAATCTGATTTTTCTTCAGTTTATCCACTATAATTTGCCCGTATATATTAAAAATATGGGAGGATGTGATCTTGCCTTTTTATTGGCTGTCTGCTCGGTTTGTTTTATATCAGTTTCATTCTGCCTGGGGATGCTGTGGTTTGCTTCAGAGCCTGCTGCACTAGCTGGTTTGAAGAGTTCTACAAATACCATTTAGAAACACATGCACCCACCATAACCTCGTTATAAATACTGCTAGAGACATCAAACATGAGCATTAGCCCGATAAAGGTGGCCAAGAAACATTAATAATTTCATTCTCACCTGGAATAGTTATATCCAAAAGCTGCCATGAATAGCAACTGCATTAATTTCAGAAATGCAGATTAGGAAACCTAACCAAGTTAGGTGAGGTTTATGTGGAATAAACAAGAAGCAAAGACTGATATTTTTTAGGCTCACGTTTTTCTCCTAATTTTTGACTTTTTTCTGCTTATTTTTTCTATCCTTCTCCAGCTCCCCTTCTTCTTTGTCTACCTTTTCTTCTTCTATTTCTTATCCATCTTCTTGTCCTCATTATTTTTTTTTCTTTCCTGCCTCCCCCTTCTCCTCCATTTCTTTTGCTCTTTTCTGGACTCTTTCAAAAGCTACTTGTCGCAGATTACAACGCCCTGCACATTAGAAGCTTTACATGTTTTTCTTCTGGTTTTCTTCTGTTGAACTGTTCAGGACTTGCCGTAAACCTAGTGACGCACAAAAATTTAAAACTGCTCACTTCTGATATTGCTAAAAGAGAAAATTGGTAAGAAGAAATATGATGACACCTATCTGTGCTCATTATAGACACTAAACAAGCCCCTAAATATTATAAATATATCCATGATCATTTGCAGTACTGCATACCATCTCTGGGATTTGGCATCTATTTCATCCCTCATCTGTTTCTCAGTGTGGTAAGTGAAACAGGCCTAACCTGAGATGAGGCAAACTAGGGTTCTTGCTCCGTTTGACTGTTCTGCAGCACTATAATCTGAAATTGTGAGACTGGCTGTTTGAGGTATAGAATAAGAGAACAAAACAAAATGACTGCTAAGATTCCGTCCACCACTATTACATAATTCCTCATTCTCTTAGCAATGATTAAGCAAGCCTTAATCAGCATGAGTGTCCAAGACTGTTAAATTGCTAACATTAATTTTAACCACACTTCTGGTTTACTCGCAAGAGATGAAAACAGCTCTTAAAAATTAGTAATTTTCTTTAATGCACAAGTGAAGTAATGGAGACTCCTACTTCAACTAATGCCCAATTTACACCACGGCAACCTTGACCCACTATTTCCTAAAGGAAACCCAGGTTTAATTCATCCTTGTGATGCACAAGTCTGACTCTCATTAAACACTAATTATAAATTATTGGGCAGATCTGCAGTGTTTTGTAGTGGAGCTTAAAGAATTTAGAGACCCAGTTATTATTATCTTAATATGCATATGAAACATTTCAAATTACCAAACAGAATATTTTTCATGGAACCTATGTTTAAAATGCAGAAAAATAGAAGCAAATTAGTAAATTACTGTCTCCAGCCATTTGGGTGCTAACAAATTCCCTTTCCTCACCTATAATGAACTCCCAATGCCAACCAAGTTGGGAGAACTGTGAACAGTGACGTGGGTTATTTTTCTACACAAGAAAATTGGGTTCCTGATTTACATGGGGGAAAAAGACTGAATGCCTCTTTACACACTGGATAATCCAATTTGCTTATTTTGCAAAACAGCGCCTTTCACTTTCTTGGCAGCATTGTGCAAGCTCCTGGCTAGAAGGAGAAAGGACATTCCTTAGAGACAAGGCCACCCAATGACAGCATAACACAGTGAAGTAGAATTTTCTTAAGAAGGTAGAGAGGCAGTGAGCACATTTGATTGTCTGCTCATAAAAAGTACATGGATGCATTAAATATCCACGACAAAGACTAGTGAGCAAGACTTAAAAAAATAAGAGGTTTTATTATAATGGGGTCTCTTATGAGACCCATCAAATAGAATTTTAAATGTTTTCTCAATTCTCAAAAGCATGTTCTTTTAAAGCCAGAATAGAGCTAACAGCTACTAAATATTCTCTCATAAGATGAGTATGACAAAAATATAGAGATTTATATGAGCAAGTTAGGACACAGATATAGCCACAAATCAATAATCAACAATAATTAAAATAGCTGAGGAATAATATTTGCAAAAGAGGGTTGTGAAAAGCATGGAAGAGTAAGATTCAGGAGGGCTTTCCAGGGTTGCAGGAGCTCTAACTGGGTTTTGTTTTGCATAGCTAATCAGAAAGGTCACATGCAAAATCCTGTAAGTGTCAATCCACGGTCTCACTCTGCAGTAGACTGAGAAAAGATATTTTCAATATACTTTTCATGAGCAAGGCAAATCTGAAATTGTGAAGTTGGGTACGTAGGGCAGGGGGCTTGCTGTGAAAGCTATCTTCATACCAGCCAAATCATCCTCAAAGATGAGAAGAGAAAATGGAATGTGAAAATACAAAGTGACCAGCATCTCTGCTCCCAGAGGAACCCTCCAAACAGCACAGCCATGGCAGCGCTGTAACCTTCCTTGGCGGTCACAGTATCCTATGAATAAAGAAAGTGACAAGCAAAACTAATTTAAGATGGCAGTTGATGAACATTTGCTGATGTAAAAGCTACCGCCAAGTGTTTCCTTTCCCAAGGATCTTAGATATATCCTGGGGTACCCTATAGCTCCTGTATATTAGGGGCAGAAATTGTGAAATGTGTGCATGTATACTTTCACACGTATTATGAAACAGAATAGTAACTTAGCTCTGACATTTTATGTTGCTTCTCCATATATAAGTGATATATATAACACAATCACAAATAAGTAAAGTTGAAGTGCTAAATTTGAAAGAATTGGCTCATTCGTGCTTTAAGATACAATACTTTCTGTAAATAAAGCTTTCAGAATGTGACAGCCACACATGGTAATTAAAAATTAATACAAAAGCAGGTGCAGAAATATTTCGCCACATGTGCCATAGAAGTAAGGAGACAGATGTTCTGATTTACCTTCAACCCATCTCAGCCCTTTTCTTTGGTCTTCCTGAAGGATGACCCTTTGGCCAGTCAACTTTATTTGGATTTTTTTCTAAAATTATGAGCTGGTGAGGTAACAACACAGTCAAAAAGGGAGAAAGAGACTTCAGATGAGAAAAGAAATAACCAGAGCTGTCAGGGAGAAAGTAAACGAGGTGGGGGGAGCTGCTTTTATTTGAAGTCTTCGGACATGCTGAAGTAATGATCCTGGCAACATGCTAGCAAAACATTAGAAACACTTTAGTAAGCGAATAATTGAATCACAGCCTTCTCCGAGGCAGTTTACATCGCTTGACCTCTGACCTTTTATATTGCTGTGCCTAAACTCAGCCTGGGATTCTCCCTTCCTGTTCTTGTCACAGAATCTCTCCATCTTGTACCGTTTAATATAGTGTGCTCCAGGTGTTCTGTGGTGAATGAATAGTTATATTACTACCTGTCAGACACAATCACACTCGATTCATCATTCTCGGCTGGCTGCGCGAAGCCCAGCTTCCAGCAGGCTCCTTCTCTATTTCCTTGTTCAAACGTCTGCAGTGCTTTTGGCCCATCTGTCAAGGCTGTCATTTAGAGGGAAAACAGTATCAGCACTTTAAATATATGGAGTTCTCTATTGAAACAGTGCTGTGATTGAACTGTCAGCATCCTCAGTATCACAGACAGTAATTCATGACTGGTCAGGGCTCCACTGAGGTTGCTATTACTACAGTGACCCTGAAGGGTCACACTGAGGGTTTGTGCTACACAGTTTGGTCTATAAATAGTGCAATTAACCTTTCAAGAATTACAAAATGCTCTTGGATTCTCTTTGCATTTGCTTCATGCTTGCATGGTTTAAAGCAACAGAAAGAAGAAAGGAAAAAAACTCTGCAAATTGGTGGAATTTGTGCCATATGAGTAGAAATATAGATATTGTTTAGAGAGAGACAACTCTGAAATGCATGAATATATTTTAAGCCACCGTTTGCTGTTTTAGAGCAAGATAACATATGCTGAGATTTCTGCTGAAATTAAAAGGTTTCTGAATCTGAAATAAAATATGATGGATGTGAATGAAAGGACTTCTGTTCATCCTTATGGAAAGGAAGTGAAGGTTTTCAGTCCTCCAAATTGTACCTCTCAAAAACAGAGGATTTCACAATTTCCAGAGCCACTCCATCGAGCAGAGCACCTGTATTCCTAACTAAATCCGGGGAAAACAGTCTCTGGAGCCAGATGCTCTCTGTAATCAAAGAACATAGTCCTCAAGAAATAGAATTTCCGGGCTCCATTCGCCCTCTGACGCTTCACTTGCATTTGAATGCCTCACAGCACTGAAAAAGATTTTTCGGGGGCGGGGGAGGGGGGGGGTTGTATCTTTGTTTTGTGTTGTTTTGTTTTAAGGCAATCAAGGTGTTTTCTAAAGGAAGAACAGAAGGGTCAGCATCTGGGCCTAGAATATGACCCCAGCTTCCAAACCTGTTGTCTATAAAGCCAAGTCTATTGTGTCCACCCACCTCCTTGTCCCCTGAAAATGGTGAGATTCCTTCTTCAGCATCCCTCTATAGACAATTAAATGTTAAGGCCCTGGAAGCAGTCGTTAGGACTCATTCCTCCCTTACAGAGTGGGGCTGTGCTCCTCCAGGTTCCTGCATCCACCACACAGATTCGCAGTGCTGCTCAGCTGCCTCTCAAATGAATGTGTGATGTATTTTTTCCTCTATAGGATCATTTAATGACCACATTACGCCTGTTATTCCCACAGCACATGTAGCATAGAGGCTTTGTTCAGTGGACAAAACCAGGAGCATGTTTAATTTGGGATACCAAAATTATGTAACTAAAAACAATGTTTTCTATCACCATGTTTCTGCACTTCAATGGTAATTTTCCCCAGTTTCTTTAAGTAAAGGAAAGAGATGCTATTTTTGTGTTTGAGAATTAACAGCGGAAAGTTACAGACCTAGCAAATGTTTTTTTTTGTTTGTTTTTTTGTTTTGTTTGTTTTTTATGACAAATACTTCAGTTGACCATTCCTTAAAAGCAAAATACTGCAGCGCTTTCTTAAACATCCTTCTCATCAGGGAAGTAAGCAATATTTCAGCTCACTAATCAAGAGGCAGAGAAAAAAAGAAAAACAGCAAAACCTTTCCATTACAGCTCTTTTCGGGAATACTTCTCATACCAATACATAGCTAGACAGAATAAAAGTCTGTGCTTATTACAGCCATGGACAAGGGTGATTAAGAGGTAATCTCTTCCAAGGAGTATGTGTTTTCCATTTTGACAGCCCTAAAAGCTACAGAGCTGCACCCACAAACCCACGTTGTCACTGTCCTTATCTTTTGTGACTGCTTCCTTCTTTTCCTGTCCTCCTTTGGAAAGCAAAAGCCTTTGCTTATTACAGAGGCAGAGTAAGTGCTGGTCTCATCCCATTAACTGTCATATTACCAGGCTCCATGCCATCCCATTGGAGTTTCACTGAGCATTCAGAACTGCTTAATTATGTACAGTAAAGACAATCTGCTGAGACTTTCCATTCTGATTAATATGAGAGAGGGAGGGGCGGTTAAAGGCCACCTACAAGGCCCAGTCTTGCCCTGCACAGAACTAACTCAGTGTGAAAAAGGCTTTTGTAAGTTAAAAAAAACAAATGAAAGGGCATTTGGAAAGAAGGATGCTTGTATGCAGGGATAAGACTACTTCTGATTCTGCAGGCTAACAACAGATTTTCCCCCTGTGTTGGCGTTAAACTGTATAGTGCATTCCTTATAAATTATACTATCCCGTGTTAATTATAGTGTGCTGACAGTGCTTGTCATTACTAAGCCTGCTGCAGGCTTTGTGTGCTTGGATTTTAATGGCTGTTTGTTCTGAGGAATGTGGCAGAGCTGCGTAAATGGCTGAGCCCCATCACCATAACATCCCTTTCTTCAGGCTCCCGCACTCTTTCTATTTTTAAAACCCAAATACCTCCATTTCTGGCTCCCTTGTTTGTCCTCTTACCACAGTAAAGCAGATGTATAGGTTACTGTCTAGAAATGCCAACACATTCATTCAGTGCAATAAACTGAGGCTGGTATTTTGCTACACTCCTGTCAGCCTTTTGAAGCCTCTAGCTGAAATACTCCCTCTTCTCCTTCACCCAACCTCCTATAAAAACATGACTGCCCTAATCGAACAAGATATTTGGAAATCCCTTCCCCCAGTTCTAATTAGGCATTTTCCTCTTAGGCAGAAGCTTGATTGCCCATCTTATTTATATTCATGGCAAAATACTATGAAGGCAAACACAACAAGAAAAGGAACAAAGTCAAAACTCCACCAAATAACTACATTTTAGATGATTATTTTTCCAATAATCAGACAATACAAATACAGAAATCACTCTTCCATCGTTTTAAAGACTGTTAATTAGCCCTTACCAGGCACTAGAGGCAAAGTCTAGATTCTGGAGAAACAAAGATGAATAAAACATGTTCCTCTGCCCTGTGGCGGAGCAGATGCATACACAAATAATTACTATTCAGTATGCTATGTAATAACAAAAGTAAAATAAAATTTCTCTTGGCCTCACCAGCTTGTAGGTACAGATGTGGTTCCACTAGCGGTAACAACTCAAATTTCTCTGCTTTGTGAATTCACCAGTTTCTGAGGGTACCCAGACAGGAGCTCACATCTGCTCATTAACATTTCTCATATGGCTAGACCCTCGGCTGTTGCACTAGACTTGGTGGCTCTAAGTAACTACAGTTTCTGTCCTGTTCTGTCTTCTGAGATATCTCATGTTTGAGGATTACCAAGGCAGTACCCTTTGATCCACAATGTGTTCAGGGTTTTCAGTATAACAACCCAACCTGTTCTCCAGAGAAGTTAGGAAAGAACCAGCGATGGTATAGGCTAGGAAAAACACTGCGCCATCCTTAGACTTATCCTCTCCATCACCACAACTAAACATTTTGGACCATTAATCTTGATGTGTCAGTGCTATTGGATTTAGAAAAGCTTAACAGCTCAGTAGAATATACTCTAGAGTGTGTCATGGAGGTGTGACCTTTGTTGTGATATATAGTCCCTTTGCATTCCTCTCTCTCTCACATTGTTACCTGTTCTTCTCAAACATGATGAAGTAAACAGCTTTGTTTCACACATCAAGCCAGCCAGTTATGGATGGAATCCCCCAAAGATGTGAGCCAAATTCGACCTTTCCTTCTTAATTGTGGGATCAGGTGTTGTGTCTCACTGACAAGAAAGAAGACTAATATGTGTTTATGTGTTTCTTACTGGGCCATGCTCCTGGTGCCACCCCTGCCTTCCTCAGGTTGACTTTTCACACAATATTATCCCATCTACTTATGCATAAATTTCCACTAGACCAACTCCCTCAAGGTATAGAAAATTCCATAAGTAGTTGGATTGCTCTTCTCCTAAAGCTTCTATAGAAGTTTATGCAAGATGTCTTGATACACTCGGGAGTCATCCTTCTATACACTCCAAAATACAAATGTACCAACTTTTTTCACAATAGTAAAAACAAATTATAAGAGACTAATGGTATAACAATTAATTTTATGGAAAATATGCACCTGAAATTAGCTTGAGAAGATTAAACAGATCTTCACTCCTTTTACCAAAATAAAAGTAAAAATTAAAAAGAATGTGCAAACCCCTCTCCCACCTGGAGGAGCTCAGCAGCCAGCAAGGGCATCAGCAAACTTCTTGCCACCTCCATACCTCCACAGGTTGGCAGGAGCCTCGATGACCCACTCCAAACTCAGAGAACCTCAGAAGGCTTTCTGGAGTATGGGCAAGCCCTACCCCCATGCAGAGGATATCAACAGGAAGATAAGAGCATGGATGAGCCATTCCTCCACACAGAGGACCCCAAGCTACCCTGTGAGAGTGCCAGGGAAGCCTTCCCCAACCCAGAGGAACTAGAGTGAGCCTGTTAGATGCCCATGACACAGTAGAGTCTGGCTGGGGTACACACCTTGGAAAGGTGGGTCAGGCAGCTGGAAAAGTCTGAGGTCACTGTAACAATATGAGCCAAAGGTTGGGTCACATCAGTATTTCTAGGCTAGTCAGGCCAAGGAAAATCCAAGACATACCGAACTAGTCCTGTGAGAGGAATTCAAGTAATTGGCCCCTCCCCGGTGTAACTGTGAATACTAGCCACACAGTAGGACTTAACTAAGGTGCACATTATGGACTAGTGTGACTAGTGAGATTGAAAAGACCAAACTATGAACCACGAGGTGAAAATGACAAGACAAAAAAGGAAAATGCAGGTTTCTGGAAGATGGTGGATCAGTAAGCAGCAAAATAGGGATCCTCTCTGAGAGAAACAGTGCAGATGCCAGAATAAAACATCTTGGAGAAGACCAGATGAAAGGAGTTGGATCCCCTCAACCCAAGAAGAAGCTAAAGGAAAATGAGGGGGGAAAAAAAAGGAACAAAAGTCGTAGACAGAAGACTGTAGCTGGCATTCTCACCAGAGCCTTTCTCATCATATACAAAACATCACTGGAATCCAGAGAAGTGTGTTCATGGTGAAGTCGGAGGTTAGTGAACCGGAGGGCCTTGCTGGGAGGAAGTTGTCACAGAGAGGAGCAGTGGAAGAGGGAGGAGCACTCGGCTCAGAGATCTGGCTCAGAGAAATGTGCCACCTCGCAATGAGTATGCGGGAATCAGTTCTCCTGAGGGAGTGGGCGAGGGGATCAGGTGGCATTTTGGAATCTGGCAGGGTAAACTTGGAACCAGAATTGCAGTGGCCTCAGTCAGCCACCTCTACTACAGAGCAGATTGGTGAGAATTGTTCGGACTGAGTCCTGCCTCTATGAATGATCCAATAGCAAAAGAGTAGGCCTCCCTGAGACTGTATCTGACTGGTCCCGTCCACGCGGCACATACTAATATGGTGAAGACTCTCGGAGTTTGACAAGCTCAGAAGAGAGGAACCAACATGCCTTGCTCCTGCTTTTGCTTCAGTGGCCCTAACCTGCATGCTTCAGAGTAATCCTGGCCAGTACAGGAAGTGTTGGGGATGCCCATTGTCCACTCATCTGGAGGAAACCAGAGATATGACAAGAGGAGGAAACAAAAGGAAATCTCCAGCCCCCAACACAAACACTACTGGCCTGGGGGAGGTAAACACAGAAGTAGTCTAGGGTTGTACACCTGTGGTGTCTGAAAAAGCAGCATCTAACATAAATAATTATCTTTGTGACATTATAAAAGAACTAAAAACAAAGTCTAACACAAGTAAAGAAAGATATAAGAAAAATAATAAAAGAAATGCTAAGTACCTCTCAAGAAGACACAGGTGGAAGAATGTAGAGACATAGAAAAAGAAGAGAAACCTTTGATGAAGAATATAAAAAGAATCTAAAATACATGAAACAGATTCAAAGAGATTACCATGAAATTAAAAACTCCATTGAAAGTGGGAAAAACTGCTTGAAAGAAACTAAAGAGAGACTATAAAACCTTGAAAACAGATTTGCAATGTGTGATCATGAGAAAGATCTCTTTAAAATAACAAGGAACCAGGAAGTAACAATACAAAGGCTAGAAAATGACAAGAGGATCTATAATATAAGAATAAAAAATGTGAGTGAATAAGCAGGGGTAAACACAAATGAAATAGAAAGGCTTTACAGAAATAATTAAAGAAAACTTCCCAAGCATAGGAAAATGTTATCCAGATATATGAGGCATTCAGAACTCCAGCCAGCCATAACCAAAATAGATCTACACCCAGATGTATAATAATCAAGATCCCAGAAATTCAACACAAGAACAGAATATTAAAAGCTGTCAGAGAAAACAAACAGATCACCTATAAAGGAAAATCCATCACAATCACAAAAGACTTCTTGACACAAACCATCAAATCAAGAAGAACTTGGAGCAAAGTATTCCAAGCTCTGAAAGAAAATAACCTTCAACCCAGATTGTTGTACCCTGAAAACCTATCTCTCAAAATTAATGGAGGAACAAGATGCTTCCATGACAAAGAGGAACTAAGGGAGTTTGTGAGCACCAATCCAATCCTACAAAAAATACTGAAGGACATTCTAAAGAGAGAGAGAAAAAAAAGATTTCAGAAACAGTGGCAGAGAGGACTCAATGAATGGAGCAGACAATGGAATGAAGGGGAAAAGTGGACAACCAATGGCAGAAAAATAGCATGGTAGAGATTAGGCAGAGAAAATTGGCCAAGTTTGGTAAATGGATAGCCTCAATACACTAATAAAAAGAAACACAGATAGAGTGGATCAGAAGATAGGGTCCATCAAGATGCTGTATATAATAAATATATTTCACCTGAAAAAAGGTTTATGGACTGAAAATCAAAGATGAGGAAATAATGCTCTATGTGACAGGGAACCAAAAAAAGTGGGAGTAGCTCACCCGCAAGCTACAGATTGGTTGGAAAGATGTAACACTTTCATACAATGGAGAACTACTCAGCTATAAGGAAGGAAAACCTTGGAGCTCTTGTAGGTAAATGAGTATAGCTTGAGACCAAGCTCAAGGCTAAAAAGATTCAGAACCACTTAGGTAAATAGCAGGTTGCCTCCCTAACCTAAAAAATAAGAAATTAGTGGGGTAGAAAATGTACAACATGCCCTGGGAAAGTGAAAGTGGAGGAATTGTCTAAATAGGGAAGACAGAAGACATTGTTAATCTTGTATCATAATTTGAAAACCATATTGCTTTCATTGCTCTGTTTAGTTTGACTATATTCTGTTTTAGTTTGTCTACTTGTGCTAGATTTGAGGGCATGGACAGCTATTCCAAAGATAGCAGGATATACTATGGTAGTCATTTTAATTTCCTATTAACTTAATCTGAAAACCAGTAGTGCTCTTGCTGCCTTATTTGACTGATTTTATTTGAGTCTGTTCTGTTTGACAGCCATCTTGTCTTGACCGATTTTATTTGAATCTGTTATATTTGATAGTATCAAATCTTCAAGTATAGGCAACGACTCTGAAGACAATAAGATTCACTATGATACCCATTCTGGCTTGACTATTACCCTCTTTTGAAGTCCTCCAATGTTTTGTTTTTACTAATTTTGTCCTGTACTACTATGTTCCATTTTACTGTACTTGATGATATGGGCAATTCTACTGAAGAAAACAAGAGACGTCATGCTAACTATTGTAGATCACCTTGTATTGTAGTTTTAAATTATGAACTATGTCCATACTTCTGTTTTGGATTACCCCATTTTGTTTTGTTTTGTTTTTCTCATTTGGTTTTATTCTTTTCAAAATAAAAAAATTAAAAGTAAAAATATTTATAAAAAATTTTTTTAAAAAATCAAAATGCAATCTCTGACCCTTGTCCTGCCTGTGACAAGTATATGACACATTAACCAAAAACACATTAGAATGCACACACCTGAAATTTTTGGAAAAAAAATAACAAGTGAAGTAAACAAATCCACAAGGCTACAGAGGAAATCAGATCAGAAATAATCTCTCAGGTTAAAAAAAAAATAAATGACAATCTAATGAAAGAATACTTCAACATAGAGAAGACTAGATAAAACACAGGAGCATAGCAGCAGGAAGGAGAGAGGAAAGGAGCATAGGAAAATGATGGAAACCTTAAAAGCACAATATAGGAAAGGAATAAGATGCATGAATCAGACTCAAAGATACACCCAGGAAATTTAAAAATTCATTGAAAACTCACAAAACTTCTTGAACAAAACTTGCAGACCTTGAAGACAGGATTGTGACTAGGAATCATGTAAAGAAAGGTCTCTTAAAAATAACAAGGAACCATGAAATAACAATTCAAATCTTCTAAGATGATGAAAAGAAAAACAATATAAGAATGGTAGGTGTCAATGAAAAAGCAGGAGTCAACACAAATGGCATAAACTATTTGCAGAAGTAAAAGCAGAAAATTTCTCAAGCACATAATGTCACATATAAGTGAGACATATAGAACTGCAAACAATCATAACCAAAATAGATCAATAGTCAGACATGTATTCAGCACAAAAAAAGAATATTAAAAGCTATTAGGAAGTGGGGGAAGAGCAAAGATGGTGGAAAGATAACAACTGGCTACAGAAGCTCTCTGAGATAGTCAACTTAGAATTCAACACAATACAGCATGGGGAGCCCCAAACAGAGGGAGATGAATTCTCTCGTCCCAATAAGAAATTAAGGCAACTTGCGGACCATCCGAGGTCCGCCATGACTGGCCGACACCCTGACTTGCCTAGGTCCTGCCACGACTTGGCAAGGTCCCATTGCACCTTGCCAGGGTCCCACCACGACTTGCTGAAGTCCTGCCACAACTGGCCAGGGTCCTGCCATGACATGCTGAGCCATCCGAGGTCCCACCGCTTTGACTCACTGGAGGCACAGTTACATTGAGTTTGAGGGTCAGTGAGCTGAATGGAGAGCTGAGTTGGCGGGGAGCCTGCATCGACCTGTGGTGAGTGACAGGAGTGGTGCCATTCCATAAATAGGGGGGCTCCGGCGGATAACCTTCTGGGACTGGGCAGGACTGGCAAGTAGCAGTGACTTCAGTCAGTTGTTCCCTTCCCAAAAGGGATTGGTGAAGTGAGCTAGGCCTGGATCACGTGACCCGGCTGAGACCCAATAGGTTATCTGAGGTCAAGTCCCTGCAGCGGTGGTGAACACTAACCACACTGGCCCAGTGGGGCCTTGGAGGTTGGGCTGGTCTGGAGGGGAGGTGGCGCAAAGTAATACAGTACTGCAGGCCATGCAGCTTGACTGATCTGGAGGGGAAGGGCCAACATATGCTGTCCCTGTCTGCAACTCACTAGCACACTGCAGTGTGAAGGGTCATCTAGCCAGTGTGCTTCAGAAGAATTGTAAGCAACAAAGAAAGAAACTGGGGCCTCCTGGAAGAAGCAAAAAAAGATAAGAAGAAGAAACAACAACAAAATGTTCCCAGGCCCCAACCCTGAGAACATTGACCCAGAACAGGTAAATACAAAGGAAAATGAGAGCAGCAAACATGCAATATCAGACACAGTGCCAGTGGACCTAAAGAGATATGTTTGGGACCTCATAGACGAGTTCAAATGTGAAATATTTAGCCAAATAAAGCAAGATATAAGAAGATTAATAAAAGAGATACTAAGCACCCCTCAAGCAGACACAGATGGAAGAAGGGAGGAACTCAAACAAAGGAGAGAACCATTTGGTGAATAATAAAAAAAAAAAAAAAAATAGAATACATGAAGCAGATTCAAAGAGATCACCAGGAAATTAAAAACTCTATGGAAGATGGCAAATCAGCTTGAAAGAAACTAAGGATAGATTATCCAAACTGGAGGACACTTTTGCAGTGTGGGAGTATGAAAGGAAAAACTTTTTAAAAATAACAAGGAAACAAGCAATAACAATACAAAGGCTAGAAGATGACAAAAGGATCTATAACTTGAGAATAAAGAATATAAATGAAGAAGCTGGGATACAAACAAAGGAACTACAAAATTTATTCACAGAAATAATTAAGGTAAATTTCCCAAAGATAGGAAAAGGAAATGATATTGTGATATATGAGGCATACAGAACTCCAGGCACCTACAACCAAAACAGAGCTACATCCAGGCATATAATAAAGAGCCCAGAAATTCAATATAAGAATAGAATATTAAAAGCTGTTAGAGACAAGAAACAAATAACCTACAGAGGAAGGCCCATCAGAATAACAGCAGACTTCTCGACATAAACCATCACGTCAAGAAGAGTTTGGAGTAAAAGTATTTCAAGTGTGAAAAGAAAACAAATTCCAACCCAGGTTGATGTATCCTGCAAAACTATCTTTAAAACCAGTGGAAAAATAAGATACTTTTGTAACAAAGAACAAGTAAAGAAATTCATGACCATCAAACAAATCCTAAAAGTACCACAAAATATCCTAGATAGAGATAAAAATGACAATTTCCAGAATGGCAACATAAAGAAACCAGCAGGTAGGCCAAACAACTAAAGACAGGAAAAATAACATGACAAAGATAATCAACTATACATATCTTGTAACCATCAATGTAAATGGCCTCAATTTATTAACCAAAAGAAACAAATTGGCAGAATAGATCAAGAAAAAATATCCAACAATATGATGTAAACAAGAAACAGATGTAATCAAAAGAGAAACTCATAGACTAAAAGTCAAAGGATAAAAAACAATTTTCCATGTGACAGGAACCCAGAAAAAATCAAGGGTAGCTCTTCTGTTTGCAGACAGCGTGAACTTCAAACTAAAAATAAACAAAAGAGTTAAATAAGGTCACTTCTTTAGTGGAAAAATTCAAGAGGAAAAGATAACAGTCATAAATGTACAAAATAGAGGACAAATAATATAATATACATAAGACAAATAATAATAGACATGAAAAATCAAATAAGCAATAACAGAAACGTAATAGGGGAGCTTAATACTCCATTGTCACAAAGAGATAGATCAACTAGACAAAAAGTCAGTGAAGAACTATCAGAACTAAATCAAGCATGTGAACCAATGGACTTAATAGATATCTACAGAGTGTTCCACTCAACAACAGAATACACAGTTTTCTCAGCCACACATAAGACATTCTCTAACATAGATCATATGCTAGCCCATAGGATATGCTTAAGTAAATACAAAGGAATTGAAATTATGCCATGCAAATTATTCTACCATAGCACACTGAAATTGAAAATTAATAATAAAAGAAACTGAAAAAACTATATAAACACATGAAAATTAAATAACACCCTTTTGAACAACCAATAAGTCACAGATGAAATTAAAGAAGAAATTTAAAATATCTACAATCAAAATAAAATGCAGATACAATATAGTGGAACCTGTTAGATGCAAGGAAAGCAGTCCTAAGAAGGAAATACATATCAATGAATTCTCACATCAGGAAAACAGGACCAGCTCAAATAAACAACCTAATGCTGCACCTCAAACCTCAGGAAAAAGAAGAGCAGGTCAAGACAAAAACCTCATAGAAGGGAGGAAGTTACAAAGATCAGAGCAGAAATTAATGCATGAGACAAAGAATCAATGAATTGAAGAGCTGGTTCTTTGAAAGAATAAACAAAATTGATAAACCCCTAGCCAACCTTGTCTAAAACGGGAAAGAAAAAAACTCAAGTTCATGCAATGAGGAATGTAAATGGTGAAATTACTACAGATGTGAAAGTTCAGAAGACCATCAATACCTACTTCAAAAATCTTTACTTGTATAGGTTGGAAAACACAGAAATGGACAGATTCCTAGATATGTATGAATTACCAAAGCTGAAACAAGAAGATAAAAAAGTTTTTAAATAAGATCCTCTCCATGGTCCACAGAAGGAGGATGGATACAAGGTGCTGGCAGGCACAGACCTGGTTCCCTCAGCCCAGCCTGGTGGGCAGTGGACAGGGTCACAGCATGAGGAGCCACTGCTATCTGACACTGTGTCACCTTTGCCATCCCCACGGTGCATGCTCCTGGCAGGGCCTGGGCCAGCCCTCATGGTGCCACCCAGGCCTCACATACTGCTTCAGCCCGCAGCAGCTGCTGCACCTGTGGGTTGGGACTACAGGTACAGCTCCCTCCACATAGTTTAATTCCTGGGTTGGTGCTTATAAATTCCCTATGGAATCAGGCCAGTTTCCTGGACTCCCCAAGTGCATTAAAGTAGTAGAAATAGAAGTTCCTACAGATATAAAAGTTGAATTTATCAATCAACTTCCCAAAAATGGCTTTCTGTAATAGAAGTAACAAACTTTGCATCCTCCAATGGGTACCACAGCTAGAAGGAGAAACCACAAGAAGAATTTCCATTCTCCTGCCAGAAAAGAAGATAAAGAAGCCAGAAAGTAAAAGATAAAAGTTAATGGATGCACCTTGAGACCATAATGGAATGCAAATGGAGCCATGAAGAAAATTTCATGGGGCTGGGGATTTAGCTCAGTGGCATAAGCACCTGCCTTGCAAGCAGGCAGTCGTGAGTTCGATCCCCGGTACCGATAAAAAGGAAAAAGACAAAAAGAAGAAAGAAAATTTCATGCATTTGTTTTCTTTATTTGAACTTACTCTGCAGTAAAACTGGAGAAACATTATGTGCTGCTAACATGGTTTGCTATTATCAGCATTCAACATCAGTGTGTTTGACATAGTACTACTTACTACTCCAAAGACAAAGCAAATCTTACAATGGTAACAATTTTAGGATTAAATTTTCTTATTTTTGAGCTGAAGGAATACTTCAGTTTTATTTTGGCCTTTCTTCTTATGAGGCTAAATAATATTGTATTCAGATTTATCAAGCTTAGCATGTACTACTTTTCAATAAGTTGATTTGATCAGTAAGTTGATAAGTCAATTCAATTAATTACACATGACTAATGAGTTTGATTTTCTTTGTGCTTAAATTCATAAAAGTAATCAAAATGTTATAATAAAACTTCTTTTATTCAGTTTTATAAATATTACATTTTAATCAAATTTTCTATAAGCTTGCCCAAGGAAAAAAATAAGCTTTCAATGTTGTTTGTTTGCATTAAAATTCCATTTTGTGCATATCTAAAATTATCTTAAATTTAGTCTTCCAGAATTATGTATGCATATTGACATTTGAAAGGTCTATGCATAAATATCATCATGTAAAAAAGCCAAATACAGTCCAATTTGCGTAAGGAAAACTGGATTCTGACATTTAGATGTCTTTTTTAGGCATTATGCTGCTTAGCT
This sequence comes from Cavia porcellus, assembly GCF_034190915.1. NCBI lineage: Eukaryota > Metazoa > Chordata > Mammalia > Rodentia > Caviidae > Cavia > Cavia porcellus. Next base: position 25,056,796 of record NW_026947504.1, read on the forward strand.
TGCGGATCAGCACTACTGACCTTGTTTTACTGGAAGCATGTTTCACTGATACGTCCTGCTTCCCCTACGCAACTGCAGTCTACTCGGGGAGACAGGGAGCGTGCGCAAATCACCAGGGGAGCTATCTTTCCGTTTGCAAAGTTATAAAAGTAGTCATGAGAACTATTAAATTTGCTACTCAGAATTCAGTTTCAATTGTGAAGTTTTTAGATATTGAATGTGGACTCACCTGGTCACCAGTTTTAAGAGTGTTGAAAAACTTGTTTTCAAGAATTCAGGTCCCATACATTAAGAATCCAAAATTAAAAATATACCAATTCTTTTTAAATGATTAATGACTTAAGATAAACCTTTTGTTTATATTTATTAGGCATTATGATTTTTTGTAGTTTTTTAAATAAAAAGTGCATTCTAATTTTGGGATACAAAAAAGTTTTCATAACCCAGTATCAGAGACTAAAATTGAAAACACAATTAAAAACTTAACCAACAAAGAAAAGCTCATGTCTTGATGGATTCATGACTGAATTTTACAAGAAGTTTAAAGATAATTTAATACCAATACTACTCAAACTCTTTAATGAAACTGAAAGGGAAATAATGCTAACTCATTTCTTGAGGCAAATAATATTCTGATACCTACACCAAATAAACTCAACCAAAAAAGAGAACTATAGGCCAATCTCCCTACTGAACACACATATAAAAACCCTCAAAAAATTATTAGCAAACAGAATGCAACAAATCTTCAAGAAATTATACACCATGGCCAAGTGGGACATGTCCCCAAGAATGCAGGGATGGTTCAACATACTGAAATCTATAAATGTAATGCAACAATTCAAAAGAGCCAAAGACAAAAGCACATGATCATCTCAATAGATGCAGAAAAAGCTTTTCATAAAGTCCAATACTCATAAATGATAAAAATCACTACAGTAAATCAAAATAGATGGTCTCTACCTCAATCTGATATAAGCCATCTATCACAAACCAACGGGGACATTACACTAACTGGACAAAACCTGAAATCTTTCTCTCTAAAATCAGGAGCAAGACAGGGATGTCCACTATCATCACTCCTATAGTGTTTTGGAAACATTAGTCAGCAAAATTAGACAAGAGAGAGAAATAAAAGAAAGACAGGAAAAGAAGTTAAATTATCATTTTTCACCAATGACACAATATGCTTCACAGAAAACCCCAAAAATTCCACCAAAAGACTGCTAGAGTTAATAGACAGCAGCAGAGCTGGATACAAAATCAACACTCAAAAATCAATAGCATTCCTGTACACAAATGACAAACTCACTAAGAGAGAAATTATGGAAAAGCCACCTTACAATAACTTCCAAAAAATGAAATACTTAGGAATCAATCTAACAAAAGATGTAAAAGATCTAGATATTGAAAATTACAGTACTCCAAAAAATAAGATTGAAGAACATATCAGAATATAGAAAGACAGCACTTGCTCTTCAATAGGAAGATGCAGCATTGTGAAAATGGTCATACTTCCAAAACTGTTATCCAGATTTAATGAAGTTCCAATCAAAACATCATAGAAAACATTGCTAAAATTCATTTGGAAACAGAAGAAACCTAGAAATGCAAGGCAGATGGTATCACAAATCTCCAATAAAATTATACAATGAAACTACAACTATGAAAAAAAAAACAGCATGGCACTGGCAAAAAATAGATCTAAGAATCAATGGAACTGACTAGAAGATGCAGAAATAACTGCAAATGCACTCGCTCACCTTGTCTTTGACAAAGGTGCCAAATATATTCACCAGAAGAAAGATACTCTCTTTAATAAATGGTTCTGGAAAAATTGGTTTTCCACATGCTGAAGACTAAATCTAGACCCATGTCTATGACCATGCACTAAGCTGAAGTCAAAATGGATCAAATATTAAATATTAAAACAGAAACACTAAGTCTACTGGTAGACAAAGTAGTTAGAAATCTTGAAGACATAGCAGTAGGCAAAGGGTTCATGAACAAAACCCAAAGTGTGTAGGAAGTCATCAAAGAATCAACAATTGGGATCTCATTTTATTAAAAAGTTTTTGTACCTCAAAAGAAATCACAAACAGTGAAAAGAAAACAGAATGGGAAAAAATTTTAGCCAATTGTCCTTCAAACAAAGAGCTTCAATCTAACACATAAAAAGAATTGAAAAAAAATCAGGTCCCCCAAATTCAAAGTCCCAATCCAAAATTGAGCTTCTGAGATCATTATGCACTTCTCAGATGAAGAAATACAAATTGCAAAAAACCATAAAAAACGTTCAACATCACTGATCATTTGAAAAATGCAAAATAAACTAACATTAAGATTCTATCTCACTCCACAAAGAATAACTGTGGAACAGATTTTTTAAATGTGATATTTTTTACAATGGAGTACTACTCAGCAACAAATAAGGATAAATTCAAAGCTTTTAGAAGTAAATGGATGCAACTTGAGACTATACTTATAAGTGAAATAAATCAGACTTACATGTGTAAACATCATATTGGCCTCTCAGTGTAAAAAAGTGAAAGAGTAAATAAGATTCAAAAATGTACATTAGATATCATGAAGTGAATGAGGAAGAAAATACTCAGAATCAAAGAACAACTATAGATACAAGGGAAAAGACCTTATATGTACTATATATATTATATATAATACATGATAGATAACTATTCTACTAATCTGCTACTTCATCAAAAAGAGCAGTTTGTGCTTTCATTGTCTAGTCATTTCATTTTTCTGCCTATATTTTGTAATCTAAAGAACTACTTTGAAGATAACAATATGCAATATATTAACCATTGTTAATCTCTTATTTTGTGTTAAAATCTGTATCATCATTTTTATTCCTTTGTTGTTTAAAAAATAAAGATTTACAGACATTAAAAAAAGAATGAACAGTGTCTCAGTCAAGTCTGTGTTGCTATAACAGGATTCCTGATACTGGATAATTTATAATGAACAGAAATTTTTTGACTTATGGTTGTAGACTTGGAGAAATTCAGGATCAAAACAGATAGCTGAAACATGAGTTTCTCCCTCAAGAAGTCACTGAAGGTGTTTGACTTCTGTAAAACTGGGAACTAGAATGCCGTGACTCAGGGCATGACTCCAATGGCACCACAGTTACAAAACATTTGTTGGTGTTAGATCAATCTCTCACAGATAAGCCCACTTGCTAAGGAGACTGAAATCCAGTACTCTGGGTGGTGCTGTCTCAACTCCTCTGCTAACTGCTCATGTTTAGAAAGACCAGCTCGTCCTAGTCTGTAGACATCGCTACTCCCCGGGGGAACTGTTTCTTGAGAGTTTAGAAGCTTACTTATCACATGATTTCCCTTATGTGAGAAATCCAAAACATACATAATTTAGAGAGCAAAATAGAAGATACATAATAGGACACAGGAAGAGTGACCTTTTTGCAAATGACAAAGGGATTTAAAGAAAGAGGAGGGGGGAACAAAGGAAAAAGGATTCAGATCCATCCATTCATCCAACTTCCCAGGATGAATTTATTCATTATGCGTCACAAACATGTACTAAGAAAAAAAGAATTCAGATAAATTTTAGCTGCATCCAAGTGACCATCTCCAAGATTTGCAACATGATAGAGATTTTAATCAGTCCTGCTCCTTCCAAAAGAAAGCCTTGCGTTCAAACTGTTTTTACATAATCAACTTGGTTGTCTGACAAGCACAGCAGGTTGACATTAGACCACTATTATCCCAACTAAGAGTAAATGTTTTATGCATGTGATGAACATGTTGCACACAATAATCACATGCAACTAATAGAATACATGATTTTAAAGGTTAACTTATTTAGAAGGTTTTATTTATTCAATATTTACAAGTAATTTCCACTGTCAATACAGTAAGAATCCTGACTCATTAAACACACCAATTTATAACAATATTTTTTTTCCATTTCAAAGCTATGACAAAAGCTAAACTCAAAAGAATTTGGTTTTCCTCTAATCTCCTTGTGGCTATAAACTTGATCCAGTTAACAAGCATTGTAAGTACACTAATCCTGTTTTGAATCAGTGCGTGTCTCAGAGGTGACCCAGTGCAAGCATCTAGCAAGCCCAGTCATTCCACTGGCAGGTGGATGTATCAGGTGATGTACAAAAGGAGAATGTGGTCAGAGAGTAAAAGCAAAACTAATCCTCAGGAATCAGACCTAAGGAGGGATAACCACAGAATACTTTTGCTGATAAAACCGTTTGTGACATGGAAACCATGTCCAGAAAGTCAAAGCAGATATAGTACAGAAAAATTCAAATTTTAAATAAAAATCCACCAAGAAACCCCACCAAAACCAAGCAGACTTGTCTGGACAAGCCCAATAGCAGAACATTCCTTCCTTTGTGGAACACATGCTTGTTTAACTGATGGCCTTGCAATGTAACCTGAGATGGTTAAACTTCCTTGGAAACACACAATGAAACCCAACCCTCCAACCATAACATGCAAAGTCTGCTTCTGTAACTCTCACTTGCTCTCCCCATTAAAGTTCCAAAATCCCACCAGAGAAGGGTCTGAGTCCTTGGGAGAGATCCCAGTCAGGTCCACCAATGTAATAAACTGACTCCTAATATTCTTTGATGCTGCTGCTTCCCATGTTTGGCCTATTTGCTGTAACAATAGAAGATTGGCTTTTTTCCCCTGGAAGACTTTAGAGGAAGAGCCAGGTTTTCTCACACCCATAGCATTAAACTAGGGATTTTCCATAGGGGAGGCAGGAAGGGAGGCAGGAATCCCTGATTAGAGAGAGATTTCCAGGTAATTCTAGTATTATAACTCTTTCCCTCTTGCAGGATAGTGTCCATGAGCTAGAGAGACGAGAAGTATGAACAATGTGGAAATATTAGTGCATGAAGTTTTAAAAATGACGTGAAATTCAGGCTGAGAAGGAAAAAGGGGAAAAATCATAAAAGGTCGTTAATTAATTGACTAGGTACAGTTCAAGTCTTTAGAGCACTTGATAAATATGGAGGATAAACTAAATGGAAAACTGTCTGAAATAACCCGTTTTCAAAGTTTGTATTACTTTTTTATTTATCTTTTATGTATGTTCCATAACACCAGAAAACAAACAGTAAAAATCAATTTCCTGGATATTGGAATTACCAGGCACAGAGCTATAGTCATGAGTTTACAATAATGTATGATAAGATGAACAATTTCACCTGAGCATAGGACTCTGTTAAGGGAAAAATAATCGAATACAAATTCTAACACTGAAATGTTTCAGAGAAAGGGACAATCCATAAGCTCTCTCAGAATTTAAGATCTGAATCAATCATCTCCTGTCATAAATAGAAATCTCTTCTGCTTCTTTTAACTTATTTTCTATTTATTTTTTCAGACTAATCATCTTGGCATTCTCTATGAAAAAGAAAATAAATATTTTCAGTACATTCAAGATAATCACAGTTGAGCACAGAATATATTGAACTTATAAAACTTCATTCTGGTATTGAAGGGAAATTAAAAATTTCATGTGATTTGACTAAACATATGGTTGGGAGTTTTTTTTTAAAAAATCATCTTTGACATTTCTAAAGCAAATGCTAGTATTTGGGAGTCTTCTCGTAAAATGGGCCATCTTTCATTTTTGCAATTCTACTTATTATTTTTAAGAGTTTGAATATAAATAATATGTGAGACTTGCAAAGTAGATAAGAGTTATAAATTTTAATCATAAACATTACCTTTTGGTGTCTAATATATTTCTCTGTGTAGTATAAAAGAAAAACAGTATCAATTGATAACATTGACATCTTAGGTCATCACCCAAAAATAATCTCTGATTATTTATTTGTAATTCATTCATTCAAGCATTTACTGAGTATTTATTGCTATAATGGTGCTTGCTTTTAAGAAACTGGATATCTAGTGGTAGGGACAGGTATTTTTGATTTCAAGGACAGTAAATGTGGTGCATGTGAGTGTGAGCAGGAATGCTTCATCTGACAGAGGCTGAATGTGGCCTTAGGAGGGGTCTTCAGAGAAGTCCTCACAGTGAAGAAAGCATTAAAGGAGTCCTGAGAGTCAATAAAAAGTTACTAGGAGGTGATCAGGTAGAAAAAGGAAAAATTATGTTTAAAGAAGAAACATTTACATGTAAAGATGCGATATTGAAGTAGGGTTGTTTTAGTTTTTTAAATTAGTCTGGAAAGCGGCAATTTAAGGGTCGCACCAAGTCCTTCATGAACCCCACCTACCCCACGGCCCCACACTCTTGGCCTGTGAGGGTGGCCCTTACCTCTCTGCCCTCAGGCCACCTGATCTCTAGTCTTTCCATCTGCTTCCTTCATCTGAGAAGTGTGCATGTATCTGGGGGAACTGACTTTTTTCAATTCTTTGTATGTTCTAGATATAAGTCCCTTGTTTGAAGGAAAGTGGTCTAATATTTTTTTCTCAAATTATGGGTTTTCTTTTCACAGTGTTGGTTACTTCTTTTGAGGTACAAAAACTTTTTAATAAGATGAGATCCCCGTTGCTGAGTCTTTGAAGTAAAGAAGTGCAGTTTGGTTTCTTTTTGGAACCCCGTTTATCCCTATGTCTTCAAGATTTCTAACTACTTTATCTCCCAGTAGATTTACTGTCTTTGTTTTAATATTTAATCTTTGATCCATTTTGACTTTAGTCTAATGAATAGTGATAGGCATGGGTCTAGTTTTAGTCTTCAGCTTGTGGAAAGCTGGTTTTCCTAACACTGTTTAGTAAAGAGGCTATCTTTCCTCCAGTGAACATATTTGGCCCCTTTGTCAAAGATAAGTTTTCTCAGTATGTTTGTAGTTGCGTCTGCATCTTCTTATCTGTTCTGCTGGTCCTCTGATCTGTGTTTTTGCCAATACTATGCTGATTGTATCACAGTAGCTTTGTACTATAATTTAAAATCAGGGATTGTGATGCCTTCTGCCTTGCTTTTGCTGTCCAGGATTGCTTTTGCTATTTTAGGTCACTTCTGTTTCCAAATGAATTACAGGAAAGTTAAGTCTAGATCTGTGAGATAAGCTCATGGTATTTTGATCAGGATTGCATCAAATCTGTATAACAGTTTTGAGAATATGGCCATTTTCACACTGTTGCTTCTTCCTATCAAAGAGTAAGGGATATCTTTCCATTTTCTAGTAGTCTTCTGTGGAATTTTTGAGGTCTTCTGGGTAGAGTATCATGTCATCTGCAAATAATGATAATTTGACGTCTTCTGTTCATATCCTTATTCCTTTTATTTCTCTCCTTTGTCTAATTGCTCTAACACTTCCAGAACTATATTGAATAGGAGTTTTGACAGTGAACATCCTTGTCTTGTTCCTGATTTTAGAGTGAAAGCTTTCCCTTTTTGTCCTGGTGAAGGGAACTTTAGGACTGGTTTGTGGGAAGAATTTGGAAAACTTTGGAGAAGCACATTAGAGAAGGTCTTAAATTCTGTACCCAAAGTTTGATAGACCATTCTGGTCCAGGCTCAGAAGACTGGAATGCTAATAGGAATGCAGACCGTAAAGACTATTTATGAGGTTTAAAATAGGATCAATGACTTGTTGGATTGGATTAGAAAGCCAAGCATGTTACACCCTGGCAAAGAACTTGTCTATATTATTTTCATGGCCTGAACTTGAGAAAGATTGAGTTTAAAGATGATGGACTAGTTATCTGGCAGAAGAAATTTCAAGGCCGCATACCATGCAGATTGTGGCATGACTATTGCTGGCTTCTTTTCTCCAGAAAAGAAGTGAAAATTGAGAGCAAACAGCAGAGTATAAAGATTAAAAATCTTGCTGTTTGGTCATAAAAGAACTGTGTGTAAAACTGGGACCAGATGAGTGTGTTCCCTACCACTATTCAAAGGAAACCAGTCCTTTGTACTAGGACAACAGTAGGTATCTCCTGCTGGCAACTCAGGAAATGGCCAGCCCCCCCCCCCCACACACACACACACATTGCAGGCTAAAGAGTATAAAATCTTTAAAATATTTTGGCTGGAGAGAGACTTCCACGGCATTTCTTTAGCAGGGATGCTAAAGAAATGTTTCATCATATTTAGTCTTTCAGGTATTCAGAGTCACTGGAGCCGAAATGGGGTTGGTGCCCCAGCAGCCACGGCTTGCATTGGTGGCCAATACTGGCATCATTCAAATGACGCTGGTTTTTCAGTGATACAGAATGCATGAGTTGGAGGATCCTGGAGACTCCCACCCAACTTTTAAAGTAATGTCTGAGAAACAGGCAATGTGTGGCAGGGTCAGAATCCCTGCCATGAACTCCTCAGTGTACAATGCTGTGAGAGTGAAGCCAAAGGCACAGTGAAAACCCCAAGAAGCTGGGGACACCAGGAACATGGAATATCTGCCAAGGAAAGCTGCAGGCCGCAAGGAGAACCAGAGCGAGAGAGACTTTGTGGGCTGTAATCAACAGAGCCACAGAGGAAGGACTGCCTGAGTCCTTTAGAGTGCACATCATGCCAACATTTGCACAAGATGAGGGCATGAAGTTACAAAATTTGTTTGCCCTGCTGGGTTTTGGTGTAGCTTTATTCAATTCCTTTCTGTTCCAACTATTTCTTTATTTTGACATGAGAATTTTTACTCTGTATCCTGTATTGAAGGAGAATATAAGAGTTTACAAATATGGGTTTGCCTTGGGCCTCAAAGAACTTTGGACTTAGACTTTACAGCAGCGCTGGAGCTGTTCAGACTTTGAGGAAGGAGTTAATGCATTTTCGGTGCACAGATATTTATATCATGTTAGATGGAATTAGGACCTTGCCCTCTGTCAATCTGGAGAGTGCCTAGGAAATTAGGAAAGCTACTTCTGTCACTAGCTGAGTGATGAGAGCATGATCTTGGGGCCTATGTCTGGCCCCCGGCCCCTTCCTCTGGTCTCTTCCTTGGTCACCTCACTGTCTGGCTGCTATAACCCTAGCAGGTTTCTTTCACCTTCTCTTTCCACCATAAGGTCTCTGGTTTGGAACCAGCCAGCCATGGACTGCAGCCTCTGAAACTGTGAGCCAAATTAAGTATTTTATGCCCTCAGGTACTTGATCACAGTGACAAAAAGTGACAAATATATACTCTTTTGTCTAAAGAACTCTCATTATTTTTATATTTGCTGAAATTGAAAACTCTTTTCCTCAGTTGAAATATTAGTAAATCATGAAAACTAGGCTTCCCTAATGGCTTATGAGTTCTTTGTTTTTGTTTATTGTTTAACAAAATATGTGGTGTTTATATACAATGAGTACTAAAGAAGGATAAATTTGAGTCATTTGAATAAAGATGGATACACCTGGAGACAATAATATAAAACAGCTAAACAATTGAGTGGTATCGTATGTATCTATTTGACATTACACTTGGAAATACAAAGATTTTATTTAGAAATCACAGAGCCAAAGATGAAAGGGCAAAATCTGGATTAACCTCAAAGTTCACTTGGACATGAATTCCTGAAGATGAGCAGCTTTATCACCACTTGCAACAGCATCAGGTACCTCTGCAAAGCCCTAAGACCACCATCATGAGACCACAGAATTTAACTTTTCCATCAGCATTAACTCTGAACATTCATTGCTATTTTTCTCTATGAAGATATAAGAAACTCTCTTTTGTATTTCCTCTATGGTTCTTCTTCTTGAGTTAATTTGCTTTTTTTTTTTTATCGTCTGCTAAAGAACTTGTGACCTGAATAAGGCCATGACTCTAACCTCACGGTGCCACATAGAACTTCAGCTGCTTATTTATTTCTCCAGTCTTTGTGCAGAAAATTCTTCCTACTTTTCCTTTGCTCTTTTACTGCTATTTCCCACACCTGCCTCCAGCCCTAGGACGCCAGACAGAGAAACTTCATCACCGGTTTCCTGGAAATACAGATATCAGTAGTAAAGTTTTAAAGAATAAAATTCAAAAGAATAGTTTTAAAATAAATTGAGGGAAAGCATATCTCATGCAAATAGTAAGCATAAGAAAAGTAATGTGATAAAGTAGACTTTAAGACAAAATATTACTAGAAATAAAGAGGAAATAGTTTGGAGTGATAATTAATATATAATGGATATATTAATATATCAAAAAATAAAATTAATAAATATGCTCTTTTAACAAAAGAAATTCAAACTACATGATACAAATAATGATAACACTATAGTGAAACAAAAAAACAATTATAGCTGGACATTTGAAACTACAGAGTAAAAAAACAGTAAAGGTATAAAAAATATAAACTACTTGAACAATACTATCAATTCAATTCACTATACGAGCAGCATTCTTTTCAAACATGTATAGAAGACTAAATTAAAACATATGTAGGGTATAAAAAGTGAAATAAGTACTAAATTTGAGATCTTATAATATATGATCACCAACAATAATAGAAATAAACTAAAAACTGAAAGCTATATGGTATCTAAAACAGTCCCAAATATTTAAAAATTGAGCTCTAGGTTTTTAAGTAACCTGCATCAGTGGAGAAACCACAAGGGAGCAAGACAGACTGGACTATCTTTTAAACTAAATAATGAAGTATTATAAATCAATTTTTGGAATACATCTGAAATAGTGCTTAAAGTGAAATTTATAATTTTAAAATGAAGAAAATGTAAAACAGTAATATATCTTCAAAAGACAGAAAATCAGGAGGATTAAACCAAGCACAGTGTAAGTATAAAAACAAACATAAAAAGAACAGAAATTACTGAACTAGAAAAGCAATAAAAAGAGGGACACCAAAATTTGGATTTTTGAAATCACTAATAGAGTGATTCTCCTTTCACAAGACTGATGAAGAAGAGAGGAAAAAGAACTACAAAATACTAATTTTTTTGGAGGCTGGGGATTTAGCTCAGCAAGCATAAGCGCCTGCCTTGCAAGCAGGCAGTTGTGAGTTCGATCCCCGGTACCAATAAAAAGGAAAAAGACAAAAAAAATACTAATATTTTGGTTCAAAGATACACATCACTTCAATTCCAAATTTTATTAGGAAAACAAGAATATACCATAAATGCATGCTGATTTATAAATTGAACTAATCCCTTGTTTTTAAAAGAATTTACCAAAATTAACAAAGAAAAAATTGAAAATATGAATAATTCTATATATAGAAGAAAACTCCTACAAAGAAAATTCACTAGAATGCTTTGACTGAAAATATTTATGAAACATTTAAGGAAGAAAATACCAGTTGTACACATAATCTTTCAAGATATAAATGCAAGAATATATTTACCAATTATAATATCAGCATCAGCCTAAATCCAAAATCAGGCAAACATATTTCAAGAAAAGGAACTGCAGATCAAAAATATTTCATTGACATAAATGTAAAAGTCCTTAATATTATCAATTTGAATTAATTAAATAACAGGAACTAATGTAATTAAATAACAGGATGCAATTGGTTTCCAGGATAACAAAATTGACTTACCTTTAAAAGCACAACCAATGCAATCTGTTACATTAAGATGACATTATTTTCTCAATAGATGCAGAAAAGGTACCTGACAAGATGAAACACCCATTTTTGATAAAATTCTCAGTAAACAGGAATAAAGGACTATTTTTGAAACTAATATAGAGCAACAGAAAAATACTACATTTCACAGTGAAAGACAAGTGCCTTCTATATTATGTCAATGAAGAAAAATGTACACATACATGATTTTAGTGTCATGAGCTTTTATTACAAGAATTGATCACAGTGTGAAAACTATTTGAAAAAATAAAGCCACTGAAAACATTGAAATAAAATTTAGGGGACATTAAAATTAAGTGTGAAAAAACCCTTCCTAAACATTAGGTGGAAAATGGAATTTCTACAAAACAACTAATTAATTCAATTACATAAAAAAGACAGAGTCCTAAGCATCATACATAAAAAAGTAAATAAATAATAAATAAAATGGAAGAAAATCACACATGAAAATGGGAAACATTCTTGAAACAATTCCACAAATTAATAAGAAACACTTTGAATTTTAAAAAGCAAATAATATTTCATCATGAAACATGAACAGGAAGTACTATTTAAAGAAATGACCCATAAAAAAATTGAAAGATATTTAGACTCACTGATAATGAATAAGTGAAAATAAAAAATTTGTCCTTGTTTTCAGGTCAGGGCACTATGTATCAGTTTAGAAAATTTTTTTAAAAATTAAATCCAATGAGATACAAAGTAGAAATGGCAGTTTTAGGCTTTTCTTGGATATATTAATTGGTAAAACTTTTTAAGAAACTGTCTTTGTAAAATAAATCCAACAATAATGAAAATAAATATTGCTAACAATTACGATCATTCCTACACCAGACACTGGATAATATAGTAAATGTTCTGTATTCATCATCTCAATTCATCATCATAATAAACCTAGAATATTGATTTTATAATCCTCATTTGTATAATGATAAAACTGAGATAATTAACACAGATGACTGAAGGGGTTGAAACTCAAACCCAGACCAACTAGTTCACAAACAATGATGATTATTACTTACATACATACCCTCCCTCAACATTTAAATAAATGTGGTTTTTAACTTCATAATGACGACTTTAGAAAAGAGATTATAGTATAACTGAAAAGGGGAAGACGTATGTACAAAAGTATTGATAACAGCATTGTATGAGTGAAACCTAGAATATGTAGCACCATCAACACGGAATTGGTTTAATACATCTGGTTGATGATACACTGCAATGTTATGCAGTTTTTTAAATGATGGTATAGACATTTATTGAAAAATATACCCATAACTTGTTATTTCTTGGAACAGCATATTTCAAGTAGGTTTATTATAATCTCACTTACACAAAATTCCAGACCTGTCGAATAGGTATATATAGGCACGGTGGAACATCAGAAAACATATTTTCCAAAATACTAATGTGATTACAGGGCATTAATTTTCTTTGAAAAATCTTTGAAATCAATCTTTCATTGTTTAATATTTTTGTATCATTTTTAATGAAAAACTACAGCAGTGCAGATTTTCCAGTAAGATTTCAGTTGACAACACAGCTTGTATTGGCAAGTGTTTTAATCTTTCTAATCTTCAAATTCCCTATTTATAAATAATACCCAATTCATAGACCTGCTTTGAGGACTAAATTAAATAATACCTAGAAAGTGGTGTTAACATAGTATTCAGTGAATTAGTTTAACAAATGATAAATTCCTTTGTCTTGAAAAACTGTTCACATATCCTAGTCAAATTTTCAGATGAAAACTTGCATATCTAAGAGCATAAAAACTTGTGACTTCCTCAAATACTTACTGCCCACAAAGGCCAAGAGAAGGAAGACACCACCCCAGTGGGCTTCACATCTCCATATTTGGGCACAACAGGAGTTGATCACACCTGCTCTAAAGAGAGTCTAGGAGGCCAGGGCAGCTCAGGAACATTATGGCGCGTCTCTGATTCTCTTATTTCAACGCATTGTACATTACAGTTGAGCAATCTGTGCTCCTGTATGCTGTAAGTCACCTGAAACACCCATATTACGAGTATGTCAAATAATGAAATTTCCCGGGTATGCAAATTGAGCAATTTTAACAAGCACTAGCAGAGCTCATTCCATAGTAATCCAATGCAGTGTTAGGAGACAACATAACCATAAAAAAGAGAAATTCAGACAGTGCATAAATGGATTAAGAGCAGTTGCACAGCTAAGCTGCTCTCTTTCCTTAGTCAAAAACTCTCATTAAAATAAATGAGCCTGCTCATTTAAGAGGGAAAAGGAGGTTTGGGGCATCGAGTTGGAAGAGTGGTTCAATTTCTGCTCATCAAAAGGGAGCAGAAATTCTTATCGACAACACCCACAGCTGCAGATGGATTCAACCCATTTTTTCATGCTAATGCTCTTATTAAACATCTTCTGTCCATCTGCATTTAAGCTTATGTTTTCCATTCTGAAACACAGTTTTACTTTTCATGTATGACATAGTTAAATTTGTGTATTTTTGGCTAAGGCCAAAATGAGTTGAAAGTAGAGGAAAAAAAAAAAAAAAGATTTCCACCATTGCTTTGTTTTCAATGAGCAAATTTAAAATTCTTCTCATACCCCAAACATTCTAGCTGTTCCTGCTCACTGCTTCCAATTCTAAAGCTTCCGGTTCTGTTCACATTTTTGGTGCACTGCCGAGCCCCACATAAGATGTGCTTGCAATGTAAGAACATGTGGAAAAATTATGTGTTTTTGTCACACCCTATTAAACGGTATTCAAAACACAATGCCCCAGAAACTAAATTGATTGTAGGTTTTATAGCCCTTTTCAGGCTAATAGAAACAATTCAGGACCATGAAAGAAAGCATAGCTAGCACAGCTGTGGGAATCTTAGACTGCTCAGCTCAGCAGTCTCCTCCTGGCTTTGGCAGTTAAAGTTCAGTTGGATTCCATTCTTTTAGGTCTTCGACAGATAAAGCCAGATTAATAGCTGCAAAGTTTTCCACATTTCTTATAAAAGTCATGTTTCTTTCGACAGACACTGTATTGTATTGGAGGCTAAAAAATGTCAACAGGTATCAAGATTGTTCCAAGCTACTAAGATGTTATAACATACATAATATTTTTATTCTCTTTTTATGTACCCAGCCTTGGCGATATGATCAAAGTTCCAAAACTTGGAAGCATAAACACTGTTTTTAATTTTCCCTCTATTTCATACTGGTATGATTCTTCCAGCATGGGTATAAGGAATTACATAAGCTGCCAGCCTATGACTCAAATGAAATCAATCACAGGACCACAGGACTCTTTAATATTTAGAAAATAAGAAGGAGCTGGTTCTTTACTGGTTGACCAGTAGCCCTAACCTCTGAGCAGCCTGGCAAGGCGTCACCTTGATCCTATCACCTATTACAAGTGATCATTCACTCAGTCATTACCTGCACTGCATGCTGCTCCATCAGAAAAACATCTGTGAACATTATTTGACAAATTGATCGCTAAATGAGCCATTAGCTGAAGGGGCTTTAGATTGCCTCTAGGAAGCTAGAGTGGCTGCAGAAGAAAAATGCTTACAGATGCAAAGCAGTGATTAGCAAAAGAAAAAGAACTCTGTGTCCATGTGCCTGGGAAGGTTCAGGGGGGCTCATGTGGGAAAGCGGTGGAAAGGTAGCAACAAACCATGTCCTGCAAGAAAATCCACCTTCTCTAAAGGAAGCTGTTTATTAGAAGCAGTAGTAAAACTGCTTAATTCCCTCAGTCCCTCTAGGGAGACATGGAAGCCTTTGTGAACTGAAGAAGAAATAATCCTCGCCAGTGGTGTGCTTGTCAAGAAGAGAAAGCCGGAAAAACAATGTTAGGCATTTTATCATCCCTGCTCGCCAAGAGGAGACAGGTATGCTGCTTGCTATTGTTCTGACAGATACTGCGGCTTAGTATGCATCCTCTCCACTCCTCCTGTGTGTGGCAAAAAACAGCTGTCTCCCTGGCTCAGGCTACAAGGGGTTAGCAGGGAACAGATTCTTCTATATTAGCATCACTTGTACGGCTTTGTTTGATTCATCACTGGAAACACATGGCCTTCCTGAGAAATGCCTTACACATGGGCCATTTCCCCACAGTGGCTCCAAAAATAGCTCATAAACAATGCATCAAAACTTAATGGTAAATAAATGCAGAAAGATGCCTGAGTTAAATTGGGCCAGCTCAATGGGAAGTTAGGGGTATACAATCCTTAAGAAAATTCTTTTTATAAATCCTGCATGTTTCATGTTGCTGACAGATGTTTGTGATTTAAAAAAAAAAAATCCTTGAAAAAGAAAAGCAGATTGTTTTGATCCAAAATGATGTGTTGTACGGCATGGAAACTATTTCAGTGCCAAATTCCCTTGAGATGAGAAAGAAAAGACCACAAGACTCAAAGAGTGCCAGATGCAGTAGCTGTAAGACTCAGACTACAGCACTAAGTTTCCTTTTGGGTTGAGGCATTAAAAACTCACGGTTACTGACTATTGCACTGCCACTCAGAATACTGCTATGACCATTGAAAAGAACCAGAACCAGACATCTGTTCTGAATCTGGGGCTCTCTGGATTGAAAATTTGGTGAATACTAATAAAATCTATGCTCCGTATATTTACAAGGAAGAAAATGCATCCATTACTCGCATTACATGAAACTTGAGAAATCCTGGCTCTTTCCCAAAGGTCCAGACATTTTTCTAATAAAATAAGCAGTGAGCTTCAAACAACTCTAAAGTCATGACATAATGGTACAATCACCTACACAGTCCCTCAGGCTTACACTGTAACACACTCACCCAATCTTATAATAATAACAGAAGATGGAGGAATTGAATTACCCCCAAAACAAGCCACTTTCAAGTTAACAGAAGAGGTTTTTCCATTTGAGGGCCTTTTTTAGGGGCAACAAAGATTAATCCACTTACTTCCTTCACCAAACCGAGACATTACAATTTGCATGGCTGATAAATATATAGAATATAATCCATATGCATTTTCTCCGCATTCTGTGGCAGAGCTATGGACAAACTGCTGTTCACACAGATGGCCCAGGGAGCTCTCTGCATCTTGTTTTTCAAGTCAATAAATCACCAGGAGAGATAAGAGAAAAGAGAAGGCATGAAGGATGAGGGACGGGGATGAGCAAAATCCCTTTTCTGGGAAATGTTTACTTATTCTTGGTCTCTTTGGAACCCTGAGGAATTCTTTGTTTTCCTGATGAAATTGGGAAGAAAAGTCTTTCCACACAAAGTCTTTTCAGATGGCATTATCAGAAGATTGGTAAAAAAAAAAAAAAAAGCATCCAAATGGAAAAGGAGAAATTAGAGCTGGTGTAGGGGTGCAGTCTTAGCCCTCCAGGGGGCTGAGGTAGGAAGATCACAGGTTTGGGGCCAGACAGGCAACTTAGCACCTAGTGAGACACTGTCTCAAAGCAAAAGATTAAAAAGGACTGGACATGTAGCTCATCAGAAAAGCTTTGGATTCAATTCCAACTATAGAAAAAAAGTATAAATAGGGATAAATGCTTAAAAAATCCACTGAGATGCATAAAATAATCTTTTAAATGGAAAGGTTTATGTATTTTAAAACATGAACTGATACTTCTGCGTTTGGGCAAGATGAGTATCAGAGACTGAATATGTCCTTCCATTTAAATCAAGTTTCATATAAAAGTGAACTAAATACAAAAAGCCACATACATGTTAGGATTCAAATAATAACTTCAAAATGTGACTGGGAGAGAAAATAAAGATGAACATAAAGTGTGTTAAGAGTCAAAATTTGTTACAATAAATAGAAGTGATCCATTGCTTTATAATATCTGTCTGATAGAAAGAGCTCAACAAATATCTGTTGGCTGCATCAGTTCAATAAAATAGCTATGAAAAACTTAAGTTTGAACTTAAATTCTCTTGATAAGCATCAAAGTTGTACGATTTGATGTGGGATGTGTCATGTGCCTGTACCAACCCCTGTAATAGATGTACATAAACTACAATGTACTACAAACACGTAATGAAATAGAAAATGAAGTACAAACACAAAATAAAATAGACAAAACTGGTGAAATGAGCCAGAGAAATCAAGGTAGAGAAAGTGATTCATTAGCTATGTGTTAAGCAGGAATCTGAAGACCAAGATCTTAAGTAGTGATTTCCAGAGAAATAAAGGTAAATCTCAGTCATAGCATCAGTTGGACAGTTCAAGAAGGAAATAGGTGATAAAGAGAACCTACCAGTCAAAGAACAAAGTATACTTTTCAAGGAATTGCATGAAATAAGCCAAGAAATAAAAAAAACAAGTATACCTAAGAACACTTGATTAGAATTCCCTATTTAGAAAAAAGGAGGGAAAGAGGCTGATTCTGGGATAAGGATTCATGAGGTTGTTCACTAATTTTGAAAAGAATAGTTTGGATCTAGAACCAAAGTATGATCCTAACAGAGGCAAACGATATGGAATTTTGTTTATAAGGATGATAAAAAAGGAACATAATGGGATCCCAGATTTAAGGTACCAGCATATTCCTACGTTCCCTCTTCACATGAGGCAATAGATGAAACAGTCTGTCTCTTTTCTGGGTCCCCTTTCTTCACGTTCTCAGACTTCTCTGCAGTTCCTCCTCTTTCTCCTCCACTGTTACTTTCTCGCACCCTGTACAGAATTCCATCCATCAACCCACAAACATGCTCTCATGTCACCCTCTTTCAAAAATTTTCTTTGACTACAACTGGCCATGTGACAACTAACTGATCTGTTTCTCCCCCATAGCAAATTTGTACAAGCTTTTATCTTTTATTTTTATTAGTACATTTTAGCAGTATATAATAGTTATATTCACTGTGGAAGTTGGTAGATATTCATAAAACATCTTAACTGCTTGTCGACTTTCTTACCTTCTACCCAACTCCAACAACTCCACCCTAACCTGCAGCTAGAACGGCTCTGGTTGTAGCCCAGTGACTACTTCAGGGTCTCCATAATCCTCAGGCTTGCCTGGCTGCACTGTCCAGGAAGCCTCCTTCACTACAACACCTGAAATATAATGGATATGCTTATGATGCCCAACGTTTACATCCATTTCAAAGCTTTTATATAGGTACAACTGCAACTTTACACTTCCACTAGGCTGTTGAATAGACGACTAATTTTAACATTGATTCTTGATTCCTTTATCCCAAACCTCTTTACCCAGTTTTCCCCATTTTGGTACTACAGTCCCCAGCAGTGCTTAAGCATTCTGACTTCTTCCCTTAGATAGACCCCATGCCCAAATCAACTTTTGCTCCCATGATTTCTATTTTCAGAATATGTTTCTTGCATTTCCTCTCCACTGCTCACGTCTTGGTCAAAACCATCCTGATTCCTGCTCAAAGCATTTCAAAGGCTCTCCACCTTGTTTTCCTAGTTTTGCTTTTGCCTCCTGTCTACTATCCATATTGCAGACAGAAAGATCTTTCTAAAATGTAAGTCATAGTGTGACGAATGCTAAGCCTTTCAATACTTTCCCATTCACATTTAAATATTGTTTCTGCATTCGTATGTTAATAGTACCTAATAATTACATTCATCACACTCATTGTGTGGAGTACACAGCACATCTTAATTATTTTTATTTACTCTTCCCTTCCTTCCCTCCATTATCCTTCTGTTTCTTAGTTCCCTTCCCATTTGCAAAGACCATCTCTCTGTTTCTTATCATCTAGTTCTTCCTTTACTCTTTGAATTATTTATACTTTTTATTTCTCATATAAGAGAAACCATAAAAATATTTAAGTTCCTGTGCCTGATTTATTTCGCTTAATATTATTGTCTCCAGCTATATCCATCTTTATTATAAATGACTCAAATCTATCCTTCTTTAGCCTACTACTCCATTGTATATAAACACCACATTTTCCTTAAATAAATTCGTAACTTAAGTCAAATGGCGTACGTGTCTCTGCACAATCTAGCTTTTCTGTGTTCTTTCCAGCTTCAGCCTGTATGACTTCTTCCTCTCACTGCCACTCCTCACCCACAATGCATTGCTTTCTATTTGTCACCTAAAATCATCTCTCTCACCTCCTTGTGCCTGAAATTCTTTCCAAACAGCTTATCTTTCATTTAGGTCTTCTGACTTCTTTTTACCTTACACATTCAGATCAAATGTAACCTACAGAGACCATGTGCATCCATAGACTTCTGAAAATTACAACATAGTTTCCGTAATTTCATTGGATGACATTGTTTACAAGTGAGCAGGATACACACAGAGACCACAGAAATGTGAGCTGGTAGACCAATGGCTATCAACAGTGACTGCACATCAGGGTGAACAATGATTAAGATTTAGCCAGACCTACTGAACAAGGTCCTCAGGAGGAGACCAAAGCAATTGGGATCAGTACGGGGAGGGCTGCAAACACAGGCTTAGCCAATAGTTCCCTAGGTGAAGCTGTTCCTGATCAGTTACATGGGCTTCACCTTCTGTACATTAAAAAGTTAGCTGGGAAGAACCTCTAAGTATCAGTTCTCACGTCATACCTTAGTAGAACCAGTATCTCTGAAGATATTTTCTAAGCATGTACATTTTAGAAACTCTTCAGGCAATCACAACTGTTTGATCATGTTTATCCTCTTGGAGCATGTAGTCTAGAGAAAGAAAAAATAGCCAATCAACAACTGTGTACTTTATAATGGAACCCTTCCTCTTAGCTCTGACATCATGTGAGATCCACCACCAGAGAGCATCCATTTCAGTTAGGTCTTCATGGAAACTACCTTACTGTAAATACCAAGTTTTTGTCACCTGGGCTAAATTTTTGTCACCAGGGGGCTGTGCAGCAACCTAGCAGGCCAGGGGACTCAGACCCCACATTCCAAAGAAAGGGCTGTCTTCAGTGGGGCTGGCTTACGACTGGCTCCCAAGTGCTCCCACGCAAATTTGCTTCTGGTATTTTTGTATGTCCAAGGCTATGGGCTGTGTTGCATCATTCTAGCGAGATTCTTTATGCCAAAATATGATTTATGGTGAATGTATGTTTTTATGAGATAGACACTGAGGCCTGGTATATCACTTTGACCTTTGGAGGACAGCCACCTGGACAGCAAAATTCACTCACATTGCTGGTGCATGCCTGTGACTAACCCCCAATAAGGTATCTGGACACCATAGCTCAGGTGAGTTCCCATGCTTGGCAGTCCTCACCTGTGTCACCACATGACTCCTGTCACATGGGTGCTAGACAACATCAAGAAGGGACACCAGCAAGTGTGTTCCTGGTTTCTCCAGGACTTCATCCATGATTGATCTGTCATCTCTCACTGTCATGACCATGAGTGCACACCAGTCTGACCTGTGAATCCTTCTATGGAATCAGTGAGCCCCAGGGAGAGGTGAGCCCTCGACACTGAGATAATCTAACAGCTTATTTCATCCAAAAGCTTGTTTAACTGGTTAATCACTGCTTAGAAAATATTCACAGAAACAATCATGTGAAAAGATTAGTTTTTCGGAAGCTTGAAAGAAGAAAAAGAGGGAGGGGAAAGAAAGAAAGGAAGAAAGAGAGACAGCAGGCCTACCTCACTTAAATCATCATGAAGCAGAAATAAAGTTAATACATATGAATGTGTGCCTGTGTGCGTGTGTGTTGTGGCACTGAGACTGAACTCAGCAGTTACTGAGTTACATCCCCACCTCCCCCCAGTCTTCTTCCTTTTGGTGGGGAGGGGTGTGTAGGAAGGTGCTAAGTCACTAAGTTGCCAGGTTGGCCGCAGACTTCCAATCCTCCTGCCTCGGCCTTTCAGAGTACTGGGATAACAAGTGTGTACCGCGGAGCCCGCCTCACATGCCTTTTTTTTTCTTTGATCCACCTACCTATTACTATGTCTTACACTTTTGTGCCTTTACTCTACACTTATTCCTTAAAATGAATATCTTATCTACATCAGGGATATATACTGCTATATGGTAAAGTTATATTAGCAAACTGATTGCATTCCAAGAATTTTTTTGCAAAGAATGTTATTTGCAACATGATTTCCATTGGAAATATGAGTTTATCACAGGCCAGGATAAAGGAAAATAATAGATCACAGGATTCCTATCTCCATGAAGCTCAAAACTACCCACTCAAAACTAGTAACTTCGAGACATCCCTCCCCTGAAGAACTGTCTCTCTGTAGCAGGCACGGAGACACCCAGGGGGCTGCTGACCACAGTAGCCTCACCTGCCCCATAGCAGTGATTTAAGTGAGCAGAAAAAGGACTCATTGTCTATATCTTTTTTTTAACCCCTTCAGAACTCACTGATTTTTTCCAAGTTCCAGGCAAGCATGAATTAAACACTTTCAAATATTTAGAACTCAAATTTATATTAAGAAAAAGCTCAAGCTAAACTTCATTTCAAAATATATGTTACCTATAAATTCACCCTGAAGACTTCTTAATTCACGGCATGACAGAAAATCAGAACATATATCAAATTCTTTTAAGCTCCTAAAATGCCATTTTCTGAAGTTTCTCTTTCATTCTACTCAAGAATCACCACTTGAGACCACCTAAGAGTTTTTATCCTAGACAACTGAAATTATTTTTCACATTCCTACTTAAGAAAAATTTATCAAGCAACACACAGTGTTACATGTCTCTCATAATAGCATTCTGGAAGCTGGAGCAAGGGGACCTCCACTCTGAAACCAGTGTTAGGGACTTTGGCACTGTCTCACAAGTTGAAAAAAAAAAAAAAAGACTAGGGATGTAGCTTAGTGTAAGGCCCAATACTGCAAAAGGGGGAGGGAAAGGGAAGGTGGAGGAAAAGAGGAAGGAAGGAAGGAAGGAAGGAAGGAAGGAAGGAAGGAAGGAAGGAAGGAAGAAGGAAGCAGGGAAAGAAACAGAGAGAGAGAGAGAGAGAGAGAGAGAGAGAGAATCATTATTCATTAGCTCCGATGGAAGCAATGCCTGGATTGCAAGCCAGGAAGAAAAGTGGCCATGAGCAGACCAGAAGCTCCAAATGAGAAGGAAACCCCTCATTTCAGCACCTCCAGAAAGAACCAACCTTGCAACCGCTCGACTGTAGCCCAGTGATGTTGATTTCAGGCTAGATTTTCTAAAAATTTAAAGTGGTATAAGCTCTCAGTTTGTGGCAATTCATTACCACAGAAATAGAAATCTAACATGCCGTATTTATGGACTGCAGTTTGTTCTCTATGAAATGAAGAAAGAAATTCTGTTGGGAGCATTTTTCTAAATACATATATTAACTTCATTCAAAAGCTATTTTACACAAGCCTTCCTTTCTGAGGGCTTACTTTAAATTAGAGGTAAAATATCAGGAAGGAAAAAATAGCATTTGATAAATTTTTAAAATTACAACTTATCTGAAAGGTATTTGCCATCACTAAAGATAGTCTTTGGGGAAAGTGGTCTTTAAATAGAGAAAATAATGATCCAAGTTTCAGATTCCTGCATTATGGTTTATTACATATGATGTCTGGGTTATATTAAATTCCTGGAAATCAGGGTCTATAATGGAATGGCTGACAGACCCTTAACTTTAATAGCCTTTCCAAGTACTGCTATAGTGAGCATTACTTTTTAATGTCATAAAATGATGGCTAAAACACTACAGAACAGATAAGCAGGTGTTCAAGAGACCAGAACTGTTTAAACTTCATTGATTTATGGTCTATCTCATATTGAAGGCCAAAAGTTTTATTGAATTCCCACAGTAGATAATCCAAACTTAATTTTCCAAAATGGTAGGACTATTTCAGGATTCCCCACATGTATCAATTTCTTCATTTTAACAGTCGTGTTTCTTTATTGTAGTTAGTAGGTATAATGAAACAGAACCCATGGACAGAAGTGTAAGTTAAGGCCAGGGATCTAGTTCAGCAGTACAAGCACCTGCCTGGCAAGCATGAATTTGTGAGTTCGTTCAATCCCTGTACCAAAAAAAAAAAAAAGTATAAGTTATTCTGCTTTCTTTGTATTGGTTGACATTTTGAGGTACTTTGTATATAATAAAACCTAATACATAATTACTAAATCATATAATCTAGGAACACAAGTCTCAACTAGTCATTTAATACATAACTATATTTCTGCCACTCTTCAGAATTGTGAATATGATACAACTTCTTAGTCCACTGTACCACGTGTATCGTAGCCCCTTCCCTCTCCCATAACCTGTCAACTCATTCCCTGCTCAGTATCTCTAATCCCTATGCTGCCCAACAGAAAGTAAAGTGGCTCTCAGAAAATCCTCAGTAAACTATCAAATATTTATAGGATTTGTTTGCATTTTCTGCTACTTACATAAAAATAAATACTCTTGGAAATGTAGGACCTAACTCCAGTGATTTAGTGAAACATATTTACTAAAGAATAAAATAAAAATACTATCAGCTCTCCAAACCATGTCAGAGAGAACTAGAATAAAAATACTATTTTTTATACTTCAGAAGAACATAATTTAGTTTAGAAAGAAAAAAGAAAGAATATTCAGTTTGGCTGGGCGCAGTGATAATCTGTGAAGTGGTCTGACTGAGGTCACTCCATTGACACACTGGACAGCTTTCACACCAGATAGGCAGGAAGTGTATGTGCCAGAAAACCTTCCCAAAGTAGGGCAGGAATTCACAGGATCTCATGGCAGGCTTCTGTAACTCTAACTATAACTGCCATTCTAGGCTAACAGCAGGGTTGTCTCAAAGGTGAAATCAAGAACCAGTTTGTGCCATACTATTTGCAATCAGAAGCAATGTCTCCAAAAGAACAAATTAACTCCTATACCCTCATCAGTACATCAGTGTTTTGTTTGGCTTTGGAAACATTCTTAATTGATACACAAAAAATGTACATATTTATGGAACATCATGTGATGTCTGATAGCTATTCTATAGACATGTGGACAACAAACCACCTGATATCCCAATCTATCTTTAGTATCAGCAGTAATAGCAACAAACTCCTCTTGCGAGAGGAATGTTGTGCATGACTCAGGCAGTTTATGAATAGACACACAGCTTACAGTGCGTCTGACCCTTTACTTTCCCCTCTGCATTCCCAGACGAGGCCTAACCCTCAGAAAATAAAAGAATGTTGGAACCAAACCAGTAACAAAATAGCAATACAATAATCAAAAAGTGTGGTGGTCCACACCTTTAATTCTGACTACTAGGAAGGCTGAGGCAAGGGGATTATACATTCAAGGGTAGCCTGGCAATTTAAGGAGACCTAATCTCAAATTAAAAGTAAAAAGTAATGAGGATATAACTCAGGACTCCAGAGAGAGACAGAGAGCGAGAGACTCAAAATAAGAAATGCTGCACAAAACTGGATAACTTGCTTCTCAGAACCACAAAATGTAAAACTACGAGCTTATACACAGTATTATTTTCATTAGCTGTCAGACAGGATTTTTAGTGTGTTTAAAAGCACCGTTCAATCAGGAATGAATTGAATTGGACTTTCTTTCCCATAAAAATTGTCAGTTTTTTGAGCAAAATTATCTAAGCTTATTTCCTTGTTGCTTTATCAAGTAAACAGACAAGTAAATAGAGAACCTTCTGATTTCTCATCTTCTGTTATTGGAAAGTCTGTGAAAGGACAAATATCATTTTGCCATGTAACAATATTCACTGTGACATGACTTGAGTTATAACATTTCCCCACCCTTCTCTTCTTCAGGTAATTTCAATATAAAATTTACCTAAATTATCCTATGGATTCAAACTTGTGTTTTAATATTTATTTGGAACAGAGAGTTTTATAATTTAATGAAATTCACAGAATGCCTTTCCTCTGAAGTGAGACTGGCTTTGACCATCTTGGTTTTTATTTCTTTAAACTTGGAATTATTACGATGGGGAGAGGAGCTGGCTTGCCTTTTCATTTTGAATCTATATGGGAGAAAATAATGTATAACGATCTTCAGAATTTTCTTAATTCAAAGAAATACATAATAATGCAATAATTTCAGAATTAAATACTAAAACATGTATATGCTTTTATAGTTTGTAATTATAGTGATTTTCCCAGATCATCTGTATCAATAAAGGTCCACTTTAATTTGAAGTATGTGATAAAGGTGATTTTTCTTCTTCGGTAGAGGTACCCTTACCAAAATTTTGAACAGAGACAAATAAGTATCAGCACAGATATGGAAGAAAGACAAATGCTGTGAGCTGCGCTGTCATTAGACTCAGTTGGTGAAGACTACTGTGTTCTCTTAAGGAAGTCTGTGCTGCTGTTGTCCTGGGTGTCTGTGGCTTAGGAAGCTACCCAACAGCCTTTAAGCATCTTTGTAGAGGCGCCACTATTCAGGTGGGAGAGATTGTTTAGAAGGAGCCGTGTTACTCTATCTATATCATGAAACAGCACAGTGTTTGGAGTTCCTGCCAGGGCTCTGAAGGGGAGAGAAGACCTAGAGAAGAATCAAAGAGGAAACCTGCACCTAAGCTTTCCAGAACATTGCTGCACCTGAAATGCGTCTCCTCCGGGTGTATGACAGCCTCTCCTCTGCCCCTGAGCTCTGCCCCTTTCAGGTGGGGACACAGACGGAGCAGCCTGGAGGGTGGAAGAAAGGCTCCCTTGATTGATGCACAGCCTCAGCCCAGCTCTGCAAACACGGAACTCTCCTGCCTCTGCCTGATGGAAGCGCCTGGGTCGCGGCCACCGCGGCTTGCTGAGCCCGGATTTCTCCGGCTGGGTCACTGCACCCACAGCAGCAGCAAACTGGGGTCCAGGGACCTCCAGGCCGCCGGGCCCCTGTGTCTATCAGGGTCCTCAGGCTCTGCCCTTCACTTCTCCCTAACCTAACCGTGCTGGGTCCCTGCGGCTGCTTTAGTGTTGCCAGTTTCCAAGTTGACTTAAGAGGCAGGAGGACACCTTTCTTGCTTCCCAGTCAGGCAACAATCTTACCAGCTGTCACTGTCACCTCCCGAATGCGAGGGAGCTGAGCGAACAGAGGAAGAGAGGCAGGGCTCCTGCTTCTTGCACCCACCTTCTGTCTCCTCCACAGCCAGCTCAGGAACTGCAAAGCAGGACTGGAGCACTCTGGCTCTCACCCGGGACTTTTGCCACCCTGCCAGGCCTGTGACTTGCTGTAGTCCCGCCTGCTGGGCCTGCCTTTGACGCCCTGGACGGGTCGTTGAAGGAATTCGGAGTTTCTATCTCTCAAATCCCTCTGGATTTCAAGTCTGACACTTTGCTTTGGCCTCAGGCATCTTGTTGTAGTCCTCAGAGGCCAAATATATACTTTTTGCTCCTCTTTGCATTTTTACTATAGAAATTCTGACTTAACTTCTAGTGCAAATGAATAAATAACACGAACTAGTCAGAGAAGCCATGTGTATGGAATTGCAAAGAGTAGAGAACATTAATATATTTCAAAATACATTACTCCCCACACTAACGTACTCTCCCGAGAATCCAGCATCTGTCCTAAGCTCTAGTATCTATGTCTGGGAATGTGGCTGTGCAGCAGAAACCGATGGGAAACTCCTCAGTCAAAATTTTTCTTATGCTTCATAATATGCATTGTTTTAATATTTTTATTTAATGTTTTGCACTATAAGGAATTAGCTAGGTGCCGGTGCCCAAACTTTGGGGAAAAAAAATCTCTCTGCTCATGGTGTCACCGCCCAGGAAAAGCAGGCACTGGCAAAGCACCTTTGAGCTCCGGAATATAGCAGATCAGGGTTTCCTAAGAGACACTAGTCAGTGCAGGTGTGTGGTACATGGCCAAAATAGAGGCAAGAGAGCCTCTTCATGGTACGTGAGAAGCAAAATCCTGACCTCAGGAATACTGAGGGGATCCATCTCAGATGCACTCTTCTGGTATCCTGGTTGATTTGTCTCTGGGCTTGTGTACATGGGGAGTAGTAGAGAGCTCAAAGCACCAAGCTTCAGATCCCCTCTGCCCTTAGCATCACTCAGTCCTTTTTTCACTGTAGTCAGATTTGCTGTTTTGTGACTTGTCCTCAACTGCGCGTGCCACCTTCAGTAAATGTTTATTAAAGGAATGAATAAATGAGTAACTACTGAGTTTAATTCACTAAACTCTATTTATAATTCTTCATTCTCATGATCTAGGTATCCCATAAAGAAAATTAAAACGCATCTCTTTACTACTGGAAACTTTGTTTCCCTATTCAAAATGAAAATTTCTAAATAATTGATAATATGCATATTTTAAATCACGTTATTATATTTTCTAGCCATATACATGATATTAAAAATTTACTTAAATTATAGATATTTATGTACTTTTTTCCTCAAAGAATTCATGTGCTCAAAAATATACAATTCTGGGTCAGGAATATAACTCAGAGTCTAAGTATCTGCCTGCCTGCCTGCCTGAGTTTGATTCCTGGTACCAAAAATATATGTATAAAATTCTACTAAAGGTAAAAATCCCCCTAATTTTTTAAAGGTTGAGATAAATAAAATGATTGTGCCTTACAAATTATGAAATGCTACATCAGAGGTTGCTATGTCATTTTGAGATGAAATTATTCTTCTGTGCTTACAAGGCAGTTTCATAAAAAAAATTACTAGTCCACTATAATCTGCCAGTCCCTGTATGTACATTGTTATAATTATCCTCCCTTTCTGCCTGTCTCTGTCTCTGTCTCTTTATTTCTCTGTCTCTTTTCCTCTCTGTCTTTCTCCTCCTCCCCTCTCTCTCTTTTGAGATTCATAATTGATATTTGAAATTTCTCTGGGACCTCAAAATAGTCCCCCATAATCAGTGACAAAGGTGAGTTTGGAGAAAGAAGGGCTATAGTAATTTTCTAAGATGAAACAAATGTTTTCAAACTTAAATAGAATTGAAGATTAATTGCTGCATTTTCTGGCAAACTATCAAATTATCAGGGTCATGAATAAGCTTATGCAATTATTTTTCACAGAAAAGGGGTTCAGCTGCTTCAGACTACTCTGGCAAAAGGTTGGTTTTTAGACTCTGCATCTCTAGGTAATTTTTTTAACATGCTGGTTGTACTAATCATTTTTTTATTTGCTAGTTTGGAGATTAATAATTGTGTGTGATATCAACAGTTACTACAAACTGTCAGGCTAGCTGGCAGTAATTTTTATATAATTTAGATGCCTTAAAATCTCTTGACATACAAAAACCATCAGTTCATCTAACTCTGATATCATTAAGACTGTTCTTTTTATCAGCAAAATCACTTGGTGCCTTCCAACCTCTTCCCTCCTTACTTCTACATAAAGTAATCTTTAAAATGTGTAAATTATTCCAATGATAATATGAAAAAATAATGAGAAGAGTAACAAGGTGCATCTGCTCTGCCATGCACGTGAGCCTATGACTGAATTAAGTGTGGTAATCTTTCTCACCTCCTTAAGCATCTATCAATGAAGATTCCTCCTCCTCAGAGATAAAAACCCAGCCCAGAACAATGATTTGATCAATATATAGATCAGAAATAAAAAAGAAATAAGAAAAAAGAGGGAGGAATCTAGGTTAAATGTAACTAAATAAAGGGCCAGGATTTAGCTCAGCGGCATAAGCGCCTGCCTGGCAAGCACTAGGTGGTGAATCTGATCCCTGGTGACTAAATAAATAAGTATAACTAAATAAGCGAAAGACTAAAATAGAATTATCTGAAAGCAAGAATACTAACTCTTCGTAAAGTCCACTGTTTAAAATTTGAACTGAACCGTATATATTACTGTATTTATTCAGCATTTGTCCTAAAAAACTTAACTAGAAAATCTGGAGATAGCACTTGGTATTCCTAACACGTCCTGGAAGCTCTGTGTTATTTCTCTGTAGTCTAGTTCCTATTTGGGAGCAATCCAGAATCTAACAATTAAACAAGTTTGACTAACAATGATGCACATTCTCAATGTATATCACTCAGCATGAATACGAGAATAATAACTTGGAATATTGCGTGAAAAACAAAAGGAAGAGCTATTTTTTAACAAAGACTATAAAACAGCTTTCCATCAATAGGACATTCAGCTCTTCCTAAAACAAATGCGTTGTTTCTTTGCTTTATAAACAGATATGTCTTTAAACATGCAAGAAGAACCACACAGAGTAACTGGGAATCAATCATGTCAACATTTTACTTTGCTTATTTCCAAACCACAGGCTGGAATTCAGCTAATCTAAACTTTACTGAATGTTAATATAACAGCTGGCAACATGAATTTTTTAAAAAGGATTCCAAGAGTAATGAAAATGAAAATACAGCACATGACATTGATCTAAGTTTTGACAGACGTTTTTGGTCAGCATAACATATGAGCTCAGAAATGAAGCTCCAGCCATGTACCTTTCGGAAAAGACTTCCTCTATAAATAAAGTTGTTACAGAAAATGACTAGCAGCATCATACCCTAAGCCTCTTGGCCAATAATAAATTGAACATTAATGGAAACTGACTATTTCTTCCATGTCCCCGTGAAGTAACAGACTAAACATTCAAGGCATCTGGAATTGCTTGCACAGCTATGCGCTGTCACACAGTTTATCAGCCAGGGACCTATTTGATGTGGCTGTTACTCTTAAAAGCCCCAGTAATTCTACCTCAGAACTAAAATTCCATTTTGAGTAGCAACAGTGTTTGTTGATCATCAAGACAGGTGGAAAGAGAAGAGGACTGAAAAGAATGGCTTATTTGCTCAAATAATATGCACAGAAGAGAATGGGACTGATGCGTTATTTTTAAACAATGTCTAGCCCCCAGGTCAGTATTGATTGAAGAATCCAGCAGCAGAGAAAGGAACCATGACTGCATTTTGAGCTGAAGAGGCAGTTACCCACTCTATTTCCTATTAACTGGTAAGATCACTCTTTTAAATTTAGGACAAATAATAATAAAAGTCATGAGCATCTTATGGGACCACTAAAGAAAATGCTGCTTCCATCCCCTCCCTCCAACAAACTTAATAAGAAGAAAAGAATGGCCTTCCCACCCTTTGTGTAGAAAGGCAATTTGATGTGAAATGTTTTCTCCTGAGTGATGGAATGTGCAGTCATGCACCAGCAACTCGGTGCTGAATATCAACTTGCCTGTTGTGGATGAAACCACTTTGGGGATGGGCAGAGCACACAGCTAGAAAAGGAGGCCCTTCAACACACGAGGGGAGCTACGCACTCTGTTTCAGAAGATGGAGGTTTATCTTCCAATGAAGAGCTTTGATGTTATTCATATGCTAACAATATCACCATTTCCTCACAGCTCTCAATGCACAGCGAATAAAAGACATCATTTGCTGACATGAGGCTCAAGGCTTGCTGTCCAGCATACTGATCGACAGTCTGCATTCAGCCTCACAGCTAAGCCACCACGTAACCTTTAAATTGTTCTTTTAACACTTTAAAATTCCGGTCAAAATAATTTACCATTTTATAGAATAAAATGATGAAACAAAGAGCTAACTGTATTTTCCCTCTGCTCCTACAATGTAGCTGCAGTGCCCTGGGGGCCCCTTTCATCTCATCTGAGTGCGAGTGTATGATGTGATTGTTAACATAGCTGGCCACCAGATGAAGCGAATTATCTAAACTGCCAAGGTTCCCACTTTCTTTCCAATTTAAACATCAATTTAACACAGAAACTGAAGGGTATTATGAAAGCTTTAATAGGAACCATTTCAGACAGGAGGAAAAAATGCTGGAAGGTTCTTTTTCTAACAGCCAAACAAATCTGCAATTTTTTTAAATTGGAAGATGAGTCAGGAAAAATGAACATACCACTGGAGAGCACACAGTGCATTCTTCAACCAGCAGCCTTGGGAGAGGGCTTTGTCTTAAATAAACATGTTTTCTTCTCAACAAGGGAGGAGTTTAGTAAAGAAAATAATCTGGATGAATTTGCTAGTTCGTTAACTAAATACAAATGATCATCAACTAAAAAGAGACTCCTATCTCAAACATTCCAGGGTATGCATCATTAACGTGCATAGTCTGGAATGTTTCTAATAGTCTTGCTTGGATTTTTAAGGTCCTTTTCATTATATAACTTCCTTTTCTCATGGAAATTTTTTTCCACTTGGATCTCTAGCTGGTAACAGAATGTGCAAGCATATGTCCTGCATCTCTCTTTGAAAATGAGACACTTTATAGCTCGTTCATAACAATAAAAACTCATGCTTTCTTACACAAAATAGAGCACTTACTAGTATATTATACTCCAATTAAAACATACAGATTTGAACCAAAAGAGTGTGAATTAACAAAAATAATCTTTTTTATGCACTCACATTGTAAACAGTAATAACATACAGAGTAATCACATTCGTAAGTATTAAATAACAAAAGAACCATATTTACCATTATTAAATGTGCTTTTATCAAAATATGAGCTCCAAAAACTTGAAATAAGATTTGAAGTTATTTAAAAATATACAAGTTAAATACATATGATTTTGCTATCAAAAATTATTTCTGAAAGTTAACAGTATTACAAAATTTTCTCTGGAAAGTAGTCTTCCTTAGGGTCAATTAATTTTGTATAGAAAAACAGAGAGAAAGAAGGAATAAGCAAAGAAAGAAAAGAAAGAAGCAAAGTAGAAAGAAAAAGCAAGGGGAGAGGAAAAGAAACAAAGGCAGTTACTATATAGAGTTGCTTCTGCTACGATTTCCTTTTTACGGGTGTAATTCTGGGGAGTACAAGACTATGAAATGCACACGCATTAATTATAGAACTCATATATGGCATTACACAAAGTAAAAGAAATAGCACCATGTAAGGATCATATCACTGTTCCCATACGGAATGTAGAGATTATCCACAACTCCAGAGCAGCCATATGCAATACTCAATTGCACTTCCAAATATAAAATACAAATACAATATGTAAAACACAACTTATAACAGGTTGCATGCCAAATGATCAAGCAATTTACTGAAGATAGGCATTTAAGAAATAAATGCTACTACAAATACCATATGTACTTATTAATGATTTCATGTTGACATTGCTGATATTCATCAGGTTGATGTCATGTTAAAAAGAAATTTTCAGAGAATTTTCTGGCCGTGACACTTTGTCATAAATTAACAAAAAAATTATAGAACTGTCTTGCCAAAAGGGATATTAGAGACCATAGAGTCTTATTCTGAGGTACAAAAATTGGATTCCAGAAATATTAACTTGCTCACTCAAAATTACCAAGCCCCTATGGCAGAATTGTAGATCTCCTGACTCTCAGAGTAAACCCAAAACGAAAGCTACTTCTCATTGTCTCCTTGTGTATTTCCACCCCTCATGGCTCCTCACTGTCCAGCACAGTTATCATCTACAGAAACTCTCAGCAGCAACTATGCTGCTTCATTCCCAGGGTGATTTCATGGCCCATGACTCACTCTTCTTCTGGATTTGATGGAAAACAGAAGGAGACGTTGACCTTGATAGAAAAACAGACATGGCTCCATGAAAGTCAGAATCTAGTCAAAAAGTATTTAACCCTGAAGGAGGCTCCACAGAGAGTGCCTTTGAAGAGTGTGTTTTTACTGTTCATTCATAATGCTGTAAGCAGCGTGTCGTATATGTGCCAGTGCCTCTCCCACCAGCCATTGGCCATAATCAAAAGACAAGGAGAAAAAGCCCCAAAGGGAAAAGCAAGCGGAGGGTCTGACTGTACACTCCACGTTATATAACTTTCACTTCTCATCATATGAAGAAAAGCCTGTCCCACTCTGTCAACCTGGAAAAGTGTTAAATCATTCAAGAGAATGGCCAGATATATACCTAAAAGTACTAATGTAAAAAATTCTGGATTATCACGTGATATACACACTCCCCCCCACCAACAAAACTTGGGAGCTTTCAAAATTACTGAAAAGTCAAGGCTAAACAAGCTATTGATAAATTAGAGTACAATAATTGTTTCTCTCTAAATGACATCTTTCACAAAATGGACAAAGATCCAGCCAAAAATATTCTGTCACAACTAATATTATACGAAGAATTTCATCTGTCCCAAATTGAACAATCATGACACACTGAGTATGGTGGCACATGTTTGTAATCCCAACACTCAGGCAGCTGAGGCAGGAGGATTGCCAGAAGTTCAAGCGTAACCTGACTACCTAGTGAAACCCTGTCACAAAAAAAAAAAAAAAAAAAAAAAGGAAGAAAAAAAGAAAATCACAAGTTCAAGTTAGCAGGAAGCCAATTTCAAGTCTGCAGGAGACTCTTGGAGTGTTGCAGGCTCAACACCTTGGGTCCCAACCTCACAGCCAGAAAGCAGAGGCAGCCTAAAATTTACTGGAGCCAAAGGTGCAGGCTTGCTGGGATTACCCACCACCCCACTTCAATTCTACCTCAGGCTTGCTGGGATCAGTCTGCATGGATCTGGGCTCTGCCTGCCCCCTCTATCTACCAGTGACAGCAAACACACACCTGGAAGTGGACTTTTTTTCTTTCTCCTCTTTTCTTGCTTTGTTTTTTAATTCTCTTTTTCTTCATTGTTTTTGTTTTTAGATGTGAGAACATTCTCTGTATTATTTTTGTTGTTCTTGTTTTGTTCTGTTCTTATTTCTGTTTCTTCTTTCTTTACTCCTTGTCTTCACCAGCTTCCTAGTTACATGATCTTTCTTCCTTCTCCAGTGTTTCTTCTAATTCTAATTTCTTTCTCTTCTATTTTTTCCCCAATCCCTTTTATATTTTCTCGCCTGAGGGTATGTCACCATATTGAGGGGATATTTACTGTATACAATTTTCTAGTGTGTTTTAGCATTCATTATCATAAATTTACCATAAATCTTAGTTATACAGTTAAAGGTGGTAAATTACTTGTTACCATAGATTATTATTTTCTAGGGTGTGTATTGATGCTATTGTAATTGTATTGTAATTGGTGATCATACTACCTTACCAAAGGCAGCTGTTGTAGTCAAGGTTTGCAAGGGAATAAATTTAACACAGAGCATATAATTTATAAAATTATTTTATAACTTTCACCAAAAATGTCAAATGCAGAAGAGTGCAAAAGATCTGCCCATGCACTAGAGACCCAAAGAATTAAGCGAAGGGCTTAGATCTCATGGCAATATCCTGCATGAGGCCATTTAGAGACCTAGAGCCCAGGACAATGTCTCACACATGTGTTTTTCAAGGATCTTCACTGGGAAGGCCCAAAGGTCAGTGGTGGAAGCTAGGAAGTCTGTACCAGCAGGGTGAAAGATCTGTGCAAGTAGGCTAAGGGATCTGCACTGGAAAGAGGAAACAATACTCAAGGTAAGGATGAGACTCCCCCAAAGAGAACTTCAGCCATCCTCACTGACAGCAAGGACCCATGCTCCCCAACAATGAGAACTTCTGAGTTCACATCAGGAAAAGCAGTGTGACAAGCTTCTCCAGGAAAATCAATGGCATATCATTTTAACCTCCAGTTCTCCTTTTACGCTGTTACAAAAAGTCCTCAGATGGGCCTTTCACACTGCAAAATACACTGATTCAGTTCAGCTGGGTATGGCAAGCTGACCATTAGTTAATCCACTATAGTAGCATAATTGTTCTAATTAATTGTTCCTCTTTGTATATCAAGACTGAGATTGTTAGAGGATCATAAATATTAATATAGGCCAGAGCTAAAGAACCAGAGGTTAAGTTAAATAGGCTAATTCCCAGTAAATTGAAGAGATAGGATCTTGCAACAGAATTAAAACTCAAAAATCAGCTACACTTGGAAGGCATCTCTGAGAAGTAGTCATTTCTTAAGGGTTCTCAATGCTAACAATAAAGCAACTTACAAGCATCAACACAGAAATTAAACTAAAAGAGAGAAACAAAAATAAACCAAAATATAGAAAAGGGGAAGCAAATGCAACCACAGACTTCCATCATGCCAAATACAAACTGATGGGGAAATGAGGTGGAAAGCCACCCAACTAGACTCTGAAGAGGGAACGGCAAAAGTAATGAAATGGATTAATCAGGTGTCCGAAAAACTCACATCAATAATGTCTCAGATAACTACAAAGATGATGATGCTAGTAAAGGCAATAGTTAATGAATCTAGAATCAATACAGATTTTTAAAAATAAAAAAACATTAGGGAAATTATGAAAATGCTACTCAACATAGGGTAGAAGTGCAATCCATGAAACAGATTCAAATATATATCCGGGAGAATAAAATTTCTATTAAAAATATGCAGCCAAAATGGTCCAATGTAAAGATAAAATATCAGATCTAGAAGACTAGATTGTAATTAGCAATCATGAAAAGAAAGATTTCTTTAAAATATCAAGGAACTACCAAATAAATCAATCCAATAGGTGCTAGATTATGTAAAGCAGAATAACACAATATTGATTATAGTCAATGAAAAATCAGGAGACGCACAAGTGACTAAAAATAATCCATTCACAGAAGTGATAGCAGAAAAAGAATATGAAATATAGATAAGTGACACATATTGAACTCCAACTAAGATAAAAAAAAAATCTACACCAAAGCATATAGTAGTCAAGATTCCAGAAACTCAAAACAAGAAAATAATATTAAAAGCTGTTAGAGAAAACAAGCAAACCAAGGAAAGCCAATCAAAATCACAGAGGACTACTCAACACAAACCTTAAAGTCAAGAAGATTCTGGAGTGCATTTCAATCCCTAACAAGAACAACCTTCAATATCATAAATAAGAGAAGCCCTTCAGAAACACGACGGACTTCTCAAAACAAAGCCTCAACTCAAGAAGAGTTTGGAGTGAAGTATTTGAAGTCTTGAGACAAAACAATCCCAACCCAGATTCATGTACCCTGAAAAATGATCTTGCAAAATTAATGAAGAAATAAGATACTTCTAAAATAAAAAACAACTGAATTAATTCGTGTCCACAAAACAAACCTTAGAGGGATTTCTAAGCAAGCAGGTGAGCATCACCAGTTCCAGAGGCCCAGCATCCTGGGGTAAGTGCCCCATGCACTCTCCCCTGAGCCCAGCTTGTTCAGGACCCTCGCACCATCTGGGTGAAATGGAACAGCTGGGCAGGTCTGGGGCACCTGCATCAGCCTCCCTGTGTGTCTGGAGGACTGTGGATTTCTGAGCCAGCAGGCGGGCATCACCAGTTCCAGAGGCCCAGTGTCTAGGGTAGGGGCCTGCACACTCTTCTCCCAAGAGTGTGCATCATCATCTTTGTAGTTATCTGAGACATTATTGATGTGAGTTTTTCGGACACCTGATTAATCCATTTCATTACTTTTGCCCAGCCTGTTTGGGAGATTTGAGCCTTCCGGGTGCAGTGAAACAGCTAGGTGAATCTGAGGTGCCTACATCCATCTCCCCTTTACAGCTGCACTTGGAGAACTGTGCAGTTCTAACCAAACAGGCTGGTGCCCTCTGTCCCTGGAGCCCAGCTTGTTGGGGACTGCAGAGTTCTAAGCAAGCATGCAAGCGCCACGGGATCCAGAGGCCTGGAGGCCTGAGGGAACTGGGTGCCAGAGTCCCAGGAGCTGCAAGCATAGAAGTGGATTTCCAACAGACCCTGAGGAAGCTTTCAAATAACACTTGAAACACAGAAATATAGGAAAATGACAAAACGAAAGACCAAATTAAAACCTCTAACATCCAGCCCATCTCAAGAAACTCTAGGAGTGATATATGTAGAAGAAAATATATTCCATACACCTCAAATAACGGAAATAATAGCAACTGAAATAAACAAGCAACTCTGGGAAGCTTTAAAGGAATTAAAACTACAAATAATCTCCCAGGTAAAAAAAGAAATGATAAAAGAAACAAAAGAGATGCTGAACATATCTAATGAAAACACAGTTAAAAAATTGGAGGAACTAAACAAAATGATAGAATCTCTAGATGAGCAATATAAGAAACAAACAGAATAAATAAAGCAGATGCACAGAGATATACAGGAAATCAAAAACTCCACTGAAAGCTATAAAAACCACCTCAATGAAAGTGACATAGAATTTCAGACCTTGAAGACAGGATTGCAGCTAGTGAACAGGAAAGGAAAGATCTTTTAAAAATAACAAAGAATCAGGAAATAACAATTCAAAAACTACAAGATGACATAAAGAAAAACAACGTAAGATTGATAGGGATTAATGAAAAACACGGGGACAACATAAATGACATTAAGAGGATATTTAGAGAAGTAATAGCTGAAAATTTCCCAAGCATGAGATCAGAAACCGACATCAGGTTCAGTGAAGCATGTAGAACTCCAAATAGTCATAACCAAAATAAAACTACACCCAGACATATAATAATCACCATCCCAAAAATCCAACACAAAAATAGAATATTAAAAGCCGTCAGAGAGAAAAGACAGATCACTTATAAAGGAAAACCTATCAAAATCACAGCAGACTTCTCAGCACAAACAATAAAGTCAAGAAGAGCACAAAGTGAAGTATTCCAGATCCTAAAGGAAAATGATTTCCAACCTAGACTGATGCACCAAAATTGATGGTGAAATATGATACTGACATGACAAAGAACAGCTGAAGAACTTCACGATCACCAAGCCAACCCTGAAAAAATATTGCAGGACAGTTTAGATAAACAAAGGAAAAAACCACTAAGCAAAGCAGATAATTAAACAGAATAGAAATACAAAAATGCAATGGCACAAAGATAACATGTCAACAATAAACCAACATATAACAGTTATAACCATTAATGTAAATGGTCTCAATGCACCAATTAAAAGAAACAGACTGGCAGAATGGATCAAGAAACAAAATCCAACCATATGCTGTTTACAGGAAGCCCATCTAACCCAGAAGTATACTCACAGACTGAAAGTCAAAGGATGGAAAACAATACTTCATGCAACAGGAATCCAAAAAAAAGCTGGAGTAGCCATTCTGTTTGCAGACAATGTGAACTTTAAACCAACAATGATCAGAAAAGACAAACAAGGTCACGAAATACTCATTAGGGGAAAACTCCAAGAGGAAGGGATAACTATCTTAAATATATATGTGCCAAATTCCAGAGCACCCAGTTATATAAAACAAATATTAACAGAAATGAAAAATCTGAAAAGCTCAAATTATCAGTAACACAATTGTAACAGGAGACTTTAACACACCATTAACACCAAGGAACAGATCAACCAGACAGAAAATCAGCTAAGAAATAATAGAACTGAATCACACCTGTGAACAAATGGACTTGATAGACATATACAGAGTGTTCCATCCAAAACATCAGAATACACATTCTTCTCATCAGTACATGGGTCATCCTCTAAAATAGACCATATATTAACTCACAGAACATATTTAAATAAGTGCAAAAGAGTTGAAATTATCCCCTGCATATTATTGGATCATAGCGCTCTGAAATTAGAAATTAATGATAAAAGATACTGCAAAAATCCTACAAACACATGGAAACTGAATAACACACTCTTGAGTAATCAGTGGGTCACAGGGAAAATTAAAGAAGAAATTAAACAATACCTACAAGAAAATGAAAATACAGATACAACTTACCAGAATCTGTGGGATGCAATGAAAGCTGTCCTCAGAGGAAAATGTATTGCACTGAGTTCCCACATCAGGAAAACAGAACAAATACAAATAAATAACCTGATGCTACACCTGAAACAGCTAGAAAAAGAAGAGCAAGTCAAGTCCAAAGCCAAAAGAAGAGAGGAAATTATAAAAATCAGAGCAGAAATCAATGCAATAGAGACTAAGAAAAAAATCCAAAGAATCAATAAATCAAAGAGTTTTTTTGAAAGAATAAATAAAATTGATAAGCCCCTAGCCAACCTTATTTTAAAAAGGAAAGAAAAAGCTCAAATTCATGCAAAAAGGAATGAAAAAGGTGAAATCACTACAGACTCTACAGAAATACAGAAGATCATCAACACCTATTTCGAAAACTCTACTCTCAAAGGTTTGATAACACAGAGGAAATAGACAGATTCCTAGAAACATATGAAGTACCAAAGCTAGATCAAGAGGATGTAAAACTGCTGAATAACCCAATCTCTATTAATGAAATTCAAAATGTAATTAAGTCCTTACCTACAAAGAAGAGCCCAGATTCACTGCAGAAAGCTACAAGAAATACAAAGAAGACCTAGTGCTGACACTCCTCTTCAATGAAATTGAAAGGGAAGCAATCCTTCCTAAGTCATTCCTGGAAGCAAATATTACTCTAGTACCAAAACCTAAGAAAGACCCAACTAAAAAAGAGAACTACAGACCAATCTCCCTAATGAACACAGATGTAAAAACCCTCAATAAAATATTGGCAAATAAGATATAGCAAATCATCAAGAAGATTATACACCATGACCAAGTACGATTCATCCTAGGCATGCAGGGATGGTTCAACATATGGAAATCAATAAATGTAATCCACCACATTAAAGCCAAAAATAAGAATCACATGATCATTTCTATAGATGCAGAAAAAGCTTTCGATAAGGTCCAACATTCATTCATGATAAGAACTTTACAGAAAATTGAAATAGTTGGTTTTTACCTCACTATAATAAAGGCCATCTACGACAAACTAACATCCAGTATCATACTAAATGGCCAAAAATTGAAGGCCTTTACTTTAAAATCAGGCACAAGACAAGGATGTCCTTTATCACCACGCCTACTTAATATAGTACTGGCAAAGTACTAGGCAATACTAGGCAAAGTAATTAGACAAGAGAGAGAAATAAAAGGGATAAAGATAGGAAAAGAAGAAGTTATATTATCATTGTTTGCAGATGACATGATACTCTACATAAAAGACCCCCCTAAACTCCATTGAAAGACTCTTAGATATAATAAATAAATTCAGTAATGTAGTTGGATACAAAATCAATACTCAGAAATCAATAGCATTCCTATACACTGACAACAAAATCACAGAGAGAGAAATAAGAGAAGCCACACTCTTCACACTAGCAACAAAACAAGGGAAATATTTAGGAATTACTCTTACGAAAGAAGTGAAAGACCTACACAGGGAAAATTATAATACACTGAAAAAGAAATTGAAGATGATCTCAGAAAATGGAAAGACATTCCTTGCTCATGGATAGGAAGAATAAACATTGTGAAAATGGCCATTCTCCCAAAACTTTTATACAGATTCAATGCAATCCTGATTTAAAAAATACCATCAACATACCTCATAGATCTAGAGAAATCACTCCTAAAATTCATCTGGAGTGAGAAGAGACCTAGAATAGCAAAGACAGTTCTAAGCAACAAAGGCAAGGCAGGAGGCATCAAAATCCCTGACTTGAAGTTATACTACAAAGCAACCATAGTAAAATCAACATGGTACTGGAATCAAAACAGAACCAAGGATCAATGGAATAGATTAGAAGATACAACCACAACTACAAACACACTCAATCACCTTATCTTTGATAAAGGAGCCAAACAGGTTCACTGGAAGAATGACAGTCTCTTTAATAAATGGTGTTGGAAAAACTGACTCTCCATATGCTGAAAACTAAAACTAGATCCATGCCTATCACCATGTACTAAATTAAAATCTAAATGCATCAAAGATCTGAATATTAATACAGAAACACTAAATCTATTGGATGACAAATTGGGTAGAAACCTTGAAAACATAGGGGTAGGTAGAGAATTCATGTACAGAATTCAAACCGCATGGGAAATACTTCCCAGAATCAATAACTGGGACCACCTCTTATTAAAAAGTTTCTGTATGTCAAAAAAAAAATCTCCAGCTTAGAAAAAGAAAATTCACAAACTGGGAAAAAATCTTAGTGAACTCCCCCTCAAACAAAGGACTTTTGTCTAAAGCATATAAAGAATTAAAAAAAACTCAGACCCCCAAAATTCAAAGATCCAATCCAAAAATGGACATCTGAGATGAATACACGCTTCTCAGATGAAGAAATACGAATGGCAAATAAGTACACGAAAAAATGTTCATCATCATTAGTCATTAGAGAAATCCAAATTAAAACCACACTGAGATTCCATCTCACTCCTGAAAGAATGGCCAGGATCAAGAAAACCAACAACAAATGCTGGAGAGGCTGTGGGAGAAAAGGAACTCTCCTACACTGTTGGTGGGAATGTAGACTAGTGCAACCATTGTGGAGGTCAGTCTCAAAAATCTGGGATTGGAAGTCCTATTTGTTCCAGCTATTCCACTTCTAGGCATATTCCCAGAAGAACTGAAAGCATCATACCACAGTGATATATGTGCATCTATGTTTATAGCAGCGCAATTTGTAATCACCAGATCTTGGAAACAACCCAAGTGTCCATCAATTGAGGAATGGATAAAAAAATTGTGGTATTTTTATATAATGGAGTACTACTCATCTATAAAGAAGGATCACATCGAGATATTTATAAATAAATGGGCACAGCTTGAAACCGTACTCATAAGTGAAATAAATCAAACTCTCATGTGTGAATACCAAATAGTTTCCCTAGTGTAAGAAATGATTCAAATACATAAAAGTATGTGGTAATCATGTTTTCCCATTATGTGGCCTTGAAGGCTTATAAAGTTTTCACTCATTAATTGGACTGGCTTTATTCTGGGTTGCTTGATATTATTGCCTGTGATGAAATGAGCAGCTATTTTGAAGAAAACAAGACATCATAATAGCTAATGCTGATTTAATATCATCTTGTTTTGAAGCCCCACCCAACTGTTGTCCTTCTGTCTCCATTGGTTTTATCAAGTTGTATCTTACTGGGTTTTATAATATGTGATAGTAT
Organism: Cavia porcellus; assembly: GCF_034190915.1. NCBI lineage: Eukaryota > Metazoa > Chordata > Mammalia > Rodentia > Caviidae > Cavia > Cavia porcellus. The sequence goes on from NW_026947504.1 coordinate 25,098,975, forward strand.
AAACAAAAATTTTTATAGGCAAAGAAATAATATAGAAACCATTGTTCACTTTCTGCTAGCTGGTTCTAAAAACCCTGTAATACTTTCATCCACTTGAATGGTTTCACACTGTCATGATATGTTTGATGCTATAGTATATGAAGCTATATTCAAATATTTCAAGGAAAATGACACGATGGTAACTACTAATTAATTGGGTTACTTTGTGGTGAAGCACTAGGTTGCTGAAATTGTCATGCTTTCACCTGTATTGTTATGTTGTTATGTCTTTTATCTCAATATCCCCCTTATTCATTAAAAAATTATTTTTTATTATTTTTTTAATTAAGGGGAAAAATAAAAAAATTAGTAGGATATATTATAGTAACTTTTTTGATTTCTTATTAACTTGATTTGAAGCCCTGTATTACTCCCACTATCTTGTTTTGACTGATTAGACTTTGTTCCATTCTGTTTGATAGTATCAATTTTGATGGTATAGGCAACTTCTTTGAAGGCAAATTCACTATGATGCCCATTCTGGTTTGACTGCTATCTTCTTTTGAAGTCCTGCATTGTTTACAATGTTTAGATTTTATTGGTCTTATTTTGTACTGTTTTGTTCAACTTTATTATACCTAATGATATAGGTAATTCTTTTTAAGGAAACAAGAGGCAGTATGGTAACCATTGTGATAACCTTGTACTGTTTTTACATCATGTGCTATGTCTATCCTTGGTTTTGACTGACAGCTTTTTTTGTCATATTTGTTTTAATTCTCTTCCAAAAAAAGTAATAAGAACTATAGGAATAATAAAACCCAAAATATGTAAATTTTGTTGTAAAAAAATAGAGGAAAAAAGTGCTCTAAAGGATACAACTGCAAGTGTGTTTAGTTGTGTTAAGACAGATGGTCATTTTACTGAGTTTTTGTTGGATCATAGAACACAACTGTTTGCAGTCTCACTGTTTGAATGTCCACTTTGTATACTTTAATTCTGTATCTTGAGCAACTATTTCTAAGATGACAATATGTAATATATTATCCAGTGATTTCTTACTGTTTTTTTTTGTAATTCTGTATTACTTGTACCCTTACACTGTTTTGTTTTGTTTTTTGTTTTTCTTTTCCTTTTAAATAAAAGAAACCTTAGAAAAAACTGAAAGATATTCTAGATGGAGATAAAAATGACCACAATCCCAAAAGTAACAGAAACTACCAAGAAGGGAAAGCAATTAAACAGAGGGGAAATTAGGGTTACAGCAGCAGAAAGATAACATGACAAATGTAACCCAATACATACCAGTTATAACTGTGAATGAAAATGACCTCAATACACCAATCAAAAGAAACAGACTTCCAGAGTGAATGAAAAAAAATCCAACACTATACTGTGTACAGGAAACACATTTAATTCAAAAGAAAAGTAATAGACTAAAAGCGAAATTGTAGCAAACAATACTCCATGAGACATTAACTCAGAAAAAAGCAGGGCTAGCTATTCTGTTTTTAGATAATGTGAACTTCAAACCAAAAATGATCAAAAGAGACAAAGAAGATCACTGCATTCTTATTAGGGGAAACCTTCAAGCAGTAGCAATAAAAATCATAAATATATCTACACCAAATATGGAAGCACTCAACTATATGATAAATATTAATATACATGAAAAATCACATAACTAATAACACATTTGTACTAGAGAAATATAACACTTCTTTGTCACAAAGTTATAGATCAACTAGACAAAAAATTAGCAAAGAAATAACAGAACTAAACCAAACTTGTGAACAAATAAATTTAGTAGGTATTTACAGTGTTCCATACAACATCAAAATACACACTTTTCTCAACTCCACACAGAATGTTCTCTAAAATAGACCATATACTCACTCATAGAACATGCTCAAGTAAATGCAAAGGAATTGAAATTCTCCCATGCATATTATCTGACCATAGTGCGGTGAAATTGGAAATTAATGACAAAAGTAATTTCAAAAACTCCATGAATATTATGATAATTAAAACCTTCTTTGTACAACCAATGGGTCACAGATTAAATGAAAGAAAAAATTAAATATCTACAATGAAACTAAAATGCAACAAGAACCTGTGGGAAGCAATGAAAGCAGTCCTAAAAGGAAAATTTATAAGGGTAAATTCTCACATCAGAAAAATGGAGTGAGCACAAATAAACAACCAAATGCTGCACCCCCTCAAGCTACTAGAAAGCTTTCAGCTGCTAGCTGAAGAGCAAAGCAAAGCAAAGCTCATGGGAGGGAGGAAATTATAATGATCACAGCAGAAATTAAGGCAATTGAGACTAAAAAAATAATCAAAAGAATTAATGAATCAAAGAGTTGGTTCAGTGAAAGAATAAATAAAATTGAAAAACTCCTAACCAATCTCACCAAGAAAAGGAGAGAAAGAACTCAAATTCATGCAATGAGGAATGCAAAGGGTGAAATCACTACAGATCATGTGGAAATTCAGAAGATCATCAATATCCACTTGGAAAATCTTTACTCTTATAGGATGAAAGACACAAAACAAATGAGCAGATTTCTAGAAACATAGGAATTACCAAAGATACAAAAATTCTGAATAACTAAATATGTTACGGAAATTGAAAATATAATTCCAAACATACCAACAAAGAAAATCCTAGGTTCTGATGGATACACAGCTGAATTCTACAAGACACTTAGAGAAGACCTAGTATCAATACTCTTCAAACTCCTTAATGAAATAGAAAGGAAAGCAATTTTCCCTAACTCATTCTTGGAGTATTACCCTGACAGCAAAACCAGAAGAAGACACCACCAAAAAGGGGAATGACAGGGCAATCTCTCTAATGAATGTAGATGCAAAACTCCTCAGTAAAATACTAGCAAATGGAATGCAGCAAATCATCAAGAAGATTATACAATGTAACCAAGTGGGAAAGTTCAACATAAGCAAATCAATAAATGTAATACACCATATCAACCGAGACAAAGACAAAATTCACATGATTATCTCAATAGATAGATAAAAAGCTTTTGATGAAGTCCAACATTCATTCTGGAAAAAAAAATCATACAGGAAATTGGAAGGTATGCCCTTTACCTCAACCAGATAAAAAGCCATGTCTGACAAACCAACACGCAACCTCATAATAAAACAGTCAAAAATTGAAAGCTTTTGCTCTAAAATCAGAGACAAGACAAGGATTCCACTATCACCACTTCTATTTAATATAGTTCTAGAAACATTAGTCAGGACAGTTAAGGTAAAATAAAAGAAATAAGGACAGGAAAGGGAAAAGTAAAAATACCATTATTCACAGGTGACATGATACTCTACATAGAAGATCCCAAAAACTATTAGGTTTAATAAGCAAAATCAGCAGTGCAGCTGGATACAAAGTTAACAGTCAAAAAGGGTAACATTCTTATTCACAAATAACAAACTCACTGAGAGAGAAATTAGGGAAACCACACCCTTCATTATAACATCCAGAAAAATGAAATACTTAGGTCCAATCTACTAAAAGAAGCAAAAGATCTATATATTGAAGTTACACTATTCTTAAAAAGTTATTGAGGGTCTCAGAAAATGGAAAGATATCTCTTGTTCATGGATAGGAAGGTCAAACATTTTTAAAATGACTCTACTCACAAACTGTTATACATAATTAATGCACTCTTGATCAAAACACTACTAGCATGCCTCACAGATCTAGAGAAAACATTCCTAAAATTTATCATGAACCATATCTAGACTAGCAAAAGTAATCCATGGCAACAAAGGCAAGGCAGTGGGGATCACAATCCCTGAATTTTAATTATACTACAAAACTATTGTAATAAAATCAGCAAGGTACTGGCCAAAACAAAAACCACCACACACCTGAGCATCAACAAAACAGAATAGAAGATGCAGAAATAACTTCAAACACAGTCAGTCACCTTATCTTTGACAAAGGGGCCAAATATGTTCACTTGTGCCAGAAAAACTAGCTTTCCTCATGCTGAACACTAAAACTAGATCCATGCTTATCACCATTCACTAAACTAAAGTCCAAATGAATTAAAGATTAAATATTAAAACAGAAACACTAAATCTACTGGAAAACAAAGTAGTTAGAAATCTTGAAGACATGGGAATATGCAGAGAGTGCAAAACCAGAAACCACACTGCATGAGAAGTGCTTTTAAGTGTCAACAACTGGGATCTCACCTTATTAAAAGTTTTTGCACCTCAAAAGAAATCACCAATACAGTGAAAAGAAAACACATGAATTGGGGGGAAAATATGAGCCTTCTGTCCCTCAAACAGAAGACTTCATTCTAGAACATATAAAGAATTGAAAAAAAAAAAAATCAGGTCTCCCAAATTCAAAGACCCAACCTAAAAATGGGCATCTGAGATGCAAGCACACTTCTCAGATAAAGAAATACAAATGGTAAATAAATATATGAGAGAATGTTCAACATCATTGGCCATTTGACGAATGCAAATTAAAACATCAAATTTTCTTCTCCAGCAAGAAGGGCTATCATCAAAGAATCAACCAATAACAAATTCTGGCAGCACCGTGAGGAAAAAGAACCCCTTCTCCATTCTTAGTGGCAGTTTAGACTGGTACAACCATTGTGGAAATCAGTGTGGAGATTCCTCAAAAAAACTAGGATTTGACCCAGCTATTCTCTTCTGAATATTTTCCCAATAAAATTAAAAATACCATGCCACAGTGATATATGTTCACCCATACTGATAGCAACAAATTTATAAAGGCTAAATTTTGGAAACAACCCAAATGCCCATCCACCAAATAATGGATAAAAAAAGATGTGGTATTTTTATACAATAGAGCACTTCTCAACTATAAAAAATGATAAACTTGAGGCTTTTTTTTTTTGATAAATGGACGCAACTAGAGACCATACTCATAAGTGAAATAAATCAGACCTTCATGTGTAGACACCATATTGTCTCCCTAGCATAAGAAACTGAAAGGGTAATGAGATCTAAGAGGCATGACAGATATTGTGAAAAGGAAATACACTGTTCAAAAGTAAAAAACAACTGGGATGGGGTAAAGGAAGGGAAAAAATAAAATAAATAGAAATGTATATATATAATATGATAGCTAAGATAATTTTACTATTCAATTAGTCCATTGAAAGTAATAGTGCTTAGATTGTTTAATCAATTTTGCATGCCTATATCCAGTAACCTGAGCAAATATTTTGAAGACAACAATATAATAACCATTGTTAATTACCTATCATCTTGTTTTGAAATTCTGTATCCTTTTTATTGTTTTTATTCAATTCTATTTAAAAATAAAAAAGAATCAAGATCCAACAATATGCTGCATACAAGAAACACATTTAACATGAAAAGAAATTTATAGACTAAATATCAAAGAATGGAAAACAATACTTCATATGCACAGGAACCTAAAATAAAAGCAGGATAGCTATTCTATTTGAAGACAATCATGAATTTGCAGTCATGGATTTCAACCAAGACTGATCAACAGAGACAAAGAAGGTCATTATATCCTCATTAAGAGGCATAGATAACAATCATAAAGATATATGCACCAAATATGAGCATCCAACTATATAAAACAAATATTAATGGACATGAAAAAATCCGATAAGCACTAATACAGTTGTAATGTGGGGTCTCAGTACCCTACTGTCACAAACAAATAGATCAACCAGATAAAAAAATAAAAAAGGAATATCAAAACTGAATGAAACTTTTGAACAAATGCTCTTGGTAGATGTCTGAAAGAGTTCACCACACTAGAATACACATTTCTCTCAGCTGTGCAGGGAATTTTCTCTAAAATAGAGTCCTTACTAGCTCATTGGACATACCTAAGTAAATTATCTCATATATATTGAAATATACACTGAAATATATACTCATATACACTGAAATTATCTCATATATATTAGTCAGCATAGTATAATGAAATTGTAACTCAATGACAAAAGAAACCACGAAAATTGTATAAACAATGGAAATATTGTGCTGAAAATCCCATGGGTCACAGGTGAAACTAAAAAATAAAAAAATAGATAGTTTCTACCATTAAACTATAATGCCAGTGAGACAAACTAGAACATATGAAATACAAAGAAAGTAGTCCTATGAGGGAAATCTGTAAAAGTGAGTTCCCATATGAGAAAAACAGAGTGAGAAAAATAAGCAACCTAATGTTCAACCTCAAGCTTCTAGAAAAAGAAGAGTCAAGTCCAAAGCTCATACAAGGGAGGAAATTATAAAGATCAGATATTAATGCAATTGAGATGGAATAAACAACACAAAGAATCTAATTAAAATGATGGTTCTTTAAAAGATTAAATAAAGTTGACAGACAACCAACCTTATTTATAAAAAACGGAAAAAATACTTAAATCTATACAATTAGGTAAGAAAAGAAACATGTAAAAGCAGGTCCCAAAAAACCAAAAGGTCACCAATATCTTTTCAATTTCCTTATTCTAATAAGGTGAAAAATACAGAAAAAATAATAGATTCCTATATATACAACAGATATATAAGAATTACCAAAGCTGAATCAAGAAAATACAACAATTCTTGAAAAATTCACTCAATGAAACTGAAGATGTAATTTTTAAAACTACCTACAAAGGAAAGCACAAGCCCTGATGGATTTATTATTGAATTCTACAAGAAAGTTAGAGAAGATTAAAGCCAACAGTGATGGTAGAGACCTGTAGTGACCTATGACACTGCAGTGTCTCTGAAGGCAAAATAAAACCACAGCTGAGGCACTGACTCTCACTCAGAATTTCAGGGCAATAACTGCCAACTTCACAGTTTTAAAAAGGTCCCTCTTTATAAAAAGTTTTACTACTCACGATGTATTTTTTCCATGTTCTCGGGACCTTTCTCGTTTTCATACTTTTTTACTTCAGCTAGTCAATGAACTTCTTTGTACACCTCCATAAGATGAGATTCCCAATTAACAGTGGGCAGTTTGGAGAAGTGTTTGTTTTACCCACAATATCTCTTACCTTCCTGGACCCTAGTATACAATATTACTTTGTCCATTGTCTTTTATACTTCATTGTACACTTACCAAGAAGATTGGGAGGCAGGCTAGCTCCTGATAATAGCCTCTTAAATAAATGGTACATGAAAACTGACTTTTCATGTGTCAAAGACTAAAACTGAACCCACATCTCTTACCATGTGCTAAATTAAAATTAAAATAGATTAAAGACCTAAATATTAAAACAGAATCACTAAATATGCTGGAAGAGAGAATAGGTAAAACTCTTAAAGACATAGGAATAGGCAAAGACCTTATAAACAAAAAAAGAATAAACAACTGGGATCTCATCTTATTAAGAAATTTTTCCACAGAAAAAGAAACCACCAACAGAGTAAAGAGAACCCACAGTGTGAGGGAAAAAATTGTCAACTGTACCTCAGACAAAGGATAAATATCTAGAATATTAGAATAATTTTTTAAAAAACAGACATCCCCACTAAAATGGAAATCTGAAGTGAACAGATACTTCTCAGATGAAGAAGTAGAAATGGAAAATATGAAAACAATGTACAACGTCACTGGTCATATGGAGATGCAGATTAAAAGAACACTGATAATCCATCTCACTCCAGAAAGTATGGTTAATTATCAAGAAATCAACCAATAACAAATGTTGGTGGGATTCTAGGGAAAAAGGAATGCTTTTCCACTGTTGATGGAAATGTAGACTAGTATAATCAGTGTGACAATTCCTCAAAATCTAAGATTAGAAATCCCATTTTATCCACTCATTCCCCTTCTTGATATCTTCCCAAAAGAAGTAAAAACATCATACCAGAGCAATTTATGTACACCCAGTTTGCAATAGCTAAATCTTGGAAACAACCTAAATGACCCTCAAACAATGAATGGATAAAGTTACGTTTTTCATATATATAATAAAGTACTACTCTGCTATAAAGAAGGTTGAACTTTGAGAAATTTCTACATAAATGATGCACCTTGAGGTCATTGTCTCCAATGAAATAAATTGGACACACATGTTTAAATACCATACTGTTTCTCTGATGTGAAAAAACCAACAGGGTAAATAAGGACCACAATATGTAATAGATATTGTGAAACAGGAAGAAAATATTCAAATGGAAAGGAAAACTAGGGAGGGGGGAGTTAGAAACAAAGGAAAGGAAAAGAAAAATAGAGACAATAGGCTGCGCTTGCCTGGCAGGTTTCAGGCCAGCCCAAGACAAGCCCAGTGAACTTCTCCTGAACAGGAAACTCAGCTGGTGGCTTGGATGAGTCTGCTCCCCATGCTGAGCCCAGGAGACTGTGTTAAGATCATCACTCCCAGAGCTCAAAGACTGCCCAGGTTCCAGCCACACTAGACTAGCCTTGGGAGGCTTTGCAGCCTGAGTAGATTATGCCCTGTGACCTTCTTCACTTACAGGAGTTGAGAGCAGGCAAAGTGAGTTCCAGAGCATGGGTCTTCACCTGGGGACAGCTTTAACACATCATCCACAGTGCTTAGATGCCTGCCCAGCTTCCTAGAACACTGAGGGTGGCACGGGAGGACCAGAAGGCCTGACTGGACCATGCCTAGCAACTTCCATTCAGTCCGAGGAGCCTAGGTCATAGGAGACGATTTCCAACACATCCAGGGGAAGCCTTACAAAAACACTTGAAACACAGTAAAATAGGAAAATGACAAAACAAAAGATCAAAGTGTAATCTCAAACCTCCAACCCAACCCAAGAAAGCCTAGGAGCCATGTATATAAAAGGAAATATATGCCATACAATTGAAATACCTGTAATAATAGCAACTGAAATAAAGAAGCAACTCCAGGAAGCTTTAAAGGAATTCAGAATAGAAATAATTTCCCAGGTAAAAGAAGAAATGATAAAAGTAAAGAGATGCTGAACACATTTAAGAAGACACAGTTTAAAAAGTAGAGGAACAAAACAAAAAGATAGAATCCCTGGATGAACAAATTAAGAAACAAACAGAATACATGAAGCAGATTCAATGAGATATACAGAAAATCAAAAATTCCATCGAAAGTTGTCAAAACCGACTCAACAAAAGTGAAGATGGAATTTCAGACCTCAAAGACAATAGTGCAGCTAGTGAACAGGAAAGAAAAGATCTTTTAAAAATAACAAGGAATCAGGAAATAACAATTCAATAGCTGCAAGATGATGCATAGAAAAAACAACATAAGATTGATAGGGATAAATGAAAAAGAAGGGAACAACCGAAATGATATCACAAGGCTATTCACAGAAGACATAGCTGAAAATTTCCCAACCATAAGAATTGAAACTGACATTAGAATTAGTGAAGCATATACAATACCAAATAGCCATAACCAAAATAAAACAATACCCAGACATATAATATCACCGTCCCAGGAATCCAACAACAGAATACTAAAAGCCATCAGAGAGAAAAGACAGATCAACTATAAAGGAAAATCTATCAGAAACACAGCAGACTTCTCAGCACAAACAATGAAGTCAAGAAGAGCATGGAGTGAAGTATTTCATATTCTAAAGGAAAATGATTTTCAACCTAGACTGATGTACCCTTAAAACTGTCCTGCAAAATTGATGGAGAAATAAGATACTTCCATGACCTAGAACAGCTAAAGAATTTCATGATCACCAAGCCAATCCTGCAAAGAATACTGAAAGACAGTCTAGATACACATAGGAAAACAACACTAAGCCAGGTAGACAACTAAACAGACTGGAAAGATAAAGATGCAACAGCAGAAAGATAACATGTCAACAATAAGCCAATATATAACAGTTATAACCATTAATGTAAATGGTCTCAATTCACTGAAACAGACTGGCAGAATGGATCAAGAAACAGCATCCATCCATATGCTGTCTGCAAGAAACTCATCTAACCCAAAAGGAAACTCACAGACTGAAAGTCAAACTATGGAAAATAATACTTATGCAACAGCAACCCCCAAAAAAGAGCAAGGGTAGCTATTCTGTTTGCAGACAAAGTGAAGTTCAAACCAAGAATGATCCTAAAAGATAAAGAAGGTCACTACATACTGGGTAAAGGAAAACTTAAAGAGGAAGAGATAACTATCTTAAATATATATACACCAAATTCCAGAGCACCAACTTCTACAAAGCAAGTATTAAGAGAAATCAAAAATCAAATTAGCAATAGCACAATTATAACAGGAGGCCTTAACATACCATTGACACCAAGGGACATATTAACCAGACAGAAAATCAGCAAAAGAATAACAACTGAATCACACCTGTGAACAAATGGACTTGGTAGACATATATAGAGTGTTCCATCCAACAACATCAGAATATACATTCTTCTCAGCAGCACATGGGACATTGTCTAAAATAGATCATATACTAGCTCACAGAACATATTTAAATAAATGCAAAAGACTGAAATTATCCCATGTATATTATCAGATCATAACGCCATGAAATTAGAAATTAATGATAAAAGAAACTGCAAAACCCCCACAAACACATGGAAATTGAATAATACACAATTGATCAATTAGTGGGTCACAGAGTAAATTAAAGAAGAAATTAAACAAAACCTACAAGCAAACAAAAATACAAATACAACTTACCTGGAATCTGTACAATGCAATGAAAGCAATCCTCAGAGGAAAATTTATTGCACTGAGTTCCCACATCAGGAAAACAGAATGAATACAAATAAACAATCTGTTCCTACACCTCAAACATCTAGAAAAAGAAGAGCAAGTTAAGCCCAAAGCCAAAAGAAGGGAGAAAAACATAAAAATCAGAGCAGAAATTAATGCAATAGAGACTAAGAAAACTATCCAAAAAATCAATGAGTCAAAGAGTTGGTTCTCTGAAAGAATGAATAAAATAGATAAGCCTCTAGCCAACCTCATTTAAAAAAAAGAAACAGCTTAAATTCATTCAATAAGCAATGAAAAAGACGAAATCACTACCGACTCTATAGAAATACAGAAGATCATCATCACCTATTTCAAAAAACTCTACTCTCAAAGGTTCGATAATAGAAGAACTGGACAGATTTCTAGAAACATATGAAGTACCAAAGCTGGGTCAAGAAGATGTAAAACTAATGAATAACCTAATTTCTATTAATGAAATTGAAAATGCAATTAACTGTCTACCTACAAAGAAGAGCCCAGGCCCAGACGGATTCACTGTGGAATTCTACAAGAAATACAAAGAAGACAATGCCGACACTCTTTAAACTCTTCAGTGAAAAGTGCAGCAATCCTTCCTAAGTCATTCCTGGAAGCAAATATTAATCTAGTACCAAAACCTGAAAAGACCCAACTAAAAAAGAGAACTACAGGCCAATCTCCTTAATGAACACAGATGCAAAAATCCTCAATAAAATATTGGCAAATAGGATATAGCAAATCATCAAGAAGATTATACACCATGACCAAGTGCGATTCATCCAGGCATCCAGGTATGGTTTCACATATATAAGTCAAGAAATGTAATCCACCATATCAATAAAGCAAAAAGTAAGAATCACATGATCATTTCTATAGATGCAGAAAAAGCTTTTGATAAGGCCCAATATTCATTCATGATAAGAACCTTACAGAAAATTGGAATAAATGGTTTTTACCTCAATATGATAAAGGTCATCTATGACAAACCAACAGCCAACATCATATTAAATGGCCAAAAACTGCAGGCCTGTACCTTAAAATGAGGCACAAGACAAGGATGCCCCTTATCTCCACTCCTATTTAATATAGGACTGGGAAGACTAGCCAGAGCAATAAGACAAGAGAGAGAAATAAATGGGGTAAAGATAGGAAAAGAGGAAGTTAAATTATTATTATTTGAGGATGACATGATACTCTACATAGAAGACCCCCAAAACTCCATTGAAAGACTCCTAGATATAATAAATAAATTCAGCAATTTAGCTGGATACAAAGTCGATACTCAAAAATCAATAGCATTTCTATACACGAAAAATAAAATCACTACAAGAGAAATAAAAGAAGCCACATCCTTCACCCTAACATCCAAAAAAATGAAATACTTAGGAATTAAACTCACAAATGTAGTAAAAGATCTATAGAGGGAAAATTATAATGCCCGGAAAAATAAATTGAAGAGGATCTCAGAAAATAGAAAGACATCACTTGTTAATGGATAGGAAGAATATTGTGAAAATGGCCATTCTCCCAAAACTGTTGTACAGATTCAATGCAATCCCAATGAAAATACCATTAACATACCTCATAAATCTAGAAAAATCACTCCTAAAATTCATCTGGAGTGAGAAGAGACCTAGAATAGCAAAGACAGTTCTAAGCAACAAAGGCAAAGCAGGAGGCATCAAAATCCCTGACTTGAGGTTGTACTGCAAAACAAGTGTAATAAAATCAGCACGATACTGGAATCAAAACAGAGCTGAAGATCAATGGAATAGATTAGAAGATACAACCACAACTACAAACACACTCAACCACCTTATCTTTGATAAAGGGGCCAAACATGTTCACTGGAAGAAGGAAAGTCTCTTTAATAAATGGTACTGGAAAAATTGGTTCCCCTTATGCCGAAAACTAAAACTATACCCATGCCTATCACCATGTACTAAACTAAAATCTAAATGGATCAAAAATCTGAATATTAAAACGGAAACACTAAATCTGTTGGAAGACAAATTAGATAAAAATCTTGAAGACATAGGAGTAGGTAGAGAATTCATGAACAAGAATCAAACCACATGGGAAATACTTCCCAGAATTAACAGCTGGGATCACATCTTTTTAAAAAGTTTCTACATGTTAAAAGAAATATCCAGAGTAGTGAAAAGAAAACCCAAACTAGGAAAAAAATCTTAGTGAACTGTCCCTCAGACAAAAGACTTCTGTCTAAAACATATAAAGAATTTTTAAAGATCAGACCCCAAAATTCAAAGACCCAATCCAAAGTGGGCATCTGAGATGAATACACACTTCTCAGATGAAGAAATACAAATGGCAAATAAATACATGAAAAAAATGTTCATCATCATTACTCATTAGAGAAATGCAAATTAAAACCACACTGAGATTTCATCTCACTCCTGAAAGAATGGCCAGGATCAAGAAAACTACCAAAAACAAATGCTGGAGAGGCTGTGGGGAAAAAGGAACTCTCCTACACTGTTGGTGGGAGTGTAGACTGGTGCAGCCACTGTGAAGGTCAGTCTGAAGATTTCTCAAAAAGCTGGAATTGAAAGTCCCATTTGTTCCAGCTATTCCACTTTTAGGCATATTCCCAGAAGAACTGAAAGCATCATACCTCAGTGATATATGTTCACCTATGTTTATAGCAGCACAATTTGTAATAGCCAGATCTTGGAAACAACCTAAGTGTCCATCAACTGAAGAATGCATAAAAAAGCTGTGATATTTTTATGCAATGGAGTACTACTCAGCTACAAAGAATGATCACATTGAGATATTTGTAAATAAATGGACACAACTTGAGACCATACTCATAAGCAAAATAAATCAAACTCACATATATAAAAACCATATAGTCTCCCTAGTGTAAGAAATGGTAAGAGTACATACGAGTTTTTAGTAATCATCATTCCCCATTATATTGCTCTGAAGCCTTATAATGTCTGCATTCATTAGCTGGAATGGTTTTATCCTAGTTTGTTTGATTTTATTATCTGTGATAGTATAAACAGCTATTTTACAGAAAAGAAGACATTAGAATACCCAGAGCTGATTTAGTATCATCTTACTCTGAAGTCCTACTAAGCATTTGTCTTTCTTTTTGGTTCTATCCTGTTATATCTTATTGTATATTATTATGTGTGATAGTATAAACAAATTTTCTATGGAAAATGAGGTAATATAGTAGCCATTGTTCATTCTCTACTATTTGGTTCTGAAAGCTCTGTAATGCTTTCATTCTCTTGAATGGTTTTATACTGTTTTGTTATGCTTGATAGTATTATATATGAAGCTATGCTCAACTGTTTCAAAGAAACAGACATTATGGTAGTTACTATTAATTATGGGTTGTCTTGTGGTAAAATGCTGTGTTACTTGCGTTGTCCTGATCTGTTCTGCTTTGTTACATCCTCTTTTGTCTTAATCTCTTTAAAATAAAAATCAAAAAATTTTTAAAAGAAAAATAGAGAACAAAAAGAAACAATGGACACAAAACTTTTATAAAGAGGAGCTGAGGGATTGAAGGGAGGGGATGGGGAAGTAACAAAAGGAGTAATAAGATGTATCGTATTCAGATACAAATCCCCTGTAATGCATGTTACCATTATGTCTGTGGGAGACATCACCAGTGACTCTCTTTGAATCCAAAACAATTGCTGTGACTTTGATCACTTGCAGATAAATTTCCTTATGCTAATGTGTAAAAGGCTGGGTAGGGTATTTCCTTCTCTCTTCAACTGGCTCTGAGAATTGCAAATAAGGCTAGCTAAGGTGCTAATATACAAAGTTTATAGCCATCAGGCAGTCCTGTTTCCTTGCATGGTGCTCTCCACAGTACAGGATTGAGCTGGTGAGATGCTGGAGCAAATAGCCCCGGGAATGTCAACTGGGTATGAGCCTCAAGATAAGAGGCTATGACTCCCCAGGGCACAAGAGTTTGTATATCAGAAACTAAAGGGATGGCCCCCCCCCCAAAACAATTCCATTGCTACCTTAATTGGGTTATGTAAATTAATCCTTCTGTATGTCTTTATCTCTGCAAATTATAGAGATGCCATTTTTGCACCTGACCAGGTAGCTCAAGTTACTCAGTAATCCCCGACATCCTCTATCACTCATCCCTGAGCCACCCCCTTTCTTCACAAGAAAATAAATGCTGGGAGAGGCCTAGGATTGAAGCCTTGGTCTGCATGTCCTCACAAGGCTTGGACTTAGGACCCCTTGGCTTCCCTTAATTTGAAATATGCCTTTGTGTCTTTACTCTCACCAAACTATTGGTGAGAGTATTGGATTGGTGATGGTAGATTGGAATTAATGTGCTGGGATTCTCATAATGTCTCAATGGAATTATACATATAACTTTTTGTACTGTGAGAAAAACTAGAAAGAGGATTACAATATTTGGATGACTGAACTCGATATTTGGGTTTCCAATAATGTCTATCTGAAATGTATCAATAAAATTAATTTTAATAAAACAGAAAAATACAATTATGCCAGTTTGGACTGGTGGTGGTGAATCAATTTCTTAAATATTATCAAAACAGGTAATTTCCATGTCAGTCACTAAAATGCTTAGTCTCCTATGATTGCTGACATTAAGATCATTTATAAGACTTGCTATTAAGTTTTTAAATTATTTGCCAGTCATCACATTTAATAATTCAATATTTAGTACTGTTCCTAAGGCTCTCAGCCCTATCATTAAACCAGACTTTAAAAGGACTCTGCTCCTAGATCAACCACTAAGTTCCTTCCCAAGCTCAGTGAACTAGTGATTTCCCATTGATCCAGTAATGACAGAAATACCCCATGTTATTTTCACTTTCAATACTTATTTTTAACTAGATTAAGTTCAGTACATAGAAATATGTTTATGAGCCAAGCTATTTACTCGGCATGATTTTTTTCATCATTAGCTTCATGAAAACAAAAATCAATAAACTGTGAAGTATACCAGTTCTAGAACAAAAATATACCCACTTTACCTCTAATACAATGTTTTAGGTTTTAAACAAGCCAATTTAATATTACTCATCAGTAACAAGATAAAAGCCAGCTTATACAAGAATAGCACCACAAAAGGCACTACAGTCTAAGTGCAGAGTTTTCACTGATCAGTTATAATTGTTATATCTCTTATTGATGTAGCACTGTTGATCACACTTTGGATTCTTTCAATTCAAAATCCCAACCCAACAATGAGATTATGGGTCTGCTTGAAATTATGAAAATACAGTAAGTCAAATAGTGACAGGTGGCATCAATACTGATGGAGTTACTAACTGAATTCAGATACCCAGAGACTGGAAAGGAACCATGCCTTCACTGAAATTAAGTTACAAATATCTGCACAATGCATTCTCCAAATCAGCTTTGATATGCCTTCAAATTAACTATCCTGAAGGTGTATGTTTGAAGAAAAATTGAACAATAGTCATGACCTTGATATGGAAAATTGCCAGTGTAGATAAATTTCTCTGAAATAAGATCCAAAAAGCAAACTGTTTACAGGAGAATATTGATTCTTACCCTCTATTATGTGTATCATTTACCTGTACTAGAGTTTGATCTGTGTAATATTGATTAAAATAGTTTTCTCCAAATGTTGTAATAATCAAGTTGTTATTTCTGTAAAACATTGGAGAATTTTTTAAATCCATCAAATTACCTAACTAAATAGTAAAATATTAGTGAACTCGAAGTGATCTGTACATAATTATGTACCACTTGAAGTGGGGCCAGAACACTGACCACACTCGGAAATGTACTAGAAATACAGAATTTCAGGTGCCATTGGATCTCACAAAGCAAAATCCATATGTTAACAATGTCCCATCTGATGTCATCTTTGTGATGTTCAGACCAAAGAGAAGAATCAAACCCAATATGCTACCTACACTCCTTTCCTGTAGCCCCTAGAAAATATCAACTTGCTTTGGACATATATTTTATAAAATGTCAGGGCTAAACAAAGAGCCAGTGGGTCTCTTTGGCACCATTTAGGAAATTTGTTTCCTTATAGCCTCAAATCAGCCAATAAATTGGAATAGAAAATAAAAGGCAGAAAGATGAAAGACCCAAACACCTCTTCTTTGTTGCCATATTCATGTCTTTGGGTTTAGATGTAAGAAGTCTCCCCAAAGTCTTCTGTGCTCAAGTTTTTGAAAATCAATCAGAAAATTACTGTGCTGTTCTCATCAGCAGATCACGACACTGAATGCACAGCTAACTGGACTACTGGGAGGTGGTACCAAAAGACGAAAGCAGGCCCGAGGGTAGAGAGCACAGCTCTCCTTGGCTCCTTCTCCTTCTTTCTACCCGTCCTGAGGTGAGCAGCTTTCCTCCATGTTCTGCCCTGCCATTTCTGCTTTCGAGTCATCCAGCCACAGACTAAAATTTCTGAAACCAAGACCCAAAATACATTTTTTTCCTTTAAATTGTACATGTCAGCTATTTTGACCCAACAACAGTAAGTCAGCTAGTACTTTGGGTAAGTCAGTCTATCCCTCTGCATCCATCCCTTGTTTGACACTATCATGGATTCTTAGGATTTGACATTGGACAAAACAGATGTTGTCCCTTTCCAGTTTATTATTGATAAATGAAAAACATTTCAAGTGAAAAATTAGCATGGGTGCAAAAAATTTCATCTACCTTTAAAGAAGCATAAGTAAAAAATACGTGCAGTGTCAAAAAGAAAATATGTGGTCTGTGCTAGGACAGTAGCCTGGGATCAAAAAAATAACTTTTTGCTTTGTGGGGAAGTCTGAGGGCAGGCAAAGGAGAGCCTTTTCAAGTTAGGGAGACAACACAGGCACTAAATTCTAAAACTATGTCTCTGACATTGATGGGTAAGACAAATCTATGAGAGAAGATGCTGAGCACTCGGGACCAAAGTAGGGGGACAGTGAAGTTGTCCAAGGAAGAGACAATAAGAACCTGAAGTGTAGACCTGGCACTGACAGTGCTGATGTGAGTGATGGTACTGGGAGTGCTGAGGCATCTATTCCTCTTCCTGGGCATGGTTGATAAGGGGAATTAAAAGTAGTTATGAATAACTGAAGTTTCTGGTAAGGCACTGAAGACAGCAGTGAGGCTGTTAATAGAGTGAGGAGGCACAGGGGAAGGGAACGAGTGTGGAGCAAGAGGAGGAAAAATGGTAAGTTTTGCTCCAAGCACGCTGGGTTTGCGGTGCCGAAGGATGTTTAAATGGTGACACACAATGCACAAGAAGGGACAAGGCGACAAATGAAGGACATACCAGTAAAGTCCTAGCATCAAAATGGAGTGAGCTCAATTTCTAAGGACAGATTCATAGCAGGAAAGATTTCTGATGATAACATACGTGTACGAACACTTTAGAAAGAACACTAGAACACTAGAATTCATTTAGCCAAGACTATTTTAACTTTTCAAAAGGACAAGCCCTATTTAAGATATAGGAGACAAAATTGGAAGGATGGCAATAGCATCTAGGACCTAGGTACTCAATAAGCTGCAATAGGACAAAAGTATGTTCCATGGCAAATACAGGAGACAATTTGAGCAGCTTCCCTTGAATGTAGAACAACTGTTTCAGCATTAGTTAAATCGAGTCTTGTTCCCACGCACTGATATGTACACAGTTGGCTATGGTATTTCCTTCTCCCTTCAATTGGCTATAAGCAATGCAAATAAGGCCAGCTGAGGTACTGATGTGTAATCCTTGAGGTCAACCTGACAGTTTCGTGTTTCCTCACATCATGCTTTCTGTAAAAGATTGAGAGCAGTGTAATAGCAGAGCCAGATAGCTCCAGGAATGTCAACTGGGTATAAGTCTCATAAAAAGAGGCTAGGACGCCTCAGGACACAAAAGTTTACACATCAGAAACTGAAGCAACAGCTTCCTAAAACCATGCAAATGCTACCCTAATTGAACTATGCAGACTGGTCCTTCTGCATATCATCTCCCTGCATACTGCAAAGATGCTTTTCTCCCAACCTGGCTTGCAGGCTCAAGCTACTCATATAGTTCCCACCATCCTCACTGTCACTCATCCTTGAACCACTCCTTTCTACACAAGATAATAAATTCTAGGAGAGGCCTTAGATCAAGGCCTTTGTCCACATATCCTTGCTTCGATTGGGCTCGGGACCTGTTGGCAGCCCATAACTTTTATGTGTCTTACTGTTTTTAATCTCACCATGGGTTACTTTGGAGGTGGTCGATTGCAGTTAACTTGCCAGGATTCCAATAACATTTCAATGGAATTACAAATATAACTTTCCAAATTGTGAGGAGAACCAGAAAAGGGATTACCATATACAATATCTGTATTGCAATAGTAAAAAGAGGGGTTTAGAATAAGAGTTTCTTATGTTTAGCTTCTGTTTGACAGTGATTCTTGTCTTAGTTTTTCTCAATGAGACAAAATACTCAACACCCAAAGTTAAAAGAGGAAGGATTTACTTAGTTCGCAGCATGTAGAGGTTTCAGTCTGTAGCTTGATGGCTCCAAGGCAAGATGGAGTGGCAAAGGGACATCACAGAGGAGAAACGGTTCATGGTGGGTAGAAAGCAGAGGGTTACAAGCACAGGAGAGGCTTTTTTCTGTCCCTTTACATGTTATCTAGGTTACCTGCCTTTAGGGTAAGTAGCACTCACATTCAAAACTATCCCAAACCAAGCAGTGGACTTGTCCTTTATCTCAGCATCACTAGTCACCTCTGAAAGAGCTCCACCTATTGACCACATGAGACTTTGGGGAACATCTAGACATAAACCATAACACTCCTGTTTTTGTCATTTCCAAAAACAAGGGATAATCACAAAACACCTTGTCTTTACCTTTGTGTGAGGTCATGAGGTATAGATGGTTATCTCTCTTTATAAGTATTGAAATGTACTAACAATGCCTAGTTTCCAGTAAGTTCACTTTCCATTAAAATGTTATTGGAATCCTGGCAAGTTAATTACAATCTCACTTTCCAATAAGTCTCCTGTGCATTAGTTCCCACTGTATTGATGTGTACATGTCCCTATGAATATTAAACACAGTCCTCATCAAATATCAACAACCAAGAGAAATATACACAAGAACACTGGAAAATGAGATAAGCATCTGTTCCAATTTCTGTCCCAGAAATAAACTTTTCCCTCTCCAAGCAGCCAGAATAGAATAGTATTTTGGACCTATTTGATTTAAAGACTCTAAAGGAAGCCCATTTAAAATAATCTGTCTTTTAGTTGCAAACTTCTTCTCTATTTAGTACAGTTTAAAAAATTATAGAATTGAACTAATAAAGCATTAAATCCAGACTTTCATTTAAAACTGGTGCTATAGTAAATAATAGTGTATGTTTGCTTTTGTCTACCAACTAGCTGAATGGAGTTGTGCGGGGCTGCCTGCCCATCAGAGTGGAAGACACACACCCTCACACATCAAATTCTGGCTTCACGGAAACAGAGATGTGGTAGGGATAAAGGGCTCAAGCAGACCCAGAGAAATATGCCAAGGTTTGTCTCTGTCTTATCAGCATTCAGGGCCTAATCAGACACTCAAGTACAAAATGCACATTTGGCTCCTACTATAAAATCCAATCCGAATCATTAAGAATATTTCTGGTGAATAATCTAAAGGGCAATTCAGTGTCTTTATCTCTCTGACACACACATACTCGTGCATGCACAAGTCCTGAGGGCACACTGTGAGCTGTGGATAGCCACTTGTGCCCTTCACCCCAGGAAGGATCAGAGACAGCAAGAGGGAAGGTGTGCAGAAGGAAACCCAGGTGCCAAGGTAACAGGGAACAGGGTAAAGGGAAGGTAACTGGGAAGCAAGAGCAGCGATGCGGCACTACCAGCACACCGAACTAGTCATTAATTCTGAAGCAAGAACTCTTTATGGATTACTGTAAAAAATAAAAAAGTAGCCTGAACTTGTTTAGGTAAACCCTGAATAACTATGAAACAAAGTACAAACTCAGTGGTGAAACAGGTGGAAATCAGTTCAATGGAGCTTACCTTTCTTTCAGTCTGACATGAGACTAACTAGAGGCATCAAAAGAGCCTTTCATTGGCCTCCCTGCCTCTTCATTTCTACAGCACTTCATGACGGGTCTGACTCCAATGGCACCTTACAGAGACAGTGGGGTGAGACCTTGGCGGAGCCGCAGAAGGCAGAGCTGGACTTTGGATTCTTGCTCCATTACAAGGAATTCAGCACTCCACTTCATTTTCCTCCTTCATGAAATGAAGATAATTATGCTACCCTAGATTTGTCAGTATGTATTTATAAGACTCAAATCATATTTAGCACCTTCACAGCAATAACATATTCACTACTCAATAAAGAGTAGGCAGCCTGGGATTTAGCTCAGCAGCATAAGCGCCTGCCTTGCAAGCACGTGGTCGTGAGTCTGATCCCCAGTACAAAACAAAAAATAAAGAGCAGGTATACTACTACCATGGAATTCAGAACCAGAATAATAAATGTTTATTTGCAGAAGATTCCTGGGGCAGGTGAATAATTTTATACTTACCTATGGATTTAATCCCTTCACCTTTTTGCCAGTGAGGAATCTGAGACATAGAAGGTTTAATTTACCAAGGATTAAACCTCAAGCAATTCAACTTTGAACTGTATACTCTAAAATCTATGTTACATTGCCTGAAAAGTTCTGGGAACAAATCTTTACATTAATATTTTGCAAATGAGAAACCAAGGCTTTCAATAGTGATGCTATTTATCCTGCATCACACTGCCTTGGCAACTACACCATTATGGATTTGAAAGCATTTTCAATTGAAAACACTCTTTAATCCCAAATGAATAATCCAGAGTTCCTAAGAGGTAAAATGATTGCCATACTTTACTCAGTCATTTCCCTCTATAGAAAATGCAGTGCAACACACTATTCATATCAGATTCCTAGTGGGAAAGACATCTTTGTAACAAAACTTAACAAATCTACACCCTGTGATTTGTTATGATAAATGTTAGGGAATGATACATAAGACGGAACTAGCTTTTATTAAGTAACCACTATGTTATGTATTCCATGCACTGCAAGAACTGACAAGTCACATCTGCTCCACACAGATCTTGGAGAGGTCCTGAGGTCAGGAAGATCTAATTAGAGTTAGTAACAGTAATATTCTTATTTTGAAGCTGTAAAAAAATATAAGCAACTGTATTGTTCAGTAACATTTCATTGGTGGGAAGCTAAGATGCTGATTTATACTAAGGTATAAATCTAATTAGTGCAGCTTTTGGAATTCACTCAAAATTTGTTGAGTATTCATTGATTTGCAGGTAATGACTAGCAAGCTTTCTTTGTACAAGGGCAAGTTTCTTCAAACTAAGCCTCTTGCCTCAAGCTGCAGACAGACCTCAGACGGCTATCTCCCACCAAGGAGATTGTTAACTTCAGCACTTGAATTTGCCGGAGGTCATGATGTAGACAAAGGAATGGGGGCAGGATGAGCAGCTCCATCTAAAACTTGTCCTAAACTAGCTTTGAACAAACACTTCTAGAAAAGGAATTGTTCTTTTCTTCAAGTTTCTTCCTTCTCATAACTTGATATGGATCAAGGTCACCATAATAGCAATAGTGAATTCTCTAAGATGAACATAATGATTCCTAAAGACAGAGGCACCAAAATGCAACTTTAGAGACTCAAATGATACTTGCTAAAATAAAAACTCCAGGCTCTGAAAACCAAGTCTAATATGATACCTTGATATTCACTAACATAACCATTCCTCCAAGTCTTACAAATATTGAAAGTGTACAGTCCTGCTTAATGGCCTTTTTCTGTCTGTTTACCTCTGATGGACTCTGTCCTTCCACTGAGCCACTTGCCAGAGCTTCTGGATTCCAGCTTACGAATAACTGCAAGGGTGTAACTGAAGCAATGCTTTTAGAATATTATTGACCTATGCACAGACAGCCAGTGTGGACTTCGGTGAGAAGGCCCCATTGAGTAGGAAAGACAGGAGCACAGCCTGACCTTTCTGTACTCTGCACCTGTGTCTCCTATTCAAGCCTCTACTGATTCCAAGTGCTGACTTTGCTGAAGCTAAAGAATGCAATGGGGTGAGTGTTATGAAGAGTGATTGATTGAAATTCAGAGCACTTTGCAGAATGATTTGTTTGACATTCCCAGTAGGAAACTCTTGTTTGTTGAACTTATTATTCATTCATGTATTCATGAAAAAATACAATAAATGCATAATCTCTGCATAGTGCCTGAATGATCACATTGAAATGAACCTGGAGCTTTGCAGTGCTAAGCAAGGTCTTTAGTTTGCAACAGAACAGTTTTACATTGCAATATCATTAACTGTGTCTAGAGTTTACATTATGCTTATAAATCAGCAAGGGAAATTTAACCTGCATTGTAATTTAAGGTTATACAGAGAATCAGACATTAAAAATGCATATGCATAATAATAACTTCTGGTGTGATTTTTTATTTTCTCTTTCTGAATGATTTCACAATTACCATGTTGAGACATAACTGAGTCTGTTCAGCTAGTATTTGTGTTTTGACTTTTTGACAACTAGAATATAAGCCAGGGGGAATACAGAAATTATTTTCAACATCCCTGGGTAACTTGGGAAAATGACTCTTTAAGTAAACTATTACAGTAGGAGAAAACATGCTACATTATTTGGAAAACAACGGCTGTTAAATTTTCTCTTTTAAAACAATAGCTACTATCAGGTCTAGAACAGTGAGGTCAAAGTGTTATAATGGCACATCTTCAGTCTAGACTGTAACTGTTTACAAATGCAGCTTATGCAGTGATAGCCTCTGGCTTTCCTATGGAGAGCAAGTGCAAGGATATGAGAAAGGATCATCACAGCACAGAGATCTCTTTCCAAAACTGAGTATGCCTTTCAGTCAACCGAAGACAAAAAGAAATTCAAGAACCATATCAGCTTTTCTCTTGCTCTTGAATTTCCCCTGTAACAATCTCTTGATTCCCAAATGACCCTAGAAGAGACTTCTATAATTTCCCAGCATTATTTTAAAAAATTATTTTACCTGATCTATATCTGTTCACATGCTTTACATCAACTGAAAACTCTGATTTTAGGGTTGAAGGAAATTGAGAAGACAGAACTATCACCTAAAGGTGTTTTCTGAAGTCTTTGGTGAATTTGATCATGGTTTTATATTTAATTCATGATTCTAGAATATCTGTAGTTTTTCTACTAAATATCTCACACCAACTGTGAAACCAAATCAGACACCAATCAGCTTATCTCACCCTCTATTAGGCCCCTTTATCCAGCTTCTTCATTGATATTATTTATCCAACTTGGTATGATTCAGATGTGGCTTAAGTGCGTCCTTTGAGGGTAAATGTGCTAGAGGCTTAGTCCCAAAAGTCACAATGTTGGGATGTAGAGAAACCTTTTAAGAAATGGGTTCTAGTAGTAGACATTGCAATTGTCACCTTCAGAAGAGATACAGTTTTTCGAGCACCGTAAACTTCCTACAAGAAATAGTAATCACAAGGAGAGAAAGCCTGACCCTGAGTCTCTCTGGCTTCTTTCACTGCCAGGCGATCTCTTCTCACATGCCCTCCCACTGTGATACCATCTATCATGTTGGGATGTAGCAAAAGGCCTTGTCAGAGATGAGAAGATGCTATTTTTGCTTGAACCTCTGGAAATGGGAGCCAAATAATCTTATTTACTTATTTATTTTTGGTGCTGGGAATAAAATTCATGACTTTGCACTTGCCAAGCAGGCAGTTATGCTGCCATGCTAAATCCCCAGCCCACCTCTTTTATTTATAAAGTACTCAGCCCCAAATAATCTATTATAACAACAGAAAATCAATTAACATACAAGAATATTTTGAGTTCAAAATCTCATTACTCTTCTACATACTTCATCTTAATTTCTTTTTCCTTGGCTTTCACTACCCACTTAACATTACATACATATATTCACAGTCGTAAATACCATATTCTCTTCAATAACATATTTTGGGGCTTGTCTAAATCAACCCTGTATTCTCATCTTCTCCTCTGCAGCAAAGTGCCAAGAAGACTATTCTTTCTTTCATACTGCTCATGTTAATATATCTAAAATACTAAAGTAATTGTCTTCAAAAGTCTATTTCCATTTTATGCCTCCCAAGTTCATGGAACATGGCCTCGTTTCTCATTAAACACCATTTCAACACAGGAATGTCTTGCTTCCCTTAAAGACATTCCTAAACATTCTCCATCTAACTCACCTTCATTCATTCCATCGTCTCACACATTCCATTCTTGCCTGAACGTCTCCATACGTGTTATCCATTCTTTTTGTATGACATAATATTGTCTACTCTCTTCAGTACTCACATTTACTAAACTTCACTCGTACACCTTGAAATACCAAAATTTAATATTTTAAAAGTCAAATAAAATAGTCAAATGTATGACAAAAGCAACAGAAAATAAAGTTAAACAAATTTTATGAAGAAGGGATTTACTTGAATGGTGTAACTTCCTGCCTAACAAGCACAAGTTCTTGAGTTTGATCCCTGGTTCAAAAAAAAAAAAAAAAAAAAAAAAAAGAAATGTGAAACAAATTTTAGATATTACAAATGAAATAGAATCATACACTGAAACATGGTGAAGAATCCTTCAATTATGAGAGAATTAGAATTATAAATACATACAAATACATTTGAAAGCAAGTGAGATGAACAGCATTTTTAAAAATATTAGACAGGAAGAGGTAGAAATATCAAATGCATCAATATTTATGAAAGAATTGAAAAAGCAATCAAAAAATCAATATTTCCATTATGTCAACTAAGGAAAAAGTTATAATTAAGATATTTTCACAAGAAATTTAAGACATACTATACAAATTTCATTTCTAAACCTACTTTAGAGCATGTCAAAATTTTAAAACTTCCTAAATATTTTTATAAATTACCATGAAGGTTTGTCCTGTCACCTGGATGACCCTGGAAGGCCACTAAAAAAGTACAGGAGCTCTCCTTCCACCTATATGACCCCAGGCAGGCCTGTGAGATCCTCAGTATATAGTAGGATCCTCTCTGAGAAACAGCCCAGATGCTGAAATACAGCATAGTGGGGAAAACAAGAATGAAGGAAGTGGGTCCCCAGGACCCAAGGAGAACCTAAAGTGAGAACTGAAGCCCACAGAGAGAGTAAAAAAGAAAAACTTAAAGAAGAAGGTTGTAGCTGGTGGCACCTTCACCTGGAGCTGGACCTGCAGTGTGAGAGGAGCTGATGAAACCTGGGGCACAGGGTCATAGTGACGGTGGTGGCTGGCAAGCCTGGAAGCCCCTGCAAAGAGATGCAGTAGTAGAGAGGAGTGGCAGATATAGAGGACTGCACTGGCTGGCAGTGAGTGCAGAGGACTCAGTTCTCCTGTGGGAAAAAGTGATTGGCCAGGAACCATTTTGGAATCAGGCTGGATAAGCCCAGAACTGGAACTGCAGCTGGCTCCCTCCAGCAGCTCCTAGCTGGGAGCACACCAGTGGTAAATTGCTTGGACTGAGCCTCTCCCTTGTATGCATTCCAACAGCCAACCCTGAGGTTCCCCACACATAACCAGCTCATCATGGAGGTGGCAGCCTGCCCTGCCCAGCACATACTCTAACAGCCATGGTGAGGGCTCCCTGCTGTTAACCAGCTCAATAGGGAGGTGGCAGCTGGCCCTGCCCCCAACATGCACTCTGGCAACTATCATCATAAATCCCCACAGGTAACCAGCTAGTAAGCAGAGGGCCCGCTCTGCCCCTGTGTGCACTCCAACAGCCACTGGTGCGTGAAACAGTAGCAGAGGGGACTCACTTAGTGTGGCAGACAGTGGGCAACCAGCACAGGCAAAGCCACCAGATCTGCCTATTCCTGCTGGGTGCCACCACCAGAAGCCCCTTTCTTATGGGTCACCAGCACAGGCAGAGGGAGCCAGCAGATCTTCCTCTGCCTGCCAGGTGCTGCCACCAGAAGGCCTTTTCCTGTGAGCGGCCAGCAGAAGCAGGGACACACAGCCAGGTAAGCTCTGTGCACCTGTGGACCACCACTGGAGACCCTTGATTACTTCAGGCACACATCACTGCCCAGTGAAATCAAACACACCTCTTTGTACCTACCACCATCACAGAAGTGCCAGTGTAGACACACAGGCTAAGAGAAGCATCCCCACCTCCATACACTCCTGGTCATCAAGGAAGCCCTAAAGTAGCTGTACAGGTCTGGAGAAGCCTGCTCCATGCCCTGCTACCCTCCTGTCATGGGACAGACACCCAGGTGCCTATCCCCTTCCCTACACCATGGAGGGGCAAACAATTTGGGAAGTGCTAGGGTCCCACAATCAGCTTGGTGGGAAGAACCCAAGAGAATGTCAAGACAAAGGAGCAAAAGGCAGTCTCATATCTCTAGCCCACATGGAGCAATCTGGGAGATATAGTCATGGAAGAAAATGGAAGTCAAACACCTGAAATCTCTGAGAGCATAGCAACTGAAGTAAAGAAACTACTTCATGAGATTGTAAAAGCTGGCAACCAGAAATAATGTCTCAGGTAAAAGAAAAAATCACAAACATACTGAAAGAATTGCTCAGCATATCTAAAGTAGACATAGATTTTAAAAAGAGAGAGCAGCATAGAAAAGTGATGGAAACCTTGAATGAATATAGAAAGGAATTACAATGCAAGAAATAGATTCAAAGAGAGATCCAGGAAATTAAAAATTCAATCCAAAGCTGGCAAAACCACTTGAAAGAGACTGAAGATGGACTTTCAAATCTTGAAGATAGGATTGCAGCTAGTGATCATGAAAGGAAAAATCTCTTAAAAATAACAAGGAATCAGGAAAGAACAATTCAATCGCTGTAAGATGATACAAAGAAGCATAATTTAAGAGTGATAGCTGTCAGTGAAGAAGGAGGGGTCAACACAAATGAAATTAAAACTCTATTTAGAAAAGTAATAGTAGAAAACTTCCCATACATGGAAAATGGATCTGGTATGCAGATAAGTGAGGCATATAAGACTCCAACTAGCCATAACCAAAATAAATCTACACCCAGACATATAATAATCAAGATCCCAGAAATTCAACATAAGAACAGAATACTAAAGGCTGTTAGAGAAAAGAAATAGATCACCTATAAAGACAAACCAATCAGAATCATAGCAGACTTATCAACACAAACATTAAGTCAAGAAGATCTTGGAGTGAAATGTTTCAAGTCCTGAAAGAAAACAACTTCCAACTCAATTGATATACCCTGCAAAATTGTCTTCCAAAATTGATGGAAAAGCAAGACACTTCCATGTTAAAGAACAGCTAAAGGAATTCATTACTACCAAACCAACCCTACAGAGAGCACTGACGGATATTCTAGAGAGAGATAAAAATGACTATGCTTCCAGGAACAGCAGCAGAGGAGAACTGCCAAATAAGACAGGCAGTTGAATGAAGGGGGAAAGTGGAGGGCCAACAACAGGATAGCGTGGCAGAGACAAACCAGTGTATGTTGGTTGTCACCATTAATGTAGATTGCCTCAGTTATAAAAAGAAACACTGGGACAGTGGATCAAGAAACAAGATCCATCAATATACTGTATACAAGAAACACATTTAATTGGAAAGGAAATTCATACTGAAAATCAAAGGAGAGAAAACAATTGCTCCATGTGACAGGAGATCAGGAAAAAGTCCAAAGTAGCTTTCCTATAAGACACAGAATGGATAACAAAAATATGGTGTTTCTATGTAATGGAAAGTTCTCCAGCAATAAAGTAGAATAAACTTGAGGCTCTTGTAGGTAAATAGATGTAACTGGAGATCATGTTCATGGGCAAAATGAAAGAACAGAAGCATGGCAGGACTTCAAAACAAGATGATAGGAAATCAGCAGTGGCTACCATAATGTCTTGTTTTCTTCAAAATAGCTGTTCATACCATCACACATAATAAAATCAAACAAAACAAAACAGAATAAAACCAATTAAACAAAAGAATGAAAGCATTATAAAACTACAAAAGCCATAATATATCCCATTATGCTCAAAATAGTTACCCATATCATCCAACAAAGTAAACTCTAACAAAACAAAACAGAACAAAGCCAAAATTGTGAAAACAATGCAAGAATTCAAGATTTGACAATAAGACATTAACAGTAGCTACCACCTTTCCTTCCCAGGTGTTTCCTCCCCTATCACTCACTCTTACAATAACTATTTTACTTTTGGATCCCATTAAGTCTTTCTGTTTCTTATGTTAAGATTCATCAAAATGTCTAATATCCAAAAAATATTGTACACTTGAAGAAACAGAAAAATGTAACAACCAGAGAAAATCATTTACTAAAAATAGAACCAAAACTATGTAACACCAGCAAGCAACATGCCATGGGTCCCAACAAACCACACACTGCTGCCACCACTGCTGTTGCTTTGGGCTGTGAGACACGGTATCCCCTTGAGGGGGTCCAACAAAACCAGCACTTAAAAATAGAGGTGAACCAATGCTGTACTTAGGCACACAGACAAGTGGAACGGAAGTGAGCAGAAAGAGCCACCATTTTACTTCAAAGAGAACAAGGTGGCATTCAGTCCTGGGCCGAGAGCATGTGTGGGTTGAAACCAGCACACAGGGAAGTCTTGGAACTTCTCTCCCAGGAGGTAAAAACCACACCCCACATCTGAAATCACCAGAGGACTCTTGGGAGGTCCAAGTGGTCCTAACTGGACCAAGCCCAGTGAACTCCAAGCAGCTGGCAGAGGCCTGAATTGAGTCCTGGACCAAGAGTATGCATGAGTTGAAACCAAGCACACAGGAAAGACTTTGAACTTTGCTGCCAGGCAGTAAGACCACACCTGCATTTGAAATCACCCGAGGACTCACAGGAGGTCCAAGTAGGCCTAACTGGGTCATATCCAGCAAATTCCAAGCACTTGGCAGGGACCTGAATTCAACACCAGGCCCAGAGCATGGGTGGGTTGAAACCCAGCACAAAGGGAAGCCTTGCAACATTGCTCCCAGGCCATAAGAGCATGCCCCACATCCAAAATCACAGGAGGGTGCAGAGAGTCCCTGCAGACCTAACTTACCCATGCCCAGTGAATTCCAAGCAGTAGTTGTTGCCTTTTGTCTGCCCTGGGAGCCAAAAGTGGGCCAGGTGATTCTCAGCACAGGAGGGAAGCCTTGAAACATCTCTTGAAACCTAAAAATATAGGAAAATGACAAAACAAAAGAGGAAAATTCAATCTCAGACTTCCAGCCCAACCCAACCAAGCCTAGGAAACATGGACAGAGAAGAAAATATAAGCCATACACCAACGATAACAACTGAAGTAAAGAAACAACTCCAGGAAGCTATAAAAGAACTCAAATCAGAAATAGTCTCCCAGGAAAAAGAAGAAATGATAAGTGTAATGAAAGAAATTCTGAACACACCTAAAGAAGACATAGTTTAAAAATTAGAGGAACAATGCAAAAAGATGGAAACTCTGAAGAACATAAGAAACAAACAGAATGCATGAAGCAGATTCAAAGACATATACACAAAATCAAAAATTCCATCAAAAGTTGGCAAAACCACTTCAGTGAGAGTGAAGATAGAATTTCAGACCTTGAAGACTCTGATTTCAGCTAGTAAACAGGGAAGGAAAGATATTTTTAAAATAACAAGGAACCAGGAAATAACAATTCAACAGCTGCAAGATGGTGCAAAGAAAAACAACGTAAGATTGATAGGGATAAACAAAAAAGAAGGTGACAACACAAATGATATCAAGAGGTTATTTATAGAAGTAATAGCTGAAAATTTCCCAAACATGAGAATGGAAACTAACATACAGATCAGTGAAGCACATAGAAATCCAAATAGCCATAACCAAAATAAAACTACACCCAGTCATATCATAATCAACATCCCAGAAATCCAACATAAGAACAGAATAGTAAAAGCTGCTAGAGAGAAGAAAAAGATCACCTATAGAGGAAAGCCTATCAGAATCACAGCAGACTTCTCAACACAATGAATTCAAGAAGAGCATGGAGAAGTATTTCAGATCCTAAAGGAAAATGACTTCCAATTCAGACTGATGTACCTGGCAAAACTGTCCTTCACAATGGATGGAGAAAAAAGATAACTTCCACAACAAAGAAGAGCTAAAGAGCTTCATGCCCACCAAACCAAAGAATACTGAAAGACATTCTAGACATACATAGGAAAAAAATCACTAAGCAAGGCAAGTAATTAAGCAGAGTGGAAAGGTAAAAAAATCAATAGCAGAAAGGGAACATGTCAAAACTAAACCAATATATATCAGTTATAACCATTAGTATAAATGGCCTCAATTCACCAATTAAAAGAAACAGACTGGCAGAATGGATCAAGAAACAACATCCAACCATATGCTGTATACAGAAACAAATCTAACACATCTAAGGAAACTCATAGACTAAAAGTCAAAGGATAGAAAACAATACTCCATGCAACAACATCCCCAAAAAATCAGGGGTAGTTATTCTGTTTTCAGGTAATATGAACTTTAAACCAAGAATAATCAAAAGAGATAAAGAAAACCACCACGTATTAATTAGGGGAAAACTTCAAAAGGAAGAGATAACAATCTTAAATATATATGCACCAAATTTGGGAGCACCCAGCTATACACAACATACATTAACAGAAATGAAAAATCAAATAAGCAATAACACAATTATAATGGAAGACCTTAACATGCCACTGACACAAGGAACAGATCAACCAGACAGAAAATCAGCAAAGAAATAACAGAACTGAATCACACCTATGAACAAATGGACTTAATAGATGTATAAGATGTATGCATAGTGTTCCACCCAACATCAGAATATACATTCTTATCAGGAGCACATGGAATGTTTCTCTAAAATAGACCGTATACGAGCCCATACAACATGCTTAATTAAATGCAAAAGAGTTGAAATTCTTTTCATTCTCATACATGTTATCAGATGATAGCACCATAAAACTAGAAATTAATGACAAAAGAAACTGCACAAACCCCATAAACTTATGGAAATTGAATAGTACACTCCTGCGTAATCAGTGGGTCACAGAGAAAATTAAGGAAAATAAAAAATATTTTCATGCAAACGAAAGTACAAATACATCTTACCAGAACCTGTGGGACACTGTGAAAGCAATCCTCAGAGGAAAATTTATTGTGGTGAACTTCCACATCAGGAAAACAGAACCAACACAAATAAACACCTGATGCTACACGTCAAACATCTAGAAAAAGAACAAGTCAAGCCCAAACTCAAAAGTAGGGAGGAAATTATAAAGATCAGAGCAGAAATCAATGCAATTAGAGACTAAAAAAACAATACAAAGAATCAATGAATCAAAAAGTTGGTTCTTTGAAACAATAAATAAAATTGACAGGCCTCTAGCCAACCTGATTTTAAAACAGAAAGAAAAAAACAAATTCATACATAAGGAATTAAAAGGGTGAAATCACTGCAGGCCCTGTGGAAATACAGAAGATCATCAATACCTATTTTGAAAACCTCTACTCTCATAGGCTTGATAACACAGAAGAAATGGACAGATTTCTAGAAACATATGAATTACCAAAGCTGGGTCAAGAAAATGTAAACCTGCTGAATAACCAAATTTCAATTAACAAAATTGAAAGTGTAATTAAATCCCTACCAACAAAGAAAAGCCCAGGTCCAGATGGATTCGCCACAGAATTCTACAAGAAATTCAAAGAAGATTTAATGCCGACACTCCTCAAACTCTTCAATAAAATTGAAAAGGAAACAATTCTCCCTAACTTATTCCTGGAAGCAAACATTACTCTAATACTAAAACTAGAGAAAGACACAAACAAACAAGAGAACTACAGGCCAATCTCCCTACTGAACATGGATGCAAAAATTCTCAATAAAATTTTGGCAAACAGATTGCAGCAAATTATCAGGAAGATTATACACCATGACCAAGTGAGATTCACCCCAGGCATGCAGGGATAGTTCAACCTATGCAAATAAATAAATACGATCCACCAAATCAATAGAGCCAAAAATAAGAACCACATGATCATTTCTATAGATGCAGGAAAAGTTTTTAATAAGGTCCAACACTTATTCATGATGTAAAAAAACCTTATAGAAAATTGAAATAAATGGTCTTTACCTCAATATGATAAAAGCCATCTATGTGAAACCAACAGCTAGCATCATATTAAACAGCCAAAAACTGAAAGCCTTTACCCTAAAACCTGGAACAAAACAAAGATGTCCATTATCACCACTCTTATTCAATATAGTGCTGGAAATACTAGCCAGAGCAATTAGACAAGAGAGAGAAATAAAAGGAGTAAGGATAGGAAAAGAAGAAGTTAAATTATCATTATTTGCAGATGACATGATACTCTACATAGAAGACCCCCATAACTCCAATGAAAAACTCCTAGGTATAATAACTAAATTCAGTAATGTAGCTGGACACAAAGTCAACACTCAAAAACCAATAGCATTCCTATACTGTAACAACAAAACAACTGAGAGAGAAATAAAAGAAGCAACACCCTTCACAATAGAATCCAAAAAAAATGAAATACTTAGGAATTAATCTAATAAAAGAAGCAAAAGATCTATTCAGGGAAAATTATAAAGTCCTGAAAAAGAAATCGAAGGGGACCTCAGAAAATGGATAGACATCCCTTGTTTATGGATAGGAAGAACAAACATTGTGAAAATGGTCATTCCCCCAAAATGTTATACAGATTTAATGCAATTCCAATCAAAATGCCACTACCATACCTCACAGGTCTAGAGAAATCACTCCTGAAAATTATCTTGAAGCAGAAAAGACCTAGAATATTAAAGGCCATTCCAAGCAACAAAGGCAAGGCAGGAGGCATCACAATCCCTGACTTGAAGTTATACTACAAAGCTACTGTAATAATATCAGCATGGTACTGGAATAAAAACAGACCTAAGATCAATGGAATAAATTAGAAGATATAACTACAACTACAAACACACTCAGCCACCTTATCTTTCATAAAGGTGCCAAACACATCCCCTGGAAGAAAGATAATCTCTTCAATAAATGGTGCTGGAAAAATTGGCTCTCCATATGCCAAAAACCAAAACTAGACCCATGCCTATCACCATAACTAAAGCCTAAATGGATAAAACATCTAAATATTAAAACAGAAACCCTAAATTTGTTAGAAGACAAAGTAGTTAGAAATCTTGAAGACAAAGAGGTAAGTAGAGAATTTATGAACAAGAATCAAACCACACATGAAATACTTCACAGTATCAATAACTGGGATTGCATCCTATTAAAGCATTTTTGCATGTCAAAAGAAATCTCCAGCATAGCCAAAAGGAAACCCACAAATTGGGGGGAAAAAATCTTAGTGAATGTCCCCTCAGACAAAGGATTTCTGTCTAAAATATATAAAAAATTTTAAAAATCATATCCCCCAAATTCAAGGACCCATTCCAAAAATGGGCATCTGAGAAGAATATACAGTTCTCAGATGAAGAAATACAAATGGCAAATAAATATATGAAAAATGTTCAACATCGTTAGTCATTAGAGAAATGCAAATTAAAACAACACTGAGATTCCATCTCACTCCAGAAAGAATGGCCAGGATCAAGAAAACTACCAACAAAAAATGCTAGGGAGGCTGCAAGGAAAAAGAAACTCTCCTGCACTGTTGGTGGGAGTGTAGATTGGTGCAATGACTGTGGATGTCAGTCTGGAGACTCCTCAAAGAGCTGGGATTGGAGGTCCCATTTGACCCAGCTATCCCACTTCTGGGCATATTCCCAGAAAAACTGAAAACATTATATCATAGTGACATATAAAGTCCTGAAAAGGAAATTGAAGAGGACCTCAGAAAATGAATAGACATCCCTTGTTTATGGATAGGAAGAACAAACATTGTGAAAAATGGTCATTCCCCCAAAGTGTTTACATGGGACCTCCAATAGTAGCTCTTTGAGGAATCTCCAGACTGACCTCCACAGTGGTTGTACCACCCTACACTCCCACCAGCAGCACAATTTGTAATAGCCAGATCTTGGAAATAACCTAAATGCCCATCAACTGAGGAATGGATAAAAAAGATGTGGTATTTTTATACAATGGCATACTACTCTGTTATAAAGAATGATCACATTAAGATATTTATAAGTAAATGGATGCAACTCAAGACCATACTCATAAGTGAAATAAATCAAACTCACATGTGTAAATACTGTATAGTCTCCCTAGTGTAAGAAATGGTAAGAGTACATAAGATGAAAAAACTCAGTGATTACAGTGAAAGGATAAGAATCTGCTTAAAGGGGAAAAAGTATCTCATGGAAAATGAGGAAAAAGAAAAAGTAAGGGAAAAGAAAAATGTCTAAAATTATATAAACAAACAGGATAGCTAAGATGATTGTGCTACAAACTCTATAAGTTCTTGGAACAAAATAGTTAACATGCATGGGACTGGAACAATTGTGCATATTATTGTATAGTGATCTGAGGAACTCTTGAAGATCATTATGTAAAATAACAGCCCTAGTTATGCTCATACCACCTTGTTTTGAAGCCCTATATTGTCAGGATTCTGGGCCCTTCACTATTGTTGTTTATATGTCTTTTTCATTTTGTGTTTTTCTAGGAATTTGTTTTTATTTTGTTTTGTTTTGCTTTGTTCTTCCCTCTAATACAGAAA
Organism: Cavia porcellus; assembly: GCF_034190915.1. Taxonomy (NCBI): domain Eukaryota; kingdom Metazoa; phylum Chordata; class Mammalia; order Rodentia; family Caviidae; genus Cavia; species Cavia porcellus. Next base: position 25,134,414 of record NW_026947504.1, read on the forward strand.
GGGTAGGTATACATGTAGAGACTCATGCATGCATAGAACTTCTAAAACATATATGAGAATCAATAATATAATGCACGATGAAATGAACAGTTACTTTGAAGAAAAAGAGACACTAAGGTACTCAGTGCTGATTCTGTAGCATCATGATGTGAAATCCAGCAATACTATTATTCTTTGTTCCGGGTGATTTTAATCTGTTTTGTTTTATTTTAATTTCAACATACATGAAGGTAAGGACAGCTATTTTGAAGAGAATGAGAGACATTATGGCAGCCATTGTTGACTTCCTTATTGTCTGGTCTTGAAGACCTAAAATGCCTTCATCATCCTGTTCTGATCAGTTTTGTACTATTTTGTTTTGTATGGATTCATTGTATGTGAAGATATGGACAACTATTTGGAAGAAAACAAGAGATAATATGATAGACAGTGAAGATCTCCAGTTGTTTTGCTTTGAAATCTGTCTCTTACACTGTTATCTAATGATCTGTTTTGTTATGTTTAATTTTAGCCTCTTTAAAACTTAAAAAAAAATTTTTTTAAAGAGAACAAGGTGAACCTCAGCAGAAAAAGAGGGCCAGGCTGATCAACAGCTAAAAACCCAAATGGAATTAGGGAAGAGCCATCCAGTCACCTTGGACTGCTGGGAGTTAGGAAGAAAGCTGGGAGGAAATCTGCTGAGAGGTAGGGACTGAGACCACTTACACCCTCTCAAGTGGTTTCCAAAGCCATTCTTAAACTGAAATACACAGACCTGGAAACACCCTTATGACCTGGGACCAGCGGAATGGTCCTGACACAGCAGTCCAGGCAGGCACTCCCGATATCCTACTGCCAGACAAGAGAATATGTCCCCCACCCCTGCACCCAATGATCAGTGGATAAGAGGAGCTAGTGATGCAGAATGGAGAAAACTATTCAAGGTCCATAAAGGGACCCATGAACATGGTCTGGGAGCAATCCCAGACTCTCTCTACCCAAGAGTGTGCCAGCAACTGAACTAGCACCATACAAACATGGTAAAAAGTGAAAACACAAAGCATTTTCAGCGGAGGATTAATCCCAGCCTCTACAACAAGAAGATAAATTATCCCCTCACCCAAAACTAATTCTAAACCAAACTTAGTGAGAGTATATGTTGTGTTTTGTTACATAACTGTAGGTTTGTTCCTAAGGGTAGAGGAACCAGATTAATAGTTACCACAGTGTGTGGTAGTTTGTTAGGCTGTGCCCAATTGATATAGTTATTGGTAAATGTATTAACTAAGCTAGGATGTCATATATACTTCAGTCAATTTTTCTCCCTCATTTGACAACTCTGTGATTGAAGTAATAACCACACTATAGTGCAGTACTAAAGGATGGAATGCTGAGTCAAATAAATATCAACTTCTCATCCTTAATAAATTGGGAATGTAGGTTTTTTGGAGAGACACAAAGACCAAGAAGCACCAAAGACACCTCTGAAGAATAGGAAGTGTTTAATGGGAAGTGTCCATACTACAGGAAAAGAAAAATAGGGAATTTATAAATACCATCACAAAAATTAAAACATAGAAATTGACACGAGGCAAACACAAAGTGCAACCCTTGACCTCCAACCTACCTAGGACAAGTACAGAGCAAAATGAGATACAGAAAATCAGAAGCCATGCATTGGATCTTTCTGAAATGATATCAGCAGAAATGAAAAAACAAATAGATATGACTATAGAAAAAAGAATCTCTTGAGCTAACAGCAGAAATGAAAATCAAAATGAACACATGCTTAAAAATTTAGAGTAGACAGAGATAAAAATAAAAATAAAAAACAATAGAGAAGCTTGGAAAATGATAGAAATTATGAATGCCCAACATAGAAAAGAAATGGAAAGCATGAAACACATCCAAATAGATATCCATGTGATTAAAAATTTCATTGAAAGTATACACAGTAAATTGAGTGCAGGCAAAAATAGAACATCAGATCTAGAAAACAAGATATGGTTAGTGATCACCAAAGGAACAATATGTTAGAAACAGCAAGATACTATAAGAAAATCAATCCAACAGCTGCAAGATGAAGCAAAGAACAACATAAGATTGATTAGAGTTAATGACAAAGCCAGAGATAGCTCAAACACCATTAAAAACATCTCTGCAGAAAATATGGATAAAGAATTTGACATACAAACCAGTGAAGCATACAGAAATCTAACTGATCATGACTGAAATATATCTACACCAAAGACTATAACAATCAAGATACCAAAATTTTAGCAAAAAAACAGAATATTGAAGGCTGTTAAAGAAAAAACATATCACCAATAAAGGAAAGCCCATCACAATCACCACAGACTTCTCAACACAAATCTCAAGTCAAGAACACTTTGGAGAGAAGTATTTCCAGTTCCAAACGAAAACAATTTCCAACCCAGATGATGTACCTCACAAAATTATCTTTCAAAATTAATGGACAAATAAGAGATTTCCATGAAAAAAAAAAGAAAAGAATGAAGAAATTCATGACCACCAAACAAGTTATCTTAAAGTATAACTGATAGGATAGGAAGGATATTTTAGAAAATGATAAGGGAGGCCAAAGTTCCAACACCAATAGAAATAGGCAATCATGCTGGGAAATACAGGGAACCAACAGCAGAAAAGATAAAGTGAGAAGGATAAGCCAACAAATATCAGTTATAACTATCAATGTAAAAGCTCTCAATTACTAATCAGAAGAAATAGACTGGTAGAATGGGTCAAGAAGCAAGACCCAACAATATGCTGCATACAAGAAACAATTTAACTCAGAAAGAACTTCCAAGACTAAAAAGTCAAAGGATGAAATACAATACTCCATGCAACAAGAACCAACAAAAAAAGAATAGCTATTTGATTCACAGACAATGTAAACTTCAACAATGATCAAAAGAGACAGAAAAGGTCACTAAATACTTGTTAAGAGAATACTCCAAGAAGAGATAACAATCATAAATATATATGAACCAAATACTGGTCACTCAACTCATAAACAAATATTAATGGGCATAAAAAATCAAATAAGCACCAACAAAATTGTAATGCGAGTCCTTAATATTCCATTGTCACAAATAAACAGATTGACTAGACAAAAAATCAAAAAATTAATATCAGAACTAAATCAAATCTGTGAAAATATAAACATATGAAAGTGTGTAGATATTTACAGAGAGTTCCATATCACATCAGAATACACATTCTTCTCAGCTGACTATGAGAATTTTTCCAAAATATACCACAAACTAACCCACACAACATATATAAGTAAATGCAAAGGAATTGAAATTATTCCATGTATATTATCTGACCATAGTGCTCTGAAATTGGAAATCAATGACAAAAGAAACCACAAATACTACATAAACACCTGGAAATTAAATAATACCCTCCTGAAAAATAATGAATTACAGATGAAGTTAAAGAAGAATTTAGATTATTTCTACTATTAAATGATAAAGCTGATATAACATACAGGAACTTATGGAACACAATGAAAGCTGTCCCACAAGGGAAATTTATAGCATTGAACTCTCATATCAGGAAAATAGAATGAGCTCAAATAAACAACCTAATGTTGAACTTCATACTTCTAGAAAAAAAAGAACAAATCAAGCCAAAGTTCATATGAAGGAGAAAATTATAAATAAAAGAGTAGAAAATAATGCAATTGAGACTGAGAAAACAGTAAAAAGAATCAGGGAATCAAAGAGTTGGTTCTTTCAAAGATTAAATGAATAAAATTGATAAGCCTTTAACCAACTTTATCAAAAAAAAGAAAGAAAAGATTCAAATCCATGAAATTAGGCCTAAAAAGATTGAAATCACAATGAATTCTGTGGAATATTTATTTATTCCACAGAATCCTTATTTTCAGAATTTTAACTCTAAAAAGATGGAAAACAAGAAGAAATGAACATATTCATATATATATATATATATATATATATATATATATATATGAATTGCCAAAATGGAACCAAAAAGTTATAAAAATTCTAAATAATATCAGTCAATAAAATTGAAGCTATAATTAAAAACTTAGCAACAAAGAAAAGCCCACATCCTGATAGATCCATCATCAAATTCTAAAAGAAATTTAGGGAAGATTAATTAATGTCAATTTATTAAAATTAATTAATTTAAAGTTTACTGATGAAACTCTTTAATGAAATTAAAGGAAAGCAATACTATCATCATTCTGATACCAAAACCAATGAAGGATCCAACCAAAACAAAGAACTATAGTTCAATCTCTGTAATGAACACAGATGCAAAATTCCTCAATAGGATACCAGCAAGCATAATGTTACAAATCCAGAAGGTTATGCACCATGACCCAATTGGATTCAATCAATGAATACAAGGATAGTTCAACATACAAAAATCAAAAAATGTAATACACCAATATCAAGAGTCAAAGACCAAAATCATATTATATGATCATCTCAGTACAAATAAGAAAAACATTTGACAAAGTTCAACACCTATTCATGATAAAAACTCTACCTAAAATATTGGAGAGTATTGTCTTTATCTCAATCTGAGAAAGGTCATTTATGAAATCCAAGAACTAACATCATACTAAATGGACAAAAGTTGAAAGCTTTTACTCTAAAATCAGGAACAAGACAAGGATGTCCACTGTCACTACTCTTATTCAACCTAGTTCTGGAAACATTAGCCAAAGTAATTAAACAAGGCAAAAAAGAATAAAGATAGAAAAGGAAGAAGGTAAATTATCATTATTTGCAGATAATAAGATACCCAAGATCCCAAAAATCCACTAAAAGACTGATAGAGTGAATAACTCAACTCATTAGTGTAGATACAAACTCAGCACTCAAAAATTAATAGCATTTCTGTACACCAAGAACAAACATACTAAGAGAGTGATAAGGAAAACTGGAACTTTCACAATGGTATCAAAAAGAATAAAATATTTAGGAATTAATCAACAAAAGTAGTAAAGTATCAATACACTGAAAATTACAGTTCTCTGAAAAAGAAGAACGTGGAGGATATCAGAAAATGAGAATATTTACCTTGGATAGGAAGAAGCAGCATAGTAAAAATTGCCACATTCCCCAAATTGTTACACAGATTTAATGCAATCCCAATCAAAATGTCATTAACATAGCTCTCAGAAGTAGCGAAAACATTCCTAAAATTCATTTGGAACCAAAAGTTATCTAAAATAGCAAAAGCAATGCTGGGCAACAAAGTCAAGGCAGAGGGCATTACCATCTTCAAATTGAAATTATACTGCAAAGATACTGTGATTTTAAAAAAAAAAAAAGCTGCATGGTACTGGCCAAAAAAAAAAAAAAAAAAAAAAAACTACACCTAAGAATCAATGAAACAGATTAGAAGATGCAGAAACATCCTCAAACAGGCTCAACCACTTCATCATTCACAAAGAGGCCAAATATGTCCACTGGAAGAAAGTCTCTAATAAATTATACAAAAAAACTGGCTTTCCACATACTTTGGTAAACCTAGACCCATGTCTATCTCTGTGCACTAAACTAAAATCAAAATGACTCAGTGATCTAAAGATTAAATCAGAAACTCTAAATCAGGGCCAGGGGTTTAGCTCAGCAGAATAAGCATCTGCCTGCAAACACAAGGTCATGCGTTCAATCCCCAGTTCAAAAAGAGGAAAAGAAAATTTAAATCAACATATAGAGAAAATATATAGAACTCTTGAATGCATAGGTATAAGCAAACATTTCATGAACAAAACCCAAATGGCATGAGAAATGCTACAAATAATCAACAGCTGGGATCTCATCTGCACAGCAAAAGAAATTAACAATAGAATAAAAAGATAATGGGAAAATATTGGCCAGTTCTCCCTCAAAGGATTAGTACATCTAGGGCATTAAAAAATTAAAAGATCATACTCCCAAAATTTAAAAGTGAAACCCAAAAATGGGTGTTTAAGATGAATACCTACTTCTCATAGGAAGAAATGTAGATGACAAATAAATGTATGAAAAAATATTCAACATCATGCCTCATTCAATAGATGCAAATTAAAACCATGTTGAAATCCCATCTCACCCCAGGAAGAATGGCTATTATAAGAAATGAACCAAATAAGAAGTGGTAGTGGGGCACTGGGAGAAAAAATTCTTTTTCACTGTTGGTGGGTGTGTAGAATGGTGCATTGTGGAAATCAGTGTACAGATTCATCAAAAAAAAACCTTAGGATTAGAAATTTCATTTGATCCAGCCATTCCCCTTCTGGGTGTCTTCCTATAAGAACTAAAAACATAACACCACTGCAATTTATGCATGCCCATGTGTATAGCGGCACAGTTTGTAAGAGCTAAATCTTGGAAACAACCCAAATAACCATCAGCTGAGGAATGGATAAAGAATATGTGTTTTTTCATACAATGGAGTACTAATCAGCCATAAAGAAAGACTCGAGGCATTTCTAGGTAAATTGATGCACCTTAAAAATGTACTCAGCAAAGAAATAAATTCAACTTACATGTGTAAATATTTCATTGTTTCTGCTATGAGATACCAAATGTTAAATGAAGAGCAAAGCGTTTAAAAGGTATGAAACAGAAAGAAACTGTTCAAAAGAAAAGGAGACTAGGGAGGGTGAGAGGAGAAAGAAACAAAGAGGTGAAAAACAGTTTCTATGCTGTTTATATATATATATTTATATATATAAATATATATATATTTATGCTATTAATATATATAACATGTACATGTACAAACTTCCTCTAATGAATGTGATCATTATATATATATTAAAATGCTCTAATAAGATCTATAAAAAAATATAATTAAAAAATAAATAGAACCAAAAATGACAGACATGATAGACTCATTATATAAGGAATTTAAAACTCCTAGTATAAACATGTTCAAACTTTTAAAGAAATACAAATACCTAATAAGAAGGAAAATATAAACTATGAAGTAAAAACAACTAAAAGAATCAATACAGCTGAGAAGAGTGCTTTTTGGAATAAAAATTCAGTAGACAGGATAAGCAGTTTAGATATTCAAAAAAAGAACAAAACCTTGGAAACATGACATTGTTAGTTACAAATACTCAAGCACAGAAGAAAGGCAAGAATGAATTATACACTGTCTACAAGAAAAATTTTGAAGAAAATTATAGAGTGAAAAGAGAAGAATGAAAGTGATTATGTCACTCTTATGCTATGAAAATATAACTGTAGTGACTATCTCAGTTTTAGACAAAAAATCAGGGTAAAGGATACTACAAGGGAGAAAAAAAATTCCAAAATGGTAGTCGACAAAAAAATCAATTTGGTACACAGCAATTCAAAATATATAGTGAAAAACAGAACTAAAAAGAGAAATAGAAAATATATAACAACAGTCAAAGATTTCAACAATTTTCTCATGGTACAGTAGTTGATAGAATAAATTAAAAAATCAGTAAATATATAGGAGACTTGAATTCCTTCATCAGCAAACTTAGGCAAACATATCAATGTTTTAGGTACAAATTTATTAATATTTATGAAACACTGTACCCAAAGCAGAGCATGGTCTAAGTGCATGCATAATATTGGCTAAAATAGGTGATATTCTGGACTACACAACACATTTCAGTAGATATAGAAGAACTCAAGTCATGCAATGTTTCTTGAAACAGGAAACTGAATTAGAAATCGATGAGTGAATTCAAAGTATTTCACAATGTAATGATCCATTGCCCAATAAACCACTGATCAAAGAGGAAATTACAGGAGAAAGTAGAAAATACCTCCAACTGAAAGAAAATGAAAATGCTACTTATCAAAGTTTGTATGCTGCAGTGCTTAGGGTAATTTATAGAATTAAATGCCTTTATTAGAAAACAAGAAATTTACTCAACTTTCTATAATGAGGGCATAAAAAAAACAGAGAAATTAAACACAAAGTACACAAAGAGAACAATCACAAAGATAAATGCAGGCTCAACAAAATACAAAATAGGAAAAAGAAAAATCACAGAGAGAAATATTAATTTTTTGAGGAAGTTTAATAAATCTTTAGTGATATTGATGAGGAAAAATGGAAAGAAAGTAAAAAGTAACCAACAGGAGAAAGGAAGAGGGACAAAGCTATAGATCCTAAGATGTTAGAAAGAAAGAGAATAAATGAATATTATGAAAAATCCTGTCAATAAATCTGACAGCCTACATAAAATAGATTAAATTATAGAAACAATGAAAACTTACATAATAAATAGCTCCAAACTTAATACTTCATTGTCATAGGAAGAAGGATCAACTAAACAAAAAATGTCAGCAAAGAGACTGGCATGATGGTGCCTCTAAAGGTTGAGGCAGGAAGATCATTGCAAGTTTGAGAGCAGCCTGGACTACAAAGTGAGTTGGAAACCAGCCTGAACTGCATAGTAAGACCCTGTATCAAAAAGACAACAATAATAACAGAAATCGGCAAAGGAATATCAGAATGGAACCAAACCTGTGAAGAAATGGACTTAGTAGATGTTTTCAGAGTGTTCCGACTAACATCATTAGAATATTCATTCTTCTCAGCTACAAAAAGGATATTCTCTAAAATAGACCATATACTGGCCCATATAACATGCTTAAGTAAATGCAAAGGAATTCAAATTATTCCATGCATATTATCTGACCATAGTGCAATGAAATTGGAAATTAATGGCAAAAGAATTTGTGAAAACTTCACAAACACATCCTCCTGAACAAACAATGGGTCATAGATGAAATTAAAGAAGAAATTAAACAATATCTACAAAAAAATGAGAATGCCTACAGAACTAAGAGGGATATTTATAGCAATGAATTTTCACATCAGGAAAACAGAATGGGCACAAATAAATAACCTAATGCCAAACCACAAGCTTCTAAAGAAAAACAAGAGAAAGTCAAGCCCAAAGGTCATAGAAGGGAGGAAATTATATGGATCAGAGAAACAATGCAATAGAGACTAAGAAAACAATTCAAAGAATTAATGAATCAAAGAGTTAGTTCTTTGAAGAATAAACAAAATTGATAAACACCTAGCCAACTTTATCAAGAAAAGGAAAGAAAAAAGTCAAATTCATGCAATGAGGAATGAAAAAGTGAAATCACTACAGATGTGAAACTCGCAAGAACATCAATTCCTACTTTGAAAATCTTTACTCTTGAGCCAGAGATATAGCTCAGTGATAAAGCACCTGCCTGGCTAGCACAAGATCATGAGTTGAATCCCTGGTATCAAAAAACAAAAAAACTTACTCTCATATGATGGAACACACAGAAGAAATGGAAAGATTCCTAGAAACTTGTGAATCACCAAAGCTGAACCAAGAAGATAAAAAACTTTTGAATAACTCAATATCAGAAATTGAAAATAAATTAAAAAGTTACCAACAAAGAAAAGCCCAGGACCCGAGGAATTCACAGTTGAATTGTACAAGAAATTTAGAGAAAATTTACTGCTCAAACTCTTTTAATGAAATTGAAAGGGAAACAATTCTTCCTAACTCATTCCTGGAGGCAAGCATTACTCTGATACCAAAAGCAGAGAAAGACCCAACCAAAAAAAAAAAAAAAAACAAAACAAAACAAAAAACTACAGGCCAGTTTCCCTATTGAACATAGATGAAAAATTCTCAATAAAATACCAGCAAGCAGAATATAACAAATCATCAAAAGATTATATATTATGGTCAGTGAGATTCATCCCAAGAATGCAGGGATAGTTTAACATATGCAAATCAATAAATACAATGCACCACATAAATAGAACCAAAGACAAAATTACATAATTATTTCAACAAATGCAGAAAAAGTTTTTGACCAAGTCCAACACTCATTCATGATAAAAAACCATACAGAAAATTAGAATAGTTGATTTCCACCTCAATCTGATAAAAGCCATCTGTGAAAAGCCAACAGTCAATATATTACTAAATGGACAAAAACTGAAAGCTTTCACTCTAAAATCAATAACAAGACAAGGATGTCCACTATCACCATTCCTATTCAATATAATTGTGGAAACATTATCCAGAGCAGCTGAACAAGAGAAATGAAAGGAATAAAGATAGGAAAGAAAGAAGTTAAATTGTCATTATTCACAGATGACATGATACTCTACACAGAAGACCCCCAAAACTCCACCAAAAGACTCTTAAATTTATTAACCAAATTCAGTAATGCAGCTGGATACAAAGTCACTATGAAAATCAATAACAATTCTATACACAAAGAGCAAAGTCATTGAGAGAGCAATTAGGGAAACTACTCCTTTCACAATAACAGTCAAAAAATGAAATATTTAGAAATCAATCTAACAAAGGGAGTAAGGGATCTATATATTGAAAATTACAGTGCTCTGAAAAAGGAGATCAAAGAGGATATCAGAAAATGGAAAGCTAATCTTTTCTCACTGATAGAAAGAACTAAAATGTGAAAAATGCCTACACTCTCAAAGTGATACAGATTTAATGCAATTCTGATCAAAATACCTTTAGCATATCTCAAAGAACTAGAGAAAACATTCCTAAAATTAATTTGGACCCAGAAGAGACCTACAATAGCGAAGCAATTTTGAGCAACAAAGGCAAGGCAAGAGGCCTCAAAATCCCTGATTTGAAATTACACTGCAAAGCTAATGTGTGAAAATAACATGGTAGTGGCAAAAGAAAAAAGAACAAGCAGATCTAAAATTCATTGGAACAGATTATAAGATGCAGAAACAACTCCAAACACACTTGGCCGCCTTGTCTTTAACAAAAATGTTAAACACATTCACTGGAAGAAAAACAGTCTCTTTAATAAATGGTGCTGGATGTGGGAGACAACTCCAATGACTCCCTTTGAATCCAAACAATTGCTTTGACTTTGATTACTTGGAGACTCATTTCCTTATACTGATATGTAAAAGGCTGGCTAGGGTATTTCCTTCTCTCTTCAATTGGCTCTGAGTATTGCAAATAGGGCAAGCTGAGGTGCTAATCTGCAAAGTCTATAGCCATCAGACAGTCCTGTTTCCTCAACTGTGTTCTCCACAGTACGGGATTGAGCTCGAGAGATGTTAGAGTAAATAGCTCTGGGAATGTCAACTGGGTACAAGCCTCGAGATTAGAGGCTATGACTCCCCAGGGCACAAGAGTTTGTATATCAGAAACTGAAGTGATAGCCCCCAAAACAATTCCACTGCTACCTTAATTGGGTTATGTAAATTGATCTTTCTGCATGTCTTTATCTCTGCAAATTACAGAGATGCCATTCTTGCACCTGGCCAGCCAGCTCAAATTACTCAGTAATCCCTGACATCCTCACTGTCACTCATCCCTGAGCCACCACCCTTTCTTCACAAGATAATAAATGCTGAGAGAGGCCTAGGAAGAAGACCTTTGTCCACACGTGCTCACAAGGATTGGATTTAGGACACCTTGGCTGTCCTTAATTTGAAATATGCCTTTGTGTCTTTACTCTAACAGTGGATTGCACTGGTGATGGTAGATTGGAATTAACCTGTTGGGATTCCAAATGGGATTACAAATATAACTTTTTGGATTGTGAGGAAAACTGGAAAGAGGATTACAGTACTTGGATGACTGAACTCAATATTTGGGTTTGCAATAGCTGGAAAAGTTGGCTTTCTACATACTGAAGACCAAGATTAGACCCATGCCTATCACCATGCACTAAAGTCAAAACGAATCAGAGATCTAAATATTAAAACAGAAACACTAAATATAATGGAAGATAAAGTAGGTACAACTCTTGAAGACAGAGATAAACAGAGTTCAAAAACAAAAACCAAATTGAACTGGAAATACTTTAAAGAATCAACAACCGGGATCTCAGCTTATTAAAAAGTATTTGATCCTCAAAAGAAATCACCAACAATGAGAAAAAAAAAAACTTAGATACTGGGGAAAAGTTTTAGCCAATTGTCTCTCAGAAAAAAGCACTTCTATCTAGAACATATAAATTTTAAAAATCAGGCTCTGAAAATTCAAAGACCCAGTTCAAAAGTGGGCTTCTGGGACGAATATACAGTTCTCAGATGAAGTAGTACAAATGACAAACAAATACATGAAAAAATGATCAACATAATTGGTCATTTGAGAAATGCAAATTAAAACAGCACTGAGATTCCATTTCACACCAGAAAGAATGGCAATCATCAAAAAATCATCCAATAACAAATACTGATGGGGTTTGGGGGAAAAAGAAACCCTTCTGCATTGTTGGTGGCAATGTAGACTGGCGCAACCACTGGATCAGCGTGGAGATTTCTCAACAAACTAGGATTAGAGGTCCCATTCAACCCAGCTATCCCCTTCCGGGTATTTTTCCAGAAGAACTGAAAACATAGTACCATAGCTATATATATGCCCCAAAGTTTATAGCAGCACAATTTGTAACTGCTAAATCTTGGAAGCAACCCAAGTGCTCATCAACCAAGGAATGGATAAAAAAGATGTATTTTTATACAGTGGACTACTTAACTATCAAGTACTACTGAGCTATCAAGATATATATTTTTTCCCTTTTCCCTTTCTTCTTTTCTCATTTCCCCATACCAGTCTCTTTCCTTTTGAAGAGTTTCTTCACATTTCACAGTATCTATTGTATGTTTGGATCTGAAAATATTTATGCTGCTAATTCCCATTAGTTCAATGGAAAGAAGTTTGTGGCTATAGTGTTTGATCAATTTTTCATGCCTATATATGAGCAACTGCTTTGAAGAAAACAATACTCAATATACTAACAACTGTTACTCTCCTACAATCTTGTCTTGAAATTTTGTACCATTGTTTTTATTGCTTTTTGTGCTTTAAAATACAATTAAATAAATAAATAACTCCAGCACCCTTCTACTGTTTGAGGACTTGTTATTGGAAAGCTCACCAAAAAAAGAGAAAGAAGGAAAGAAAAGAAAAACTCCAGCTATGATGCAGAATAATTATGCTAAGAAATGAACACTGTAAAGTAATGAAATTAAGCACAAGAAATGAACAGAATAAAAATAGATCTGAGCACGGGAAGGTCCTCCCTAGTCAAGACAACACACGAGGGCCTCTCTAGAGACATCAAATCTGTGGTGAGTGCCAAAGACCAGAAGAGACTTTCTGAAGGCACCAAGGGAAGTATTCCAGATGCTGGTAATAGCAAATGCAATGCCCTGAGCCACAAGAAAAACGAATGACATAGTTCAGAATAAACATGTGAATGGAAGATTAAAATTGGCATGGCTAGGATGTTATATAATTTCTACCTAACTGATTGAAGACAAGTAACTTTAAAAAGATCATAGAAATAAAAAGATATAGTAAGATGACTGGGTACACAATTCTATAGGTTACTAATACAGCAGGCCAAGAGCAGACACCATAAACAAGGTCTTTGCCTTATTGTAATTGGACTTCATTGTTTCCTAGTCCATGATAGCTACTATCTAATTATCTAACTTCTCAATGGTTCTGCTTTCTTCTTAAAATAAGGTAGATAATGATGCCCCCATTAAGGTGGTTTGATAAATTAAATGTTTTAATAAGTGGAAAACATTCTCTCATAAATAATCAAGTCTATTTCAATATTAGATATTTTTGTTTTTACAACTTTCTTTAAATCCTAAGCAATGCAAAGATGTGGTAAAGAAAGATACTCCTTACAGAATAAGAAACTATTATGATGAACCATAATTAATTCTAATGTAATGTTAGGAGTATTGTGAGGAAAATTATAAAACATCTAAGGAAAACTATAATGTATTGAAAGACATGAAGTAAAAACTGAACAGATTGGTAACTATATTTTTACATTTTAATTCTTAACCTTGTAAAGGTATTAGTTTTCTTCCAAATTAATTTGCAACTCTAAATGTTAACAGCATTTCATAGGACTTAATGTAATGACCCTAAAGTTAACCAGAAGAAAAGAGCCTTACCCTAGCAGAGTCCATAATTATAACAACACTGCAATAATAAAAACATAAAATTAACTCAAAAGTGGAAAAAAATAAAGTCATAAAACCAAGAAGTCTAGAAAATAGAGCTAGTAGGAATGAAAGTTACTATTTAACATTCTTGAGTTAGAAAAATCTTTCTAAGCCAGACACAAAATCTAGGAAGCTTAAACAAAAGATAGATAGATTTGATTACTTCATTTTTTAAAATACTTGTACAATTAAAGCTGCATAAGTAAATTTAAAAGATAAAGATTGAGAAAAATGCTTACAACATCTATTAAAAGCAAAAAACTTCAAACTATTGAAAATATAATAACCAAAAAAACACGCAAGAGTTCTAAACTAGCAAATCTAAAGGAAAAAAAAAAACCCTTTAATTCCAATGAACATGAAAAATGGCTCAATTTTGTTAGTTGGGGAGTCAAATAGAAATAATATATTCCATTTTCACACAATAGTTGTGATAATTAAAAGAATGACCAGCAACAGTTGACAAGGGTAAGAGCAAATATGCATTTCCATTGACTGTGAGAGACTATATAAGTTGATACTCAGTGAAAATTAATTTGTTAATAACGTCTTCAAATGAATATGTTCTTAGGCCCAGTGATTTTTATGTTGGATTAACTCATGGTCAACTTGTCACAGCCAGCTGAACTGAATCAGCACAGTGCTGAGTGTGGAAGGCCCACCTGTAGATGTGACCAATAGCGTATAAGCAGAACTTGGGGGGAAAGATGGTGTGCTGTTGATCCTCCTGAAGAAGCCTGTTGCACTGGTTTTCCTGATATGAACTCAGCTGTTCTCATCATTGGAGGAGCTGGGGTTCTTGATGTCACTGATGATGGCTGTGTTTCTCTTTGGGGAAATCTGATTCTTTCTTTGAGCCTCACTTCCTGGCTCCAGTACAGATCATTCAGCCTGCTGGCACAGATCCTTCAACCCACTGGTGCAGACTTTCTAGCTTCCAGCACTAACTTTTGGGCCTTTCCAGTGCAGATGCATGATTCAGATTCACATGAGACATTGTCATGGACACAATGCTTCCAGCTGGGCTTGTGGAGAATACTGTCATGGGCTCTACGTCTTCAGCTGAACTCATGCAGGACACTGTTGTGGGATACAAGCCCTCAGCTGGATTCTTTGGGTCTGTAGTGTGTGGACAGATCTTGTGTAATCTTCTGCATTTGACTCTTCAGGTGAATATTATAAAATAATCCTATAAATTATCTGTCCTGTATTAAATTTATCTCTTGCAAACCCTGACTACAATGATTGTATTCCTAGGAATCTGTAATATTTCAGAAATACTGTAACATGTGCATAATAATGCAGTAATATTCAGGTGAGGTCAACTATATTCATGGCCTTTGCATATGAAAAATTTAGGTGCAAATTTTACTTTAGACTCATCAGCTGTGGGCAAACTGTAAAATCTCTGACCCTCAATTTTCTTACCCATAAAATGGGAATAATAATAATGGGATTTAACTTATAAATTCAATAGAAGAGACAAATAAAAATAAATAATTCCTGTGAAAGCCTTGCCACAGGGCATGATATCTCATAAGCCTTCAGTAAAAGTCCTTTCTTCATCCTCTGCCATGTTTTTCCCCTACTTAAAACAGGGTGTCCCATCAGCATCTGCTGCATGGAATTTGTGATATTCATGTTGGTGCTCTGGTTTCCTCTAAGATACAGTTTCTGTGGTGGGACCATCATTACGATGTGTCACTGAGCTCTCCTTTCCAGGAGGGAGGGACTTGCTACTCTGACTGTCATGAGTGCAGTCAGCAGCCAGTGCTTGGCTATAGCATGCTTCGAAGATTACCTCAACTGATGAAGTTCTCTCTGTTCCCAAGACGCTGCACACAGAGACTCGATGATGTGAAAATTTAACCTATTAGCATTCCCATTATTTAAATCAGGATGACCAAAACTTACATATTTTTGTTAATTTTTATAAAATAACAGGAAATATAAAAATGAAATTTTTATCAAATTTATTCAGTAAGTTTTCCATGGACAGTGTATCTTACAATAGTCAATATACAACCTAATGTTACAATCTGGATAATAGTTTCAATTCTCTTTCCAAATTCTTTTTGCATTTTTATATTGCTTTGAATAACCCTCTTTGCACTGTAGTGTTGACTTTGCCTTTTTTTCTGTGGGTGCTATAATTTCAACAAAATTCCTACCTATTAAACATAGTGGTTAATACAGAGATGATGGACATCCTGGTTACCATTTTACTACACAGTATTTTTAATTACTTAGTCTATTAGACCTAATCTAAGTTGTAAATAACTTTTTGAAACCTCTCATCTTAGAATAAATAATAAACAAGTTCCATATTGTTTGTTCCAAAAGGTGTATAAACATTTGCAATAATACTTTTCCTTGCTTTTTAATTACAGGAGAACTTGTTAGATGCTGGTCAACTCTGCCAACACCCGCCACGGAGTTATTATAATCATTGACCGCTAGTGGAATGTTTTGTTTCATTTCGTCACTCAAGGTCCATCATTTCTGTATTATGAGTAGTCAGCTATAAGGAGATGTCTTTTCGTGTTTCTATTTCCTAACACAGACTTTTCTTCTCTGATAGGCTAATGTTTTCCCTTTTTTTCAGTCCTTTCTTTTACAGATCTTTTGGCACATTTTTCTTATTTAGTCTCAGTGTCCTAAATGCATCCATTTAATTTTTTATTGTTTTATTTTGTTTTTTAATGGATATGATTGTTTTCTGAATCCATTTTATTTCAAGCAAAAAAAGTAAAAGAGGGAAGAAAGAAAGAAAGAAAGAAAGAAAGAAAGAAAGAAAGAAAGAAAGAAGGGAGGAAGGAAAGAAAGAAAGAAAGAAAGAAAGAAAGAAAGAAAGAAAGAAAGAAAGAAAGAAAGAAAAGCTAAAACTAAATTTCAAAACAAGTCAATCAGGGGGTAACAATCATACATATATTGCATGTTGTATCCCAAATTATTCACCCAAAGCAAGACATCTGCATTTGAACAATACTGGCACAAATCTTTCTCTTCAGTGAACTCAGAGAAATCAGTATTTTATATATATATATATATATATATATATATATATATATATACATGTTGTTTCAGCTTATCACCTTAATTAGATAATAAAATTTATACACATGTATGTCTTATTCACTTAATGAGTAAGATCTCAAATTACATCTATTTATGTTTATGGCTGAATAGTACTTCGTTGTATAAAAATACCACATTTTTTATCTGTTCCTCAGTTGATAGGCATTTAGATTGTTTCCAAGATCTTGTTATTACAACTTGTGCTGCTATAAGCATATATCACTGTTATATGATGTTTTTAATTCTTTGGGGAAGATAGTCAGAAGGGGAATAACTGGACTGAATGGAACCTCTAGTCCTAGTTTTTGAGACATTTCCACACTGATTGCTATAGTGATCACACCAGTCTGCATTCCCACCAACAGTGGAGAAGGGTTCTTTTTTTCCCCACAACTCTTCCAGCATTTGTTATTGCTTGATTTCATGATAATGGCCATTGTTTCTGGGGTGGGGTGGAATCTCAGTTTTTAACTTACATCTCTTGAATGACGAGTGATGTTGAATTTATTTTTTACATAGTGCTGTTCATATTTCTTCATTTGAGAATTGTATATTCAGATGCCTATTTCTGGATTGGGTCTTTAAATCTGGGAGTACTGATTTTTTTTTTTGCATTCTTTATACGTTCTTGATAGTAACACTTTGTCTGAGGTACAGCTAGCAAACATTTTCTCCCACATTGCTGTTCTCTCTTCACTCTGTAAACAGTTGCTCCTCCTGGGCAAAAGTTTTTCAGTGAAGTGAGATCCTAGTTGTTGATTCTTTGTGAGAGTTCCTGTAAAATCAGTGTTTTGTTCATAAAGTCTTTCCCTACACCAGTGTCTTAAAGCATTTACCTATTCTGTCTTCCAGAAAACTTAGTTTCTCTTTTAATATTAAGATCTTTGATCCATTCTGATTTTAGCTTATAAATGGTGAAAGATACGGATCCAGTTTTAATCTTCAGCACGTGTAGAGCCAGCCATTTATTAAAGAGGCTGTCTTTCTTCCAGTGACTGCATTTGGTACCTTTGTCAAAGACAAGGCAGTGAGGCCAGGAATTTAGCTCAGTGGTTCAAGAGCTTCCCTGGTAAGTGCAAGGTTGTGAGTTCAATCCCTGGTACCCAAAAAGTAAAAATAAACAAATATAAGGTAGCTTTCTGTGTCTGGAGTTGTTTCTCTATCTTATAATCTCTTTCACTGGTCTTTTGGCCTGATTTTTGCCAGTACTGCACTGTTTTTTATCACAGTAGCTTTATAATATAATATAATTTCAAGTCAGGGATCATGATGCCGCCTGTCTTCTCTTTGTTGCCCAGGACTGCCTTTGCTATTCTAGATCATTTCTGGTTCCAGATGAATTTTAGGATTGTTTTCTGTAATACTGTGAGATATGCTAGAATTTTGATTGGGATTGCATTGAATCTGTATAACAATTTTGGAAGCATGGCCATATCCCCTATATTGGTTCTTCCTATCCAAGAGTACAGGATATCTCTCCATTATCTAATATCCTCTTTAGCCTCCCTTTTTAGAGTAATGTAGAAGTCTTTTACATTCTGTTAGACTGATTCTTAGGTATTTCATTTTTTTGGATGCTATTATAAACATATTATTTCCCTGATTTCTGTCTCAGTGAGTTTGTTTTTCATGTACAGGAAGACTACTGACTTTTGTGTATTGACTTTGTAACCAGCTCCATAACTAAATTTGCATATTAAATCCAGTAGTTTTTTGGTGGAGTCTTTATGGTCTTCTAAGTAAAGTATAAATTCATCTGAAAAATAATATTAGTTTAACTTCTTGCTTTCCTATCTTTATTCCTTTTATTCTTCTCTTGTCTAGTTGCTGCAACTAAAGTTTCCAGGACTATGTTGAGTAAGAGTGGAGACAAAGGGTATTCTTGTCTTGTTCCTGAATGAAGAGTGAATGCTTTCAGTTTTTGTCTATTTAGTATGATGTTGGCTGTTGGACTGTCATAGATGACTTTTATCAGATTGAGATAATGACCATCTATTCCAATTTTCTGTAGGTATTTATCATGAATGGGTGCTCGTCTTTGTCAAAAGCTTTTTCTTTTTTGTCCTTGGCTCTGTTAATATTATGGATTTACATATGTTGAACCATCCCTGCATCCCTGGGATGAATACCATTTGATCATGGTGTACAATCTTCTTGACTCTTCACTGAAGTCTGCTTGCCAGTAGCTTATTGAGAATTTTTGCATCTATATTCATTAGGGAAATTGACTTGCAATTTTCCTTCTCTGCTTTTGGTTATCAGGGTAATACTGGCTTCTAGGAATAAATTTGGAAGTATTGCTTCCCTTTCAATTTAATTAAACAGTTTGAGAAGTAGTAGTGTTAAGTCTTTTCTAAATTTCTTGTAGAATTCAGCAGTGAATTCATCAGGGCCTGGGCTTTTCTTTGTTGATAAGTTGTTAATTACTTCTTTGATTTCATTTATTGATACTGAGTTATTTAGGATTTTTATACATTCTTGATTCAGCTTTGATAGTTCATGTGTATCTAGGAATCTGTACATTTCTTCTGTATTTTCTATATTATTAGAATTCAAGTTTTCAAAGTAGATGCTAATGGTTTTCTGGATTTCTGCAGAGTCTGTTGTGATTTTGCTCTTTTCATTCCTAGTTACATGGATTTGTATTATAATCCCAAATATTATATATTGTAATCCTTTTCCCAATCTTCCTCACAATCCAAAAAGTTACATTTACAATCCCACTGAGACGTTATTGGAATCCTGGCAAGTTAATTCCAATCTACCACCTCCAAAGTAACACATGGAGAGAGTAAAGACATCAAGACATATTCCAAGTTAAGGGCAGCCAAGGAGTCCTGAGTCCAATCCCTGTGAGGTTATGCAGACAAGGGCCTTGATCCTAGGCCTCTCTCAGAATTTATTATTATCTTGTATAGAAGGGAGTGGTTCAAGGATGAGTGATAATGAGGATGGTGAGAACTATGTGAGTAATTTGAGCTGGCTGGCCAGGTGGGGAGAAAAGCAGCTCTGCAAAATGCAGGAAGAAGGACTTGCAGAAGGATCAGTCTGCATAATTCAGTTAAGGTAACAACTGAATTGTTTTTGTTGCTTCAGTTTCTGATATGTAAATTTTTGTGCCCTGAGGACTCATAGCCTCTTTATCTCAAGGCTCACACCTCACTGACAGTCCTGGAGCTTACTGGCTCTACTATCCCACTGCAATCCTTATCTTTTACAGAGAGTACTTTGCTAGGAAAGGAGACTTCTGATGGCATTGGAGATTATACATCAGTACCTCAACTAGCAGTAACCATAGTGTTTGAGCTAACTGAAGAGATAGGAAACTATCACAGTCAGCTCTGTACATATCAAATGGAAATAAGACTCCATATAATCAGAGTCATAGCAATTGTTCAGCATTCAAGGGGAGTTGCTCAAATTGTCTTCTACAGATTTGAGTCTTTTGTTTCCTTTTTTTGATAAGGTTGGCTAAGGGCTTGTCAAATTTATTTAATCTCTCGAAGAACCAACTCTTTGATTCATTGATCCTTTGTATTGAATTTTTTAGTCTCCAGTGTAATAATTTCTGCTCGAATCTTTATAATTTCCTCCCTTGTAGAAGAGCTTAGCCTGGTCTTCTTTTTGTAGAAGTTTGAGGTTCAACATTAAGTTGTTTATATGTGCTTGCACTGTTTTCCTGATATGGCTATTTACTACTACAAGTTTCCTTTTTAAGACTGCCTTCATTGTGTCCTATAAGTTCCAATATGTTATATTGTCACTATCATTCAACTGTAAAAATTGTCTAATTTCTTCTTTAATTTCATTTGTGATGAACTGATTGTTAAGTAGGGTGCTATTTAATTTCCAGGGGTTTTTGAAGTTCTTGTGCTTTCCCTTGACATGGATTTCCAATTTAATTGCACTGTGGCCTGATAGTATGCATGGAATAATTTCATTCCTTGACATTTACTTAAGCATGTTCTATGAGCCAGTATATGGTCTATTTTTGAGAATGTTCCATGTACAGCTGAAAAGAATCTATATTCTGATGTGGGGTGAAACACTCTATAGACATCTACTAAGTCCATGTGCTCAAAAGTTTGAGTTAGTTCTAATATTTCATGACTGATTTTTTTGTCTGGTTGGTCTGTCTATCTTTTTGACAGTTGGGTATTGAGTCTTCCCATTACAATTGTAGACAGGCAGCTGAGCTACTTAGTGTGATAGCTTGGACCCTGGAATAAAATCCAAGGAAGCAAGAAATTAAAATTTACAGAGGAAAGGCTTTATTTTAGGTCAGGCCTGGCAACGCAGCCTCCAGGAGCCAATATGGAAGACTGCGTGCCTTACAGCTAAAGGGTTGGGTTTTTAAAGCCTAAAAACAACAGGAATGTTGCAAACTTTGACACAATTTGATAGCATCTGGGCTTATTGGTATTTCCTGTAACTTCCTTGTAGTTAAACGTTTCTTAAGGAACAGCACATTTTATTACAGATAGGCAGAAGGGGGTGGGGGAGATTACAAGAAACTGAAACTTAAGGCTTTTACAGGAAATGGAGACTTAACCTCTATTGAAAGTGCGCATACAGAACAGGAAGGAGGTGCATTGGTTA
Organism: Cavia porcellus; assembly: GCF_034190915.1. NCBI lineage: Eukaryota > Metazoa > Chordata > Mammalia > Rodentia > Caviidae > Cavia > Cavia porcellus. The sequence continues at coordinate 25,156,086 of NW_026947504.1, forward strand.
GAACTAGGCTACAACATTCCCCTCTGATGTGACTGAGGCCAAATCATTGGCCAATTACTTAGGGATTTTGGGGAACAAGCTCGTATTTCTCAGTTGTCACAGAGATCCACGAGTAGATTTCTCATGGGTTTTAGTAACAGCTCTGCCCGTGAGAGCTTAAAACCTTTCAGTGTGAACCCAGGGTGGTCCAGAAAGACTCTGCCTAGAGCTATCTAAGGATGTGAGAGCGTCACGTGAACCCACGGAAGGAGGAGAAAACCCCTACTCCTGCTGCCCCCATACCTAAGGCTCATGATATTCCTAAGCCTACCAATAAAGGAATAAATTGAACTGCCCCCTTTTAGTGGCCTGTAATGCAATCTAAACTAGGAATGGGGACAGGCTCATCCCCAGGTAGGATTTCCCTGAGGAGAGGTTTACTAGTGATAACAGATGTAAGCTGTTGAGACCTCAGTGTCTGGGTCAGCCTGTATAAACACAAAGGAATAAAAAGCATTTTTAAGATTTAGGACTGTAGAGTGAGTGGTGGAGGGAAGATTTGGCACCACTGGGTGCATTGTGAAGAAGCAGTCTGGAACCTGCATGAAATAGGCCCTGTTTGTAAATCACATACGTTGACCCTCAATACCCCCTAGAGTTTGAGGATTTAATATAGCAGCCTGAAAACTCAGGAAGAACTCTGTACATATGGCCTCTATGTCCAAAATATAGTGAATGTCTTACCTGAGACTTTTAGTGGGACTTGGACTCTGAGACAGACACCCGTAAAGGGGGCTGTTGTTGGCCCTGAGCCCCATCAGTCTTCAGCAGCAAGTTCAAGCAGATCTGTGGGTGATGAATCTGGTAGTGTTGGCATTTCCTGTGAGGGCTGGAAGTTAGGATGGCTTACCCACTCTCTGGTGGCTAGGATAGTCCAGTAGCCCTGGGGTAAGGTCTCAAAGTAACGCAAGGATGGGGCACTCTCTTGCCCAGTGTCTTCTGCTGCATTTGAGACATGGTCCATGGGGAGGCCCAGGCAGCTCCACCTTGTGTCAGTCTACCTGTCTCAGAACTCCAGGTGTCACAAGTGTTATTTTTATCTCTGTTGTTGAAAACATGAAAAGCCATATTAAGGTCTCTATGAGGTTTGAAGGTCAAGTTTTGCCTTTTTGTTTGGGATTTGGACTATAGTAGAAGGTATCTGTAGAATTAAGTAAGTATGCAGGAGTCAAATATAATCAACAGGCTATTTATGAGTTTAGCAATGGCTTCTTATAAGGAAGACAGGTCCAGAGAATTTTAGGAACTGACATACCATTTATGTCATATATAAGTATGTCTTTATGTTATTAAGATGTCTAATGCCATCTGATTTTTGGAGGTGGCCTGTTTAATTAATTTTTTATCTTTTTATTTAGGAGAGAAATCAGCTATGGTGTTATTTAATATCTCTATATCAGGCAATAGGACAGCTGTTACACATATCCCGTCTAGGTAGTTGGGAGGAAAGTACAGGCCATATTTCCTCCATAAATAAATACTTGTCCTTTGGCGAGATAAAGGGAGGTAGTCCAGTTAACTATGGAACTACAATTAGTAAATGCAACGAACCCCACGTCAATGTTGGAGGTAGCATTATGAAAACCTCCTTGGAGACAGAGAGAGTCCTTGAAGCCTACTGGTTATACTCTAAAGGGGGGACCAGCACTAGAATTTAAGTAACCTTGTTCCTCCAGCATGGTCAGAGAAACATTGGTGGAAATCACAAGGGGCATGAGGGGGCCCTGTGCCATGCGTAACCAGCAACCTTCAGCCAAAGTTGGGTTGGAAGCATTTAAGGCTTTACGAGTGGCTTCTAGAATATCAGAAGTAGAGCATCCAGATGAACTCCCCGTGATTTAGGGAGCATCAAGGGGTGGTAATGTATCTGGGGAAACATTATTTTTATTAGCTGCTTGACTCCTTTCTTAACCATGAGTTCTCTGACCTTATCTTGTGGACTGCCCCATCAGACACATGTATTGGGGGCCACCCAGCTCCAGCACACTGATTCACCAACTGTGCCATGATATGAGGCTTGAGCATACTTGAATTTCCTATTACTGTCAGATTGGTGGACCAATCGCCTCCAGCACTTCTAGCCCATATCCTCATAAGCTCAGCAGTGAAGTTTGCTATCTATGCCTATATATTCTTGTATAGAGTCATAGCAGGAGGAATGCATTTCTGAATAATAAGAACAATTCTGAGGACATGGCCCTGACTGGCTGCCTTTGTTAGGTATCACATTGGGGCTTTAATTTACACACCCACATTTGAGTCAAACACCCTGTAACTGAGGGTATAGCAACAAGGAGTGCTAACTTGTCCCCACAATCTGTCTGAAGACTATATGTATATAATTTATCATTTATGTGGGAAGGATCGTGATCCTTTTTTTCTATTGTATGTACAATTCCCCCCAAGCTGGTGTCTTTACCTTTAGTGTAGCCCCCTTCACAATCACAGGGGCTCCTATACAAAGATCTTAACAATTGTTCTTTGCTTACAGGGGGACCAAAGCCACCATGCAAGGTCAGCATCAATGTTATTAAAATACCCAGCAGTAGGATAGAAGGAGCAAAAGCAAACAAGATAAAGCAGTTCATGACTGGTATAATCTAACTATGTCAGTTTAGTCAGTTTTAACTTCAAGGGGTTAGCAGTCTGTTGTATAGTCCACTGAGCATGTCCCTCATTGTCCGCTGTTTCCAGTGGCTTTATGTGAGTATGGTGAATCAACACAGTTTTTCCTGCTACCTTGATGGCAGTGGGGGTACTGAGCATCACGGTGAAGGGTCCTTCCCAGTGGGGTTCAAGGGAGTCTCAATGGTGATGTTGTACCAGGACAGAAGTTCCCGGCTCGATGGGTGCTTTGAGTGGCATCTCTGAAGGCAAGTCTGGGTGTTTTTGTCTAAACAGCTGGTGGATCAAGGCCAACACAGGCTGGAGTGTCTGCAGGGATTTAATGAGATCTTGGTTAGTTATTTCAACTAATTTGTCCTCTGACAGTCTCAGGACCAGAGGAGGGGGCCTTCCGAACATAGCCTCAAAAGGGGAAATTCCAGAAACATATGGGGTACATCTAGTTCTTAACAGCACAAAGGGAAGAAGGCTCACCCAATTATCGCCAAATTCTAAAGACAGCTTAGTTAAAGTATCCTTGACAGCTCAGTTCATATGTTCTACTTGTCTTGAACTTTGTGGCCGATAGGCACAGTGAAGTTTCCAATCAATTTTTAATGTCTGGGCTAACTTTTGGGTGACTTGGGCTATGAAAGCCATGCCAGTATCAGACCCCATTGATAATGGAAGGCCAAATCAAGATATGATCTCATGCAATAGCTTTCTGGCTACCACTAAGGCTGACTCAGACTTAGTAGGGAAAACCTCTACCCAGCCAGTGAAGGTGTCTACTAATACCAAGAGATAGTGGTGTCCTTGTAAACCAGGTTTTACCATGTCCATAAAGTCTACTTCCCAGTGTTCTCCAGGGGCAGTTCCTCAGTGCTGGGTGGTCTCCAATGGAGAGCTTTTGGTTGGATTGACTAACAAGCACTGCGGGCATCTGGAGCTCAAAGAGGTGGTCAGTTTGGAGAGTCTTGGAATGAAAAACTGAGTTCTGAACAATTCAGCAAGTTTTGTTCCCTCTAAATTGGTGGTTTGATGAGCCTAGTGTAGCAGCTCATGTCCTAGTACCTCAGATAACAGCATTCACTTGTTTGATAATTGCTATCAACCTCCTGGGGTGAGGAACTTAGCTCCAAGTTGAGATGCTAACTGCAGGTCCTTTTTTGTGTAGACTGGTTCTGATAAAGTGGGAGGAACCAACATCAGAGCAGTTATCTCCTCACTTGGCCCCTCTGATGCAGTGGCTATTTTTCAAGTGGCCTGATCTGCCAAATTGTTTCGTAGGGTGATGGGGTCATCTCCTGTCTGATGAGCCTTGCAATGAATAACAGCAACCCGCTAAGGAAGCCAGACTGCTGCCAGCAAGTCTAGTATCTGTGGAGCATTTTTTATCTTAGTCCTGGTTAAAGTTAAGAGACCTCGTTCTTGATAGATGGCTCCATGTACATGTACAGTACCAAAAGCACATCTACTGTCAATGTAGATATTTACCTTCTTTCCCATAGCTAACTTTAGCACTTCAGTCAAAGCAATGAGCTCCGCCCTTTAGGCAGAAGTGCCAGGCTCCATTTAACCCAGAGTACCTCTTTTTTGGAGGGCACTGCTGCTCCAGCCAGTCGTTTGCCTTCCTGGATGAAACTGCTCCAGTCAGTGAAATAGTTCTCAGCATTTCCTAAAGGCTGGTCGGTGAGATCAGCCCATAAGTTCTGCTGCAGTTCAAGGATGTCAGCACACTCGTGGAGAGGACCACTCTGAACCTTTGGATTGTCGTCAGGCATAAGGGTGGCTGGGTTTAAGGCTGAAGAGGTCTTGAATACCACTGACTCTGGGTCTAGAAGCAGGGCCTGATAGTATAGATTTCTGGCATTTGAGACCCAACTCCAAGCTGTCCTCCACCAGACCTCTCTGCACCAGGGGCGACTATCTGACATCACGTTGGCACCGGGCTCTGCCCAACTCCAAGATGTCCTCTACCAGTCCTCTCTGTGTCACTGATGCTGCCACATCGCTGGGCTCTGCCCAATTTCAAGATGTCCTCTAGCCAGCAACAGCAGCCATGGGACCCAATCCCTAGCATTCACCAGGAATCAATGCAGTTTTTCCTCTTGGGTCCACTGCACACTGTGCCGTGTGCCTTCACTGCACTACTGTGCCATGTGTCTTCACTATGCTCCCAGCACAGCACAGATCAGTCAGAAAACTGAAATGCCTGGCTTTGGAGCCCAGGTGTATGGTCCTCTCACAGTCTTCTCCAGTGTGGCCAGGTGACTCTGGCTGCTTCACAGGGCCCCACGTCCCAATTTCCACCACTCACTGAGAGCCAATATAGCTCTGCCCTTTGAATTCACTGCTCACTGCACCACATCCTCCCGTTAAGGGCCTGAGATTCACCAACTCCCACCGTCACCCATGGTCTCAGCACAACCTTGGATCCTCCAGGTGTGCCTAATACAGCATGAGAATGGATCTCAGGGAGCACATCAGGCTTCCGCTCTCCACCCATGCTTTTCCTTCCTCTTCCTAGTTTTATTTTTCCATTTGGTTACCACATTGATTAATAAGAATTGTTATCTATTCATCTGGCCCTCTCCATGTTGTCATATTCTGGCATCTGATCTGATTTCTCCACGGAGACTCTGCTCCCAGCACCCTAGCAAGCCACCATTTTTTCTCTCCCTGTGGGCTTAAATTCACACTTCAGGTTCTTCCTGAGTCCAGGGACCCATTTCCTTCCTTCTTGTTTCCTCATGATGTTATATTCCAGTATCTAGATGGTGATTCTCAGAGAGGCTGTTTTGTCTGGTGCTTACTGCTCCCTCATCTTCCCAGAAGTCTGTCTATTTTATATTATAAAATAATATCATTGAGTTCTGAAGAAATATGAAAATTATAGCTAATGTACTTATGACAGGGTTTTTAGCACAAAATTATAGATTATTTTACAGCTAAAATAAACATGCATAAAAGAAAATAACCAGAACTTCTTATTAGATTTCACTAGAAGCAAACATCAAAATTTTATACGACATTCTAAATTTTAAAATTATCCAAAAATAGTCAATATAAAACAGATAGACATACAAATGTATCCCATGTAAACAAGAATCAACTGATTGAGATGACACCTGTCTGAGCAACACTTGGACAGTGAGTACATAAAGAAACATGCTGCCCAAGTGTAGCTCAGGTAAACTATGAAGTAGTTAAAAATCAAGCCCTCTTATCTCAGTAGATGAGAGGTCATGCCAGCCTCAGAAGTCTCCAAAGGATCACCAAGGTCACCCTGGAGACAGCACTGCAGCTCACCCTCTCACTGACAGCTTCTGCCCTTTCCCTTTCCTCCTAAGTGCTGCTCCCAAGAGCAAGTCCAGTAAACCTTCGAATATTAATCAAAGTGCTGACTTTTGAGAACCTCAATTTACAACAGGTTCTATGGTCTAAATCTAAATAGCACTCTGTTTCCCTTTATCACAATTTGTGAATAATAGTAATAACAATGGCAATAATAGTAAAAACAATGCTTTTTGTGTTCATTTGTCTATCTAGAATATAAGCTAATTATAGATTCTGTATTATTTAAAATTTTTGTACTTTATAGTTTTTGAATTAATTTCAATTTTTAAAAATAGTGTGATAAAATGCTATCTATCTTGATCACTGAGCTTTGTGGTACCCTCATACATTCTGTGCCTTAGGCAAGTATTTTATTCACCTCATCCTGCTCTCAACTCTGACAGAAGCCTCCTATTTTTGTGTTTGTTTTGTGTTTTGTGTTCATATTGACCCCACCTAAGGCAATGCCAGACCCATGGTGGTCACCAGATAAATATCTATCAAGTAAATAAATGAATAAAGTAACTGAAAGTATTTTCATTGCAATATGTTATTTGTTATAGAAAAATGTAAGCATTGTCTAGTAGGTGAAAATTGGAATTATGTAAATTTTTTCAAAAATCAATAAGACAAACATATGCTAATATGAGATCTCTAGCACACATTAATTTTAAAAGTATATCACAATATAACATATATATTATAGTATTATCTCATTCAGAGGATAGACAAAAATATTGGAGAAATACATAGTGTATCTTATAGTAAATGCTAATAGTCATTATCAATAAGTAATGAGTGGAATCATAAGTTTGAAGAAGGATATAAAGTACTATAGTATATGTTTAAATTGACAAATAGCTTACATATATATATGGATTGAAAGATTTTATAAAAGCTTTCTGAAAAGATTTACCTGCTGGAAGCCTCTCCTGCCAATTTCCCTTTTCAGAGAGCTTCCTCAGCATGGTTCACTGGGCTCCCACATATTTGCAGGATGCATCATAAGGTTCAAACGACTCGCATCAAAGTCTGTTGTGAGTCACTCACCAGACTGAAAAACTGAGAAGTTTGAGATTGATGACTGTATTTCTTAAGCTTTTTCAATAATACTGTTTACTACTACTCAAATAGAGTTGTAGCCAACCTCCTTATAAATGTAAAGCGTGCTAGGCTTTCTTGCTGCAATTTATATAAACACAAATCTTTCACTATGAGATTTCTATTAATTATGTACATCTTTTTATATACATATAAGAAATTACAGTAAGCATTTAGCTGAACCAAATTTTTTTTTAAATTATGGACCAGACTTGGACATTCATTGGGTTAGCTTGCCATAGCCAATCACATGTACCCATTTTACTTATGCTAAAACTCAAGCTATAGTACAGATATTAAAGTAATACCACACATTAAGAGAATGACTATGATATTCCAACTACATCCTCCAACAATATGCATCATCTGTTACACTTTCAAGAAGTATTGAGTCAGATTGAAGAGGAAACAGTAACCAATGACAAGTTTTCAGTGAGGTGTATTATACAGAGTTTCATCTTTGGTTCTGTAACTATTGACTCGGGAGATGGTTTAAGATGTTCTTTTGGGATCCTGGAATTCCCAGGAGAGCCAAGAGAGTGAGGTGGTTGGCCATGGCTGTAAAGATTTAGAGAAAACAAAGTTACCAAATAATTTCTCAAGAAACATATCTATGCTTAGCCTTAGGTTCTTCTTTATAAATTTCCTGAAATTTCTGTCTACATTGGATTACAACATAGTTTCTTTAAAAGTTAATTTATGTTCAGCTGTACTCAAGCTGAAATGAGTGGAGAAGGTCTCAATGTGAATTTAAATCTTAGAATGTAGGTACATTTAATATAAGTCAAAGCATTGCCTGGTGACACTGCACTGAACTGAGATCAGCTGCACTAAAATTTTACTGTTCCCGTGCTTCCATGCAAATTTAAAGTCGACCATTCTGATTTGTAGACTTACACTATTTGGGTGGGAAAATTTGGGTTGGAAAATGGGGAAGAGGAGATCCTTATTTACTTTGCTCCTATTGCTGGAACAAATTACCTAACACTCAAAGATAAAGAGGGAAAAGTTTATTTAGCTCACAGTTTGTAGAGGTTTTGATCCATAATCAGCTGGCTCCAAAGTAGGGTGTCATGGTAAGGGGCAACAATTCAAGGTGGCAGACAACAGCAAAGCCAACAAGAGCAAAAAGGAAAAGGCCAAGCCTCTTTCCTCCCTGTAACTGTAAACAAGCTTCCCACTGTAGGGCAGATGTAGCACTCACCATTCCTGTGCCCTCCTCTTGCACATGCTAAGGATGTTTACAGAGTAAGGGCACCACCCCCACCCAGTCCTCTGAGTTGAATCACTTCCTTGGGCTTTCTAAACTTCTGAAGTTGGCACAAAGACAGTCCTTACAATATTTAGGGCATAAACATTGGCTCTAGGACGTGTCTTCTACATGCTAGGAGGTAGAACTGCTGAGTTACTTTGTTAACCTTTTAAACTTCTCAAGTTGAACTAATATCTGAAAGTCACAAGTTTTGAAAGCTCATTTTAATATTCAGCTAAAACCATACCTTATTTAAGGATACTATTAAAATAAATATGTGAGAAGATGGAGGACAGGAAAAATATTGACAAAACTGTGGTGTAACTGTAAGTATCTTAAACTTAGCACAGATATCAAGGAAGGGGAAAAACAGTCAGAATTCTTTTTTTACTTTGAAGAAAACACACTTTAAGTTATTATTATTATTATTTGTTGATGTTCTTGTTGCTGGTACCAGGGAATCTAACTCCTGACCTCATGCTTCCTAGGCAGGTACTGTGCTGCTGAGCTGCATCCCTGGCCCCTAAATTATTTTCACATGAACAAAGAAAACTATCACTCAGTATTCACCATTTAATCATTATCCACTTTTCCTCATTTACTACTTCTCTTTCCCTGAAGGTCACAGACAGTGCAAATAATAAATCAAGGCAATCGTAAAAGCATGGAGTGGATGGGTAGGACCCTACATGCCAGTTAATAGCCATGGCCCAACTCTGCTGGGAACCTTTGCCATCCAAGGTCACTCGGAAAAATGCTTATTCATATTCTTAAAGGTCAATGCATAATGCAGCTAGAAAGACAGAAGAATCATGCCAAAAATATGTTCCAAATTAATTGAAGGATTGCTGGAATTATTTTTTTAATTTTTTAATTTTATTTAAAGAGAAAAAACAGAAAAAGGGTACAAGTGATACAGAATTTCAAAAAAATAAACAGTAAGAAATCACTAGTTAATAGATTACATGTTGTCATCTTAGAAATAGTTGTTCAGGTTACAAAATTAAAGCATACAAAGTGGACATTCAAACAGTGAGACTGCAAACAGTTCTGTTCAGTGATCCAAAAAAACTTAGTAATATGGTCATCTATCGTACACACCTAAACACACTTGCAGTCGTATCCTTTAGAGCACTTTCTTTTCCTCTCTTTTTTACAATAACATTTATACATTTTGGGTTTTATAACTCCCACAGTTCTTATTACTTTTTTTTTGGAAGAGAATAAAACCAAATATGACAAAAAAAAACAGTCAGTCAAAACAAAGAATGGACATAGTACATGATGTAAAAACAGAATAAAAGGTGATCAACAATGGTTACCATAATGTCTCTTGCTACCTTAAAAAGAATTGCCTATATCATCAGGTATAATAAAATTGAACAAAACAGTAAAGAACAAAACCAATAAAACCAAAACATTGGAGACATTACAGGTCTTCAAAAGAAGATAATAGTCAAACCAGAAAGAGCATCATAATGAATCTTATTGTCTTCACAGTTGTTGCCTATACTCTCGAACTTGGTACTATTAAGCAAAACAGAATAGAGTAAAATCAGTCAAAACAAGATGGTGAGAGCAATACAGGGCTTCAAATCAAGTCAACAGGAAATCAAAATTGTTACTATAATATATCCTGCTATTTTTAAATTTATTTTTCCCTTAATTAAAAAATTAAAATAAATGAACGAATAAATAAACAAATAAATGAGGTTGAGATAAAAGAGGACATAACCACACAACAGCACAGGTCAAAACAGAACAATTTAAGCAACATAGTGTTTCACCACAAGATAACCCGACATAACACTAGTTACCATAGTGTCTCTTTCCTTGAAATATTTGAGTATAATTTCATATGCTATAGCATCAAACATATCAAGACAGTGTGAAGCCATTCAAGAGGATGAAAGTATTACAGGGTATTTAGAACCAACTAACTGAAAATGAACAATGGTTTCTATAGTATCTCCTTGTTTATAAAAATTGTTTGTACTATCACATATAATAAAATCCACTAAGATACAACATAAGATGGATGGAGACAGAAGAACAAAAGCTTGATGGGACTTCAAAACAAGATGATATTAAATCAGCTAGCTGATTAAATATCTAGCTGTTCTAATGTCTTATATTAGCTATTATAATGTCTTGTTTTCTTCAAAATAGCTGTTCATAGCATCAGAGACAATAAAATCAAAAAGCCTAGCATAAAACTATTCCAATTAATGAGTGAAAACATTATAAGTCTTCAAAGCAATATAATGGGGAATCATGATTACCACATACTTTTATGTATTCTTACCATTTCTTAAAGGGAAATTATTCGGTATTTATACATGCAAGTTTGATTTATTTCACTTATGAGTATGGTCTCAAGCTGTGCCCACTCATTTATAAATATCTCAATGTGATCCTTCTTTATTGCTGAGTAGTACTCCATTGTATAAAAATAGAACAACTTTTTTATCCATTCCTTAGGTTGTTTCCAAGATCTGGCTACTAAAAATTTTACTGCTATAAATATGGGTGCACATATATCACTGTGGTATGATGTTTTCAGTTCTTCGATATGCCTAGAAGTGGAATAGCTGGAACAAATGGGAATTCCAATCCCAGCTTTTTGAGAAATCTCCAGACTGACCTGCACAATGGTTGTCCCACCAACAGTGCAGGAGAGTTCCTTTTTCCCCACAGCCTCTCCAGCATTTACTGGTGGTGGTTTTCTTGATCCTGGCTATTCTTTCAGGAGTGAGATGATATCCAGGATGGTTTTAATTTGCATTTCTCTAATGAATAATGATGAGGAACATTTTTTCATGTATTTATTTGCCATTTGTATTTCTTCATCTGAGAATTGTGTATTCATGTCAGATGCCAATTTTTGGATTCTATCTTTGAATTTTGGGGATCTAATTTTTTAAATTCTTTATATGTTTTAGACAGAAGTCCTTTGAGGGACAGTTCACTAAGATTTTTTCCCAGTTTGTGGGTTTTCTTTTCACTAAGCAGAAGATTTCTTTTGATGTGCAGAAACTTTTTAATAAGAAGTGATCCCAGTTATTGATTCTGGGAAGTATTTCCCATGAGGTTTAAGTCCTGTTCATGAATTCTCTACCTAACCCTATATCTTCAAGGTTTTTACCCAATTTGTCTTCCAATAGATTTAGTGTTTCTGTTTTAATATTCAGATCTTTGACCCATTTAGATTTTAATTTAGTACATCGTGATAGGTATGGGTCTAGCTTTAGTTTTTGGCAAATGGAGAGCCAGTTTTTCCAGCACCATTTATTAAAGAGACTGTCATTCTTCCAGTGAACCTGTTTGGCTCCTGCCTTGCCTTTGCTGTTTAGAATTATCTTTGATATTCCAGGTCTTTTCTCGCTCCAGATGAAGTTTAGGAGTGATTTCTCTTGATCTGTGAGGTATGTTGATGGCATTTTTATTGGGATTGCATTGAAACTGTATAACAGTTTTGGGAGAATGGCCATTTTCGCAATATTTATTCTTCCTATCCATGAGCAAGGGATGTCTTTCCACTTTCTGAGATCCTCTTCAATTTCTTTCAAAAAAGTATCTTTTATCATTAATTTCTAATGTCATGGTGCTATGATCTGATAAGATGCAGGGGATAATTTCAACTCTTTTGCATTTATTTAAATATGTTCTTTGAGCCAATATGTGGTCTGTTTTAGAGAATGACCCATTTATTGCTGAGAAGAATGTGTATTCTGATGTTGTTGAATGGAACACTCTTTATATGTCTATCAAGTCCATTTGTTCACAGGTGTGCTTCAGTTCTGTTATTTCTTTGCTGATTTTCTGTCTGGTTGATCTGTCCCTTGGTGTCAATGGTGTGTTAAGTTCTCCTGTTATAATTGTGTTACTGCTAATTTGGTTTTTCATTTCCGTTAATACTTGTTTTATGTAACTGTGTGCTCTGGAATTTGGTGCATATATATTTAAGATTTTTATCCCTTCCTCTTGAAGTTTTCCCCTAATCAGTATGTAATGACCTTCTTTATCTCTCCTGATCATATTCGGTTTGAAGTTCACATTGTCTGCAAACAGAATTGCTACGCCCACTGTTTTTGCAGTGGGGGGGGGATCCTGTTGTATGAAATATTGTTTTCCATCCTTTGACTTTCAGTCTGTGAGTATCCTTTTCGGTTATATTGGTTTCTGGTAGACAGCATATGGTTGGATTTTGTTTCTTGATCCATTCTGCCAGTTTGTTTCTTTTAATTGGTACATTGAGACCGTTTACATTAATGGTATAACTGTTATATGTTGGGTTTTTGCTGATGTTATGTTTCTGCTATTGCATCTTTATCTTTCTGTTCTGTTTAATTGTCTGCTTTGCTTAGTGGTTTTTCCCTAAGTGTTTCTAGACTATCTTTCAGTATTCTTTGCAGGGTTGGCTTGGTGATCATGAAGCTCTTCAGCTGTTCTTTATCTTGGAAGTATCTTATTTCTCCATCAATTCTGAAGGACAGTCTTTCAGGATACATCAGTCTAGGTTGGAAATCATTTTCTTTTAGGATCTGAAATACTTCACTCCATGCTCTTCTTGACTTTATTGTTTGTGCTGAGAAGTCTGCTGTGATTCTGATAGGTTTTTCTTTGAAGTGATCTGTCTTTTCTCTCTGACAGCTTTTAGTATTCTATTCTTTTGTTGGATTTCTGGGGTGGTGATTATTATGTGTCTGGGTATAGTTTTATTTTGGTTATGGCTATTTGGAGTTCTATATACTTCACTAATCCTGATATCACTTTCCAATCTCATGTTTGGGGAGATTTTCAGCTATTACTTCTCTAAATATCCTCTTGACATCCTTTATATTGTTCCCTTTTTTTCATTTATCCCTATCAATCTTATGTTGTTTTCCTTTGCATCATCTTGCAGCTGTTGAATTATTTCCTGATTTCTTGTTATTTTTAAAAGATCTTTCCTTTCCTGTTCACTAGCTGCAATCTTGTGTTCGAGGTCTGAAATTCTGTCTTCACTTTCATTGAGGCAGTTTTTACAACTTTCTTTTGATTTCCTGTATATCTCTTTGAATCTGCTTTATGTATTGTTGTTTCTTATATTGTTCATCCAGGGGTTCTACCTTTTTGTTTAGTTCCTCCAATTTTTTAACTGTGTCTTCTTTAGATATGTTCAGCATCTCTCATTTCTTTTATCATTTCTTCTTTTAACTGTGAGATTATTTCTAGTTTGAATTCCTTTAAAGCTTCCCAGAGTTGCTTTTTTATTTCATTTGCTATTATGTCTGATATTTCTGGTGTATAGCATATATTTTCTTCCATGTACATAGCTCCTAAGGTTTCTTGGGATGGGCTCGAGGTTTGAGATTATAATTTTATCTTCTGTTTTGTCATTTTCTTATATTTCTGTGTTTCAAGTGTTATTCCAAGGCTTCTTCAGGGCCTGTTGGAAATCCTCTTGTATGCCCTCAGCTCCTGGGAGAGGGCTGCCCAGTCCCCCAGATTGAGAGTGGGTCCCTAGGGGTGAGGCAGGCTGGCTCAAGACCTGCTGAGCTGGTCCAGTTCAACAGGAAGCTGCTAAAGTCCCTGTCCATGGCCCAGGGAGGATCCCAAACTAGCTGGGCTCTGGGGATGATGCAGGATCACTCACCTCTGGCTGCCCAGCCTCTGGAATGGATGGCTCTGGCAGGCCCAGAACTCCAGAGTCCACCAAGCCCACCATGGGGCAGTGAGACCTGTGGGTTGCTGGAATTATTGGAACTCATACAACAAATAAAAAAAAGTTGAAGAGATAATGTTTTTTGATAAATCCTGACTGACAGAAAAACACTTAAATCATTTATGAAATTGCTATTTAACACTGAAAGTTCTTTTGATTTCCCCTCCAAAAAAATCATAATAGCAATTTATATGTGCTGCTTTCTGCCCATTGTAAATATAAATTAAACTGATAATAATACAGCCCACATAATATTTCTAAAATTTCTTACCCTCTCTTCTACAGAACCCTTGGATTGAATCTTGAGGAGTAAGAAGTTGCATTTCTCGTGTTACTGAAAACTAATTCTAAATGCAAAATGATGAGCTTATTGAACAGCAAACAGCCCTACTCTCTATTCATGTCATTGACTCAGTGTAGTTAGAACAAATAAGGGCCATAGCATCAGAAAATTATGATCTTTTGTTTTTCATCTTCCAATTGCTTGTGCAAGTACTTATTTTTGTTGAGCCAGTGCCCCCATATGTAAAATGGGCTGGGATGGAGCTCAATGGCGCAAGCACCTGCCTGACAAGTGCAAGGTCCTGATTCGACTCCAGATACAAAAAAAAAAAAAGTGGTAGTTCTAGTACTTTGATCATAGAATTTGAAGGTCAAATGAGATGTCTACCCAGTAAAACACACAACACCATGACTTTGTAAATAAGGGTGCTCCAAAAAGCTACTGTTTTTCTTATTTTCCTTTTGTACAATTGTACTTTCCACAACACAGAATATATATATATATATATATAATTTTTTTTTAAAGAAAGGCACTAGCAGTATATACCAAACTGGGTAAATTTCACAAGTATTAAGCTGCTTCTAGATTACTAAATGTGTGGACCAAGACTTGAATTACCAAAGATGTATACACAATCAGTGACTTAAGACTCAAGTCCTTAAAACCTATTTAACATTTATTTGTTATAATCCTGTTACCAATTGGGTAAAATATTGGAAGACACTGAAAGAAAAGAAATTATTATCTTAAAAAGTATGACTTTAATCAATTGAGCTAAGCTTCTGTGATTTTTGCTTTACATTTTATACAGAAGTATACATTATAATTATGTTAGTAAAATAGTGCTAAACTTGTTTATGTTCTATTTTGGAGTTCATTTCTACAATTATTCCTTTCTACAAAGCTCTGATATAAATTAGCTACTTAGAATAAATATTGAAACTTCCCATCTATTGGGAAGATCATAAATACCACCAATAAACTCATAAATAATACAACCCTGAAAACATTTCTGTAAATCCCTTCTTCTCTCCATTCCCACTGAACCATCAGCTTACTTCCCTGAGGCATTTGAAAGAGTGACCGGAGTATTAAAAATGAAAGTGTAGCAAGGTAAGCAGAAAGGAGACAGCTGAATTCTCTGGAAAAAGAAAGTGTCAGCACTTAGCAATGAAAAGCAAACTTTTACAGTGCTCTCAACTTTACAAATGTAGAAAGGGGAGAGAAAATGTGTTAACCACTCACACACTCTTTTTAAAAGCAATTTGGTGTGCAAGTGATGAACTACTGCCAAAAAAAGAAGGAAAAAAACCGCTTTTTCAGGCGTTTCAACTCACAAAATCTGACTGACGTTGGGGTCACAGCCCATCACCAACACTGACATGCTTCCTTGCTAGGAGATGATATGGATGGTGGGACCGGCCTGTGTGACAGTGCTGTAATGGAGGCTCAGAATGCTGCTTTATTTGGTAATTGTTTGGGAATCGGTCTCTATACTAGCTATATAATTTCTCACGGGGATGCTATATCATCTGAGGGCTTTCAGTTCTATTCACCTGGAAAATGTAATCTACAATGTGGGGGGAAAGTGTACAACAGCACAACCAGGATGTCTCTACAAGGCAAAAATGCCTGCAGTAAAGAACGACACACTGATTTAAGTGCTGCTGTCAACATTTGCTTCCTGTGGGCTCCAAGGACCAATACACTCTTGCAGGGAAGCAAATTTGGGCCTCATAGACAGACAAAGCTCCTAGAACTGATTATTCAGTCAAGTCCCCAGGAGCTCTTAGCACATTTCATATTTTTCAATTTGAAAGAATGTACTACTTATCTGGAAACCTCCCAGAAATATAATCCATCAACAAATACATCACATCAGAAAAAAAAAAAAAGTAAAAGTAAATGCCCTTCTATTTACTGTTGCCTTTGCAGAGTCCTGTCTATTGATACATGTCTGATTTCTTGCTGCCCATCTAGAAAAAGAATCATTGCTTGACAGCATTATTTTGCCCATCACAGTGAATGACTCAGTAAATGGTGCTGATTCAAAATCTCAAATTCCACCAGTTCTCTGAAGCAGTACCACAACAAAGTTCACCACTGGACAGTCTGTGTTTAGAGGAGTGATCTAAGCCAGATGCGCCAGGAGACGTGGATCTAAAAATTCCAGTTTTAGGGTATGCTTTAGCTCAGGTTACAAGTTCTTGTGCACCAATAAATTTACAACTTTCACCATGCTCTTTTATATTACCACTTGGAACTTAACACTTGCTTTAATGTTATAAATTATCCTGACACTCTCAACCAATGACTCAGACCAAACTAAAGCTAAAGGGAACCTTAAACAAATTGTCCTTCTTTAGAACTGACATTTATGCCTACTCTACCAATTTCTGTAAACATTTAAAATTTGGAAGCAGATAAAAACAAACAAAAATGAAAAATTGCGTAGATAAATTGAAATGGAAGAAAGGTGATTAAACTCAGACTGCTGGTCCAGATGACAAAGTTAGAGTAGCCCAGCTAAACTATTCAATAGTAGACAGAGGCACAAACTTCTACCTCAGTCCATTTCAGTACTCTGCCCCCTTTTGGCTCTAGGCAAAATGTCCTAGGTCAATGCATACAAGGGTGAATAAAATGAAATCCTACATCAGAGACCTCTCAATATATTAAAAGAGAGGACAAGTGCACAAAAGTCATACAGGAACAGCTGCAGAGTTAGGAAGACTCAGGAAAATCTAACCCTCCATCCACAGGATGTTAGAAGGGTAAAGAACATTCAGCAATCACAGAGGAACTCATATCTCTCATGTTTCATGGTAAGTGAAGACTCCTGCCTCTAAAAATCGGTGAGGTAATCAAATAATGTCATTTGCTTCACTGGATGGGCACTTGCCTCGCTGTTGATTTAAACTAGGTGAGCTAGTTTGTTAATATAACCACATTGTCTCAGAGCTTGGAAGGAGACCAAGGCTTGTCACGCCAGGTCTACTCTCTTTCCGCCTCTGATAGGTGCATCTCAGTTTGGGGTGCAGAGCAGCTGAGCTTGCACAGCTTTTTGCCTCTGTCTGCACCATTAATGCACATAAATGAATGGATATCTCTGTGTACCATCCTGGAGAGCTCGAAGTGCCATTCATATCATCACACTACAGACATGGACTCCAGCTTCTCCTGCCATCCTCATTTCTTAGATATAATGGTATTGATCTCTTTGGGTAGAAATATTTGACTAAAGTAATGCTTTCCAGCTGAACTTTTTCTTTGAGGGGGTTATGCCAAAACTTTCTACAAAGATTTGCTCAGTAAACTGTTAATAAATCCATCACTACTTTTTGTCTTCCTCTACAATTTTCCACCGATCAGTTCAGCCTCTACCAAGTCATAATCAGCAGAATGTGAACTCAAAAATCCCTTGATTTTAGACTTGAATAAAGTCTTAGAAGCCAGTGTTCCTGAAAAGTTTATAGAAAAATACAGCTGCTATCCTGAAACACACCCATATACCTAAAGTTCCCTCTCCACCTGACAATCACTTCCTTCCAGGATAATCTCTAATCATAGCCCACAAACAGAAAAAAGAAATAGGAAGTTGGAGGAAAGTCACTTAGTGCACTCCTCTTTCATCCTTTCCTTCTTGGAGCTGGCTGTAATCACACACAATTTAGTTATAAATATCTACATAATGAGTTCTGTGGTATATATTAATTTGGTTGAAAATAGAAATACAGGCAGGAGATAAGATTTATCAGTATGCTTTATTCAAGAAATACATTTAACTCAAAAGGAAATTCATAGACTAAAAGTCATAGAAGATAAAACAATGCTCTATGTGATAGGGAATCAAAAAAAGCAGGGGTAGCTTTCCCATCAACTGCAGAATGGATACAGCATTTCTATACAACGGAAAGCTACTCAGCTATAAGGAAAGATAACCTCGAGACTCCTGTAGGCAAATGTATACAATTTGAGTTCATGGGTGAAATAGTTCAGTCATATGGGTGAACACTGTGTTGTCTCCCTAGTGTAAAAAACTAAAGGAGTTAATGAGATTCAAAATGCACAATAGATTTTGTGAAGGTGAAAGGGGAGGAACTGTCTAAGCAGGGGAGGCAGAGGCCATTGTTAATCTATATTCTGTTTTGAAATCCTGCATTTTTTTATTGTTCTGTTTAGCTTGGTTTTATTCTGTTTTGTTTTGCTTGATTTTATCATATTTGATGGCATGGATAACCATTATAAAAATAACAAAATGTATTATAGTAGCCATTATTGATTTCCAATTATTTGGTTGCAAAGCCCTATCTTGCTTTCCTTGTTTTCTTTTGATTGATTTTGTTCTATTTTGTTTGGTTTGATTTTAGTACATCTGATGGCACATGTTGGGAGCCATTGAAACCGGAAATTGAACTTGTGCAAGGCTGTGGCATGGCCAGGAAACAGCCCAGCCATCCGAGAACAAAGAGATGCCTCAAAGGGCAAGTGTAAAGTCACAACTGAGGACACCTGGCCCCATCTCCAATTAACTAGAGAGTAGCTACAAGCATTTCACTTCTGCAGTGACATGAAACATGGAGATCTTCTCCTAAGATACTTCTCAAAATTAACATAAAATAGTTCTCCTAAGTTAGACATTAATTTGTTACTTGGCAAAATCCTTGAACCACTTCCAAGATCTGTTCAATTTCCTGGATTTTCCACTCTAACCCATTCCTTGAATACTATGTAAATGTGGGCTTCCCAGAGACATTTCTCGTCACAGCCCTCAGAGTCTCAGGCTCTGCAGAGGGTTTTGATCCTCCTGGAACCCTAACATCATACCACTTACCACATTTATTCAAGTTTTCACTGTACACTTGTTTGGGAGATTGGAGATCTAACCCAAGTCCCCAATAAGTATAAGTAGCTACTTTGATTAAACACAAATAATTGTTTCCTTTTTATGTGATGTAACAAATATTTCAGGTTGATTTCTAATATCCAAAGATTATGTAGGCAGCTCTCTAAGTTTAACTTCTATCCCTCATTTTTACTTCTTCACTTTACTTTTGATCAGCAAGAACTGTGTTTTTCAAATTATACCATGCATATAAATCACAGATCTTATTTAAATGCAGATTCTAATTTCAGGTCTGAGGTGGGGCTGAGAGTCTGCATTACTAAAAAGTCCCCAGGTAATGCTGATGCATCACCTTTGAAGAGCAAGAAGCCTACACTTTCCAAGGATGAGACCCCTGAATATTCAAAATGTCATTCTAATGCTTCTACATATGAATAACACCTTCACAAGCAACAGAACATTTGAAGTATAGATTTTTTTCTCTCAAATTTCTTTGATTAATTGCTCTCTTATCTCCCAACATTCTGCACAGCAGGGATATTGAGGCTTTATTTTAGTTCCTTGGCATGTAGCAACAATTTTATTCCTGCCCAGAAGCTTATAAAAGGTATTCTTATACCAGATAAATATTAAATGTTGCCAAAGTAAATCTAGATGTTTCTACTTTCACCTAAGGTGATCAAGAACACAGTGAGTTTAATTTGAAATTAAAAACTCTTTTGAGCTTAAGGGAGAAAAAAAATCTCAATTAAAAATATGTCCAAAGGAATTTTAAAAATGGTCATGTGTAAAGAACTAAAGGATTATAACAATGAAAAGGCAAGATACAAACTAAGAAAAAGATTTTTTATTGTTTTGTTGAGACAAAGTCTTGGTTGAGGTTTAGGATGGCCTTGAACTCACTAGGTAGCTCAGGATAGTCTAGAGTTTGTGTGGCAATCCTTCTGCCTCAGCCTCCTGAGTGCTAGGATTACTGGTGCACACCACCTCATCTGATGAGAATATATTTGCAAAAAATATTTCTGATTAAAAAGTATTATTCTGGGGCTGGGGATTTAGCTCAGTGGCTTAAGCACCTGCCTTGCAAGCAGGCAGTCATGAGTTCGATCCCCGGTACCGATAAAAAGGAAAAAGACAAAAAAAAAAACTATTATTCTAACCTCTGCAGCATAACACATTTTTGTCATAATCGCCCCATAAACATGGATGTTTCAAACCCACATGTAATCTCCAGAATATTTCCATTGATGAACTTTAATTTTATGATTTTTATTAAACAATGAATGCTTAACAGAAAAAGAAATCCCAAAAAAGCAACTATTTTATCTTTAATATTTATTGAGGGCTTATAAAAGTATCAAAATTTTCAACATTGACTGGATTATATGTACAAAATCTTTAAAAAGACAACAGAAATAAATTCCTATATGAACTACAATGGAAATACCAGTGGCACTCTACAAAAAAAAAAAAATCTTTACTTCAATTATCACATCCAAAGCAGGCTTCACACACGACAACAGCACATTCCATACACATGCATCACTTACACACACCCCACACATGTCTTGCTTTCCTGGCCTTTTGTAGGACATACTTGACATTTTGCTGGTCTTGTGGTATTACCAGGAGGTTCTTATTATATTAACCATTGTGTAGTTAATGAGAACATAAAGTATCAGTAAAATAAAGCATTAGATTCTTAATGTGCATTACACAGTCGGAATAAACATTAACATTTTCACATCAACTGTGTACTTCTTACAAAATCTACAAGATAATGTCAGAAATAAAAAACCTACATGAACTACATTTTAAAGTCTATCAGAGAATAAGTCTTTGTTTCAACTGTACACAATGCAGTCTTCACACATGAAACAAATACATTGCATATACAAATATCCCACACACTAACCGATGGTCGTAGTAGGTCTTTGGGATGCTGCACCTACCTGTTTACCTGTCAATTCACCAGTGTGGTTTCCAATTTTTTTGTGCAGTTCCCTAGGAAAAAACATTTTGTTTATTCTCTTCTGTAAGTGATCTCTGATGAGTTTCAGTTCCAGTTCTCTAAAAATTTTTCCCTGATATTTTGCACTTGTTATTTTCTTTGTAAACTATCAAACTATTTATGTCATATATGTTTAGGATTGAATAAAACACAACCACTAGCCAATGCTTTATGTTTCAAGTAACATTATAGTTGCTACATAACTCATCAATAATATCTGCTTCACCTTTAGTTTTGTTGTAGAAAGTTTCCATCTCAAGCTTCTTTTTTTCTGATTTTATTTTAAAGAGAATAAAATCAAACAAAATTAAACTATCAATCCAATCAAAACAAAATAGTGAAAGTGATACAAGACAAAACAAGGTAATAGGAAATCAACCATGACTACCATAATTCCTCATGTAATCTTCAAAATAGCTGCCCATACTATAAGATATAATAAAATTAAACAGAATAAAATAAAACTAATCAAAAACAAAACAATGAAAGTGATACAGGACTTCAAAACAAGAAGATAGGAAATCAACAATGGCTACCATAATATGTCTTGTTATTTTCAAAATAGCTGCCCCTATCATCAGACATAATAAAATCTAACAAAACAAAGAATAAAATCAAAATACAAGACTTTAAAACAAGATAATAGGAAATTAACAATAGCTATCACATTCCCTTTTTAGACATCTCCTCCCCTTTCAGCTTCACAATGTCTACTTTTGGATCCAAATAACTCCATTTTTTATACTAGGAAGATGACACATGAGGCTAAACAATTTCACTTGTGAGCATAATATCAAATTGCATCCATTTACCTACAAGAGACTCAAGATTATTTTTCTTTATATCTGAGTAGCTTTCCATTGTATAAAAATAGCACATTTTTCTCACCATTCTGAGGTTGATCAATAAGCTACCCTTGCTTTTTTTCTGGGTTCCCATCACATGGAGCACTCACTGTCTTGTTTCCTCTGATCTTCAGCCCATGAATTTCCTTTCAAACCAAACATGTTTCTTGTATGCAGCATACAAGAAGGAATCCTGTCTTCTGATCCACTCTGTCTGTGTTTCTTTATATTGGTGACTTGAGGCCATTTGCACTAATGAATATGACTGACATGTACTCACTCATTTCTAACATGCTATCCTCCTGCCATTGGTCCCCCACTGTTCCCCTCTGTTCAATTGCCCACCCTGTTCAGTGATCCCCCTCTGCTACCATTCCTGGATCCATGGTCATCTTTATCTCTCTCTAGAATATTCTTCAGCACTCTCTATAGGGCTGGTTTGGTGATCATGAATTCCTTCAGCTGTTCTTTATCATGAAAATATCTTATTTCTTCATTAATTTTGAAAGGTAGTTTTTCAAGGTACACCAGTCTGGGTTGGAAGTTGTTTTCTTTCAGGACTTGAAACACTTCACTCCAAGCTCTCTGTGACTTGATGGTTTGTGTTGGGAAGTCTGCTATGATTCTAAATGGTTTTGTGTTATAGGTAATCTGTTTCTTTTCTTGAACAGCCATTAATAGTCTGGTCTCGTGCTGAATTTCTGGAATCTTGATTATTTATATGGCAGTATAGATTTATTTTGATATGGTTATGCAGTTCTATATGCCTCACTTTTCTGTATGTCAAGTCCTCTTCTCATGTTTGGGAAGTTTTCTATTACTTAAGTAGTCTTTTTTATGTCATTTGTGTTGAATTCTGGTTTTTTTGCTGACATCTATCACTCTTAAATTATTTTCCCTTGTGTCATCTTATGGCCATTGAATTATTTCCTGATTCCTTGTTACTTTTAAGAGACCTTTCCTTTCACAACCACTAGCTGCAATTCTGTTTTCAAGGTATGAAAGTCTACATTCAGTTAAAGCAGTTTTGCCAGCTTTGAATATAGTTTTTAATTTCCTGGGTATCACTTTTAATCTGTTTCATACATTGTAGTTCTTCACTGTATTGTTCATCTAAGGCTTCTATCATTTTCCCATGCTGCTCTTTTTTTTTTAAATCTATGTCTTCTTTAGATATGCTCAGTATTTCTTTCAATATGTTTTTCACTTGTTCTTTTACCTGAGACATTATTTTTGATCTGATTAGTTTACATCCTCGTGAAGTTGTTTCATTACTTTGGCCACTATCTTTTCAGAAGTTTCAGGTTTGCAATTTCCAATTTCTTCTGATTCTGTGTCTCCTAGACTCATACTTTGTGGGCTTCAGGTCTGAGATTACCTTTTGCTCCTTCATTTGACATTTACCTGGTTTCCTCTGAACAAGCCCACTGTGGGGTCCCAGGTGCTTCCTGTGTTGGATGCCCATCTACAGTGTAGGGTATGGCTCAGGCACTTGAGTTTCTCTATCCTAGGTTCCCAGAGAATTGGTGGAGTGTGGGGCAGGCTTCTCCAGACATATACAGCTACACTGAGGTGCTCCCAATGACAGCAGGTATCCAGGAGCTTGGTTGGCTGGTTCTCCCCAAAAACACTAATACTAGACCCTGATGGTGGTTGGTGGTCTCACAGGAACATCTGTGTTCGGTTTCTTCTTCAGATGTTTACTGTTCTGTAATGACATCTGTGTTGCATCCCAGAGATGTGCTGAGAATGGCCCTAATTGTGGCCTCTGAATGTAGAGGTTGAGTCTTCTGTCAGTAGAGTTGTCCAGAGTCCAACTGTTGAATCCTTGTTGCTGCTTTAGATGCTTCCACATTACTAGCCTCACTGATTACTTCATCCTCCAGAGGCATGTATGTATCTCTGCACCAAGTTACTGTTCTGAGTCTTGGGGTTCCTGTCAGTCTTACATTCTTCCAGTTGGCCAACCCTCTGGGATGCAGTGGATGAGGCCCAGATCCCAAACTCACCGTATTCCAGCCAGCCTGCCCTCTGGAATATAATGAAGGGGTGCAGAGCATGGACTCACTCTCCTCCAGCTGGCCCACTCTCTGGGATGTCTCAAGCTTCTTTTTTGTCCAGGTTTCTCTATCAATTTCCATTATGGTGCAATGTTGACATCAGCAGTACCAGTTTGTTTTTCTTTGCCATATACAAAATCAATATAAATCTTTCTGAAATTCAAAAATTATACTATACAATTCTCTGTTTTGAAGTTTCAATATTTCATTTGGAGTTTCTATTTTTTTCTGTGTGCAGTTCCTGCTCTCTTAGCAAATGTAACATCAACTGGAAACTGGTAAACTAATTGCCAAATGCCACATTTCAATTAGTTTGGGGAATGGGAGCAACAATTCTGTTCACATTACTTGATTTATTACTATATGAATAAGGTTAATGCCTGAGTTCCAGGATAAATTTATAAATTAAAAGCATAATAAGCCTTTTTATCTGAAAGGGCATAAATTTTTATGTCATCTTTTAAACTATCACTTTTCTGTAAGTCTTTTCCATTCCTGTGATTACCATGAGAATTTCCTGCTAATTATAACAGACCTATGAAAGTTTTCAGTTCAGCTAGTGAGATGTCATAATTATTTAATATGGTTATTGGTACATACAGATGTTTTACTTGTATTTCAGCCTTTGTGTGTTTCACAGAACCTTCTAGCATTTCATCTGGTAGAATTTCCAACATTAAATGGTAGCCCTAATATTCTTTCTAATATGTTTCAACCCTCCCAAGACCCCTCACTATATTTTGGACGTCTTGTAACATTGGATCATTCCATTTGGCTGCATAACCAATTGGCACAATTTTAAATAGTCAAATATATATTCACCCTACTTTGTCATCTGAATCAAAGAGATCTGCATTCTCTGTGTCTGTATCAGTCAATTAATGCTCTATTTCATTGGCACAGGAAATTTGGCTCACTTGGCCAACATCAAAGTCATCATTACCATTATCATCATGAACTCACTACTCTTCTGTTATGGAAGCATGTATTTTACACAGTATATTATCTTCATCATTCATGCATGAGTAATCTGATGATTCCTTTTTTAACTCCTCTAAAACTTACAAATCTGGTTTTTCATATGACACTGTACTAAACTGGTCTACCTCTACCAGAAAAATCAAATGCAAGCTTTTTTAAAAACAAATCCTAGACAGGTCTGTGATACTCAGATAAAAATACACCAAACCTGTCAGATGGAGCACCATGTTGGTGAAAATCCTGGTTTGACACTTTTTTGCATGTGCATATACATTGCCTATTATCATAATAAGTGAGTAAATACAAAGACCAGTTACTGCATCCCTCAGATAAAGGTAATTAGATGCACAATCAGCTAGTATTACACTAAAATAACGTTTTACAGTAATAGAAAAATAAGGAGTGTGTTTGTGGACCCAATGTTACATTCTCCGGGCTAGATATTACACCTCTCACCCAAAAATCTTTTCAGACTTAACTACAAGAAAATGAACAATTCAATTAAAAAACACATCAAAGATATATATATATATATATATATGTATATATATATATATATGTATATACATACATATATATATATGGCATATATAGCATATGTAGTAAATAAGCTTAGGTAGAAATGTCTAGCATCTTATATCATTAGTGAATTGCAAATGAAAGCAACAATATGATATAACTGTATACCTGCCATGACCCACACAGCTCCAGATATTTTCTGAGGGGAATGACAGACCATACACATAGTCATAAAAATAGCTTAAACAAATTTAAAAGGATTGAAATCAGACAAGGAATCTGACCTAAGTAGACCTGAATAGAAATCAGTAATAGAAGAAATTTACAAATATGTAGAAATTGAACAACACACTCCTAATAAATAACAAATGAATCACTGAACAAATCACAAGATAAATTTAAAATATTTTGAAATGAGTGAAAACAAAAATGGAACACACCAAAACTTGTGGATTGCAAATAAACTCTTAAAGAAACTAAAAGCTATAAAATCTGTATTAAAAAGTAGTATGAATATTCACAGGGTATTTATAAAATAGTCAAAGGTTTTTCCTAGCTTTTGCTATTTTTCTTGAGTTTTCCACCACCCATTCTTCAAAGTAGCCAGGGAAACTGCCTTTATTATTTGATCCTATTAAGTCATTTACTATCACAATAACCCTACACCATAAGTACTTTATCTCTATTTTTCCAGAAAAGGAATTAAACAGAAAAAAATTAAGCAATGTACCCAGGACCATAGAACTTATAAATGAGAGATAGGGAATGAAAATTAGGAACTCTGGCATCCAGACGCAGGGTGAATTTAGAGAAAAGAATTCATTATTAGAGTCTACATTTCAAAATGAATGTTTAAAATTAATACTATATACTAGAATATGGGAAACTATGACTATAGATTTTCTATGGCCCATGAGCTAAGGATTTCTTTTAAATTTTAAATGGTTCCCAAAATCCAAAGAAAATTATTTTATGGTTCCTGGAAATTACATGAAAACATTTTCAGCTCGGCTTATTTTGTCAGTGTACAAGCTAAATGTCCTTCCTTGTCATACATATCCCACGGCTCACCAGGGGTAAAGTTTGCTAATATTTTGAGCTCAACATTAATACTCAATCTTTTCTGAATGACAGTCACTTCAACTATGATAACCAAATATTGAATAGCTTTTGAAATTAGTTTTCTTAAAAATTCAATAATGTTTGTAGCCTGAGAAGCTTTCCTGCAGGTTTCTAACTCTAGCTATGGACAACATAAAGAGTGATGGACTAACTCTCTCATTCAGTGTAATTATTAAATCTAGAAAATATTAAAAGATTAAAGGTACTATAGGTATCCAAGACCAGAGGTCTTTGAGGATCTATGTGACTTCAAAACTGGAAAACACAGGAAATGAAGGATGTTTTAGCATTTTTTTTTCACTGCTGAGACAAAAATACCTGACACTCAAAGTTAAGAGAGAAAAGGTTTACTTAGCTCACAGTTTGTAGAGATTTCAGACCAAAATCAGCTGGTTCCAAGGCACAGTGGTTTCTGCCACAGGGACAACAGTTTATAGTGGCAAAAGACAACAAAAACAAGAGAGGAAGGAAAACTCTTTCACTCCTTATATTGTACACAGGCTACCCATCCTAGGGGGGATGTAACTCTTACACCCATAATGCCAGAATTAGACCATGAATCAATCACAAACTCTAGATTCAGATATCTCTGAAAAACCCACCTCCATGACTACATGAGGCTTTGGAGGAACACCCAAATCCCCTGGCATCACAAAGACTCATGTACAATCCTTTACACAAAAGGCGTTTAGTTCACCTTTAAGATTTTTCAAAACCATGATAGTTTCAGCATTGCTGAAAAGTCCAAGTCTCAAGTATCCTCTAAGACATAAGACAAACTGTTAGCCTCTGTAAAAAAGAAAAGAAAGTTAAAATTTTCCAAAACTCAATAGCACAGAATAGACATTCTATTCCAAAAGTTACAAACAGGGAGATACAAAGAAATGATACCAAAGAAGTACAAAATCCAGCAGGGCAAACATTAAGTCCAGTCATTCCAAGGACAGCTTTTGAGGCAATCTGTGGCAAGATTTGAACTCCAAAGGGCTTGCATGGCTCTGCCCTTATGGCACTTCTGGGAGTTGTAGCGAACTTTTTGCCAAGCCATAACACAACATCATCAACCAATGCAGTCTTTTTCCCATCAGAAACTTCCTGAGCCTGGTATTTACCAGCCTTCTGTTCTTCTGATCTCTGATCAGAATCTCCCATACATAGCCTAAGGTGTTCCAGCTCTAGTTTTTCAACTGGCATCTCTGAATCATTCCAAACTCTTCCCATGACTCACTCCCAAAGGCTCCTGAACCACATAGTCACATATAGTCACAGCAACAACTCCAATTCTGGTAGCAAATTCTGTCTTAATTATTCATTTCTGAGACAAAACACTCATCATCCAAAGTTAAGGGAGGAAAGATTTATTTAGCTAAGAGTTTGAAGAGGTTTAGGTCCATCATCAGCTGGCTCCAAGGAAGAGTGGTATATGGCAGACGAGCAACAGTTCATCATGGCAGAGGACAGCAAAACCAACAAGAGAGGAGGGGAGAGCAAGCCTTTTACATCCTTTATATTGTATGTGGTTACCTGCCCTGGGGCAGTATATCACTCACACTCTTAACCCCAGCATTAGAACGTGAATCAGTCACAAAATTTAGATTCAGTCACCTCTGAAAAGTCCACCCTCTATGACACATGAGTCTGCAGGAGGACATGCAGACCCAAGTGATACCATAAGTCTATAGTCACTTTGACTTCTTTTCCTCTAAGAACAGTTTCCCAAGTTATAGACCTGAAGAGTAATGAAGCACCAACAAAGCAGTGGTCCTTATGACTCAAAGGGCATATAGGTTCACGTCTGGGAAATCAAAAGGTACAAAATAAAGGCAAAGTCCCAAAGAGCACAGCACCACAAAGAAAAGAGAACCCAAAATTTTCCAACAAATTCCCACTTTGTATCATCTCACAACTAAGTTGTAGATACACAGGGATGCTCTAAATGGAATCCAGCTGAAAACAGCCTCGGGGTGGCTAAGATGCTAAGTATAAAGGTTAACAATTTTCTAGTGTGGACAGACAGGAGTTCAAGGTCCCAGCTAAGTTAGAGCAGCTGGGTATACTGTATAACTAGAATCATACCTGAATTATGAAGACTATACCAGAAATATGAACCTATATCAGTCAGTGTTTACTACAGTAGCAAACTTTACAACCAGTCTAAGGTGAAAGACCTGGAGCTCACTGAAGAATCTTGCTGGAGTCTGTATCAGGAAACCGCAGTGCCTACATTGGGAAGGCTGAAGAGGCTGAGCTGGGAAAGTGAAGTGCCTACTCTGGACGTCTGTATGTAGACATCCAAAGAAAATGGCCAAGAGTGGAGCTCCTGCAAAGAAGCAGAAGTGAAGTTCCCTTTTTATTCTACCTCGAGAACAAGCCTTTGCCATCCACATCCAGGATGTGGCTTTCCCCTTCAGCAAGTCCATCACCACACCCAGGACTATAATAAACCCGAGGGTCCGGCATTTCTTATACAACTTTTAAGTTGGTGCCTTGGCTAACTATCCTATAGTCCTAACAAATAGCCACTTTTAGGTCAGAGTGATGCATTGTACTCATCCCTCTGCCAAAAGAATTAGCCCTCATTTGATCCACTTTTTAGCAAATTGTCTTGAACCGGCCGTGTGTTGGTGTTATACAGTCTCTCTTCAGAGGCAAAAATCTTACAGCATTTTGTCATTTTAATATTGCAAGTACTCTCAACGCGATCAATTTCAAATTACTAACATCTCTGAGAACAGGTTTGGAAGAAGATACGCACAACATACTCACCAATTGTGTGTTCTGGTCCCCGGATACCATTGTAATCATACAACCTAATCCCTGTGTTTCATCTTTAAGCATAATAAAAAGGAGATAATGACTATCCAAATCCAAATATTTGTTATAATTTTTCATTTGTTTCAATATCTGGAACTATTAATGTATATGAATAAAGCTTTTTTCAGGCATTTTCTTTTCTGTAAGATGAAATTTAAAGATAGTATTACTGTGTTGAACATAATTTTTTCTTTAGGGTATAGCATGAGTTTCTCTCACTCAAAGACAAACAAAAGAAATAGTTTGGACACCAATGAATAATTTTCCATTTATTTGCCTTGAACAGATGTTGATTAAACATAGTGCAATTCAACAAATATTTATAGAATGTGTACTCTGTTTATGGCACTCTGCAATGTAATGAAGGGCTTTCCATGTCTTCAGTTATATTCTTATCAAAACAAATATTCAGCAGCCTAAAAGGAAACTTGTTGTAAGGAAATATTTATTTCTTAAGATTGCAGAGAGAAAGAGGGAAAATACCCAAAGCAAAGAGAGG
Source organism: Cavia porcellus (assembly GCF_034190915.1). Classification (NCBI taxonomy): domain Eukaryota; kingdom Metazoa; phylum Chordata; class Mammalia; order Rodentia; family Caviidae; genus Cavia; species Cavia porcellus. Next base: position 25,186,108 of record NW_026947504.1, read on the forward strand.
AGATATAACACCATAGATGAAGAGGCTGGGAAACTAGAAAATTTAAAATGCTGTGATTCCAGGCCTCCATTTGCTGCCCTTTCAGTGGTAAAAATGGAAAAAGAGATCACAAAACACAAAATGAAGTTTCTCGTAGCCTCTAGAACTCAGTTCAAGATTACTTCCATAAATAAAAAATTAAGTTCTTTTAGCCTCTTCACGTATGTCTAGGTCATATCATTTATTCTAATGCTTACAAAAGCATATTTTCCTCCTGAAACACTGTCCTTCTAATGCACAGCAGTTTCTTTTTGAGGAAAGGCCCCATTTAATTTTCTAGAGGTGATGAACTCACTAGTCTTTGCACCTTAATGAGTAAAAGCACACACTGTAACATAAAAATATCTGCTCCGCTAACATGCAGCCGTTGCATTTGCCTTGGCCTGTGCGATCCCACTTGTACCAAGTTCCACTTAGCTTTATATATTTAGTTTACCTGTCCTCGTAATATTTGAAAGAATATCAGTTTCCTACTACTGCTAGAACAAATTACCACAAATTTAATGGCTAAAAACAACACAAATTTATTATCTTATATTTCTGGATGTCAGAGATCTGAAATTGGTCTCACCAGGCTGAAATCAAGATGGTTTGGTTCTTCCTGGACGTTTCATATCTCTTGCAGAATCTAGAGGAAATGAATTTCATGTCTTACGGCCCTTTCTCCATTTTCAAAGCCACCAATAATGAATTAAGCCTTTCTCACCTTGCATCACTCTGACTTGTGCCTCTCTCTTCATTTAAGGGGTATCAACTCATGGTCATCTGAATAATAACTTTAATTCCACCTGCAACTTTAATTTGCCCCCAGCCATGTGACATTGCATACTCACAGAGACACGGCCTGGTAGGAGTTGGGCCTTGGGGTCCCCTGGAAGGGTGTATCCCTGCCCCCAGTTCCGTCCTTTGCTCTCTGCCACATGGCTTCCAGGAGGTGAGCAGATTCCCTCTGCCACCTTTCCACAGCACCGTCTTCACCTTGGAGCCCATCTCCACAGACTGAACCCACTAAAACTTGTAAATCAAAATAAACTTCTTATCTTTTAAATTGGAAGTATCAGGGATTTCATCTCAGTGACAGGAAAATAACTAGTATACGTAAGTTGTCCTTCTAAAACTAAATGATACCATACTTACCTCTGTCATCTATCCATGTTGGGAGGTGGGGAAAGCTGAGGTCTCCTCTGCATAGCAATGTCTGCATTTCTGCAATACAATCACCTAACCCGGGGACTATGCAAGGGCTGCTCCATCTGACTTCACTTTGGAAGAATAAACTCACTCATTTCACAGCTAAGAAAACCGAGACCCAAAGACAAGTAACTTATCTGTATTTTTACACTAAATGAGCAGGGAGTCAAGGGAAGCAAATCCCTTGACCCCCAATTCAGGACTCTTTGCCGATACTAGGCCACATGCCGGTAAGGGCCCTTGATAAATTTCTTACTATCAACATTAAGATAATTGAGGATAGACACTGTCTCTTTAGAAAATAAACAAAGGACTTGCATATGTATGATGTCATATGTAGTGGTACAATTTATCTTTGCAAGAAGTCCAAGGACTGTCTCCTAAGGACCTAAGTTCAAGCATCCCCAGGTAAATAATGTTAATTGGCTAACTGTGCCATTATTACAAATGCCTTGTGGGATAAAAGTTAGAAAATTTATTTTTTAAAAACATATTACAGCAATATATATACAGCCATGTTTATAGTGGCACACTTTGTAATAGCTAAATCTTGGAAATACCCCAAATGCCCATCAATCAATGAATGGATAAAGGTATGGATTTTTTTAAATAAAATAGGGTACTACTCTGCCATAAAGAAGGATAAGCTTGAGATATTTTTAGCTAAATGGATGCATCTTGAGACCATACTCTTAAGTGAAATAAATCAGATAGCCATGTATAAATATTTCATGGTCTCTATGATGTGAGAAACTGAAAATGTAAATAGTGACCAAACTGTAGAATAGATATGGGGAAATGGGAAGAATACATTCAAAAGATGTGAAGAGGAGGAAAGAGAAAGGACAATAAAAGGAATAGAAGGAAAAAGTGGAAGCAAAGCTTCCATCAAAGGGAGGAGAGAGAAATGAGAAAAAAGAAAGATTTGTCTTGTACAAGTACAAATTCTCTATGATGAATGTTACGAGTATCTAAAATGTACTTATAAAGCAAGCAGCTCCCCTCTCTGGTAAGTGGCTGTGATGTGGCAGACTGCGGCCGCTCCAGGAGGAGAACCACCAGTGTCTCCTGAGATCCACACCATGTTGGAACTTACAAAGCTGGGAAACCAAGCAACCAGCCTGCCTCCCGCTAAGCAATAGTGAACCTACTGGTGCACGGCCTAGAGTCAAACATTCCGCTTCCCTTACCCCGCTTCTCTCATCCCCCCCCCCCCACCGTTAGCAAATGGGAACCAGAAATCTGAGCATCTCTTGGGAGGTTGACCATAGCAAATAAGGGGAACTTCCTTCTACCATCTCTTTGAAGGCAAATATTTTTATTACTGTTTTGCTTTATTCTGTTTAATGGTACTGCTCTAGTCAATATTCTGTTTTGATAAGTTCTATAATGTTCTGTATTTCATTTTATTTTGATATATGTGATTGAAAGAACAACTATTGTAAAGATAATGAAATATACTGTGATACCTATTACTGTTATCCCGGGAACCTGCTGTGAAGTTCTGTACCAATTTCACTACACGGTCTCAGTTGGCTTTATTCTGTCTTGTCTGTTGTATTTTACTACTTTCAAAAATTAAAAATAAAAAGACTAAAATGTACTTATAAAATAAAAAATGCAAAAAGATATAAGCACCTTTTTGCTTCTAATATCTACAAAAAAACTCTGACAAAGGACTGAAATGTCACCACAGAAAGAAAGCTTTATGCCTTCATGATTCAGTGAACAGTCAGAACTAGGTTAAATCTTCTAGTCTATTCCTACTTCAGGGCAGCAATTTTTTGCTGTTCCATCCAAGACACTGGAAGACCGCCTATAAAATACACAAAATTCTTACTGGGTAAGCAAATAAACATTTCTGAATGAGGCCAGAAGCTACTTGGGACTTAAGGGGAAAAGTCAAGATTATTCAAGATTATTCTAGACATCATTGTGTCACTAAATTAATATCAGCAGTTGACTTTTTTCTAGTTTCTATTTGCTACATGTCAAAATTTAACTCTACATCTTCCCTATTTGGTATGTTGTTACTTGAAGCCCAAAGCCTTCCTTATCAATATGCCACTCTAAGCACTATACTCTGTAAATCAGGTATATAAAAACAGTCCTTGTGCTACATAGGAAATTTGTAGGTTGAGTGTCGTAATAGGTGTGGCAATACTCAGTTTCTTGGTAGAAGTACAAGTACGTATTTTTAAAAACTCAGTAGATTAACAATGATTTGTATATTTATTTATATGTAAATTTTAATTCAAAGACTACAAGTTGTAAACGAAAAATAAATTCTAAGTAACGATATGCATGCATAAGTTTTCACTGGGAAGCATACAGTTCTCTGCAGATCATCTTGAAATAACAGAAGGATTAACAGACCATAAAGCAAGATAATAAACTATTAGAGAAAAGAAGTTAGTATATTCACCCTGAGGTTTGTTCAATTTTGCCTGCCTTTTCTTATAAATACATGTGCCAGACCTGGAGGAAAATATGGTTCTGACATTTTTACTTACGAGAAAGCACAGTTACCTGTCTGGGAGTAGAAAAGATGGCCTGGAGGACATCTCCGAAAAGTATATAGCGATTGTGATTTCAGCCCACATGAAAAAAAATGTCTCTAGAACAGTGTTTTTTAA